>NC_134981.1:45402869-45711343 GCF_965638725.1 Aptenodytes patagonicus
ATGCATCCAGAGGAGGGCAACAAAGCTGGTGAAAGGGCCGGAAGGCATGTCCTATGAGGAGCGGCTAAGGACTCTGGGTTTGTCTAGTTTGGAGAGAAGGAGGCTGAGGGGCAACCTCATTGCTCTCGACAGCTTCCTGAGGAGGGGAAGTGGAGAGGGAGGTGCTGAGCTCTTCTCCCCAGTATCCAGTGACAGGACATGTGGGAATGGTTCAAAGCTGCGCCAGGGGAGGTTTAGACTTGACATTAGGAAACATTTCTTTACCGAGGGGGTGGTCAAACTGGAACAGGCTTCCTAGAGAGGTGGTCGATGCCCCAAGCCTGTCAGTGTTTAAGAGGCATTTGGACAATGCCCTTAATAACAAGCTTTAACTTTTGGTCAGCCCTGAAGTGGTCAGGCAGTTGGACTAGATGATTGTTGGAGGTCCCTTCCAACTGAACTATTCTATTCTATTCTGTTCTGTTCTGTTCTGCTCTGTTCTATTCTAACCAGTATTGATGTGTCCGCTAGTCTCTGCAGACACTTCCAATCACAAAACACAGCATGAGCATAGTCCCTGGCCCATCAAATGAGGCTCTAGGCAACCTCATGCTGAGATGATACCTACATTTGTTTAGTCTTCAGGGTCCTTAATACCTGTGTAGGTAGTGATATGCAGCGCGATTTGGAGGTACAGCTTGTCCTTACCTCCTTTTGCACAGGAAGGTCTCTGCCATGCTATGAGGGGAAGTGCAGGTAAGGACTGAGTTCCAGGCAGACTGCAGGAGAAGAGAAGGCTCAGGGTAAGTTACCAGACCATTCTCTCTCCCTACCCCTGCCTTGGAAGAAAGAGAAGTATACAGTCTGGGCCTGCGTTCTCTCTTCTGAATTTGGGAGATTTGAGCTCTCTGGCTGACAGCAGTCTGGGATGGCTCCTCACTGTTTAGGAGAGAGAGACATGCCCTTCCTGATCCCCCAGCATCCAGGGGATGAAAATGTGTTCTCTTCCTTCTTGGGAGTTTGATGTATGATGCATTTCTCGTTTGCAAACACTGCTGCCATTAGGACCTCACCCCTTCCCCAAGCCACATTGGATGTGGGAATCCTGATGCTGATAGTTCTGTGTTGGGTGGCAGGGGTTGGCTGTGCTTTGTTTGTAGCCATCTTGATGGGTGTTCTAAGACATAGTAGAACTGTACCTCATTTTTCCAAGTGGTCTCTGGCATTAGTGACCAACTAGCAGTTGTTTTTGAGCCTGAAGGCATTTATATGGAAGTGAGTTTAGCTTTACAAAAGCTGTTTGAGTCCACTTAATGCAGCAGAGAAACATCGGGTGGCACTAGTAACTTCCAGCAACTGCTGGCTATTTTAATTAGATTAGATTAGCATTTCTGTGATTAAGTGACTGCAAATTTCAGTCACAACTCAGCAGTGATCTCCACCATGTCTATGATATGCTAACTTCATTTGTGCTGCATAGAAAACTGTTTTACTTTCTTAATAACAACTTGTTTGATAGACCTGAATTAGGTGTTGACCAGTTACCAAAATACCTGTTTATGAAATTGCCAGTGATTTATTTTCTGTAAGAGACTGGATTCCTACAGTGTCAAAAAATTAATTTCCCATTTCAGTTCACCTATGACTTCTGTAACTACCAGGTTGTTGTGGTACTGGTAGCAATATTTGTATATAGACAAAAAATACTTAGTAATGGTCATTAGAATTAAAACATTTAATATTTTTCCCAAATAAAGTAATGCTTCCAAGGCAACAGAAAAGTGTACAGTTGTTAAACAAGTTGTAAATAAAGGCTTTATAAAAATTTTAATGCTTGCTTTCTCTCTGTTTCTTACTCTGTTATAATGAGCAGTTAAAGCACAGTTCATGTTAAAAATATAGTTTTGAATGTGAAGTGCTCTTTGCTGTATAAAATGTTGGTGGTGCCTTCTGCATCCAGCAGGTGATTATCCAGGATCACACAGATAATGCAAAGCAGATGTAAACTATGTAATAAGAAATTTAGTCAATCTACAATGGGAAAGAGAACAATCATTGATGCTGTTGCCTATAGTGCATGGAGATCTGTAGGTTACCACTGACTTGAGCCATAAGGCTAGGTGAAAGTGACCGTTCTGCTTCCAGGCTTGAAAAGTCAGCTCAGGGGTCTCTGCATTCACATCTGGGGATATTAATCATGCCATGAGCTTATTCTGCTGTGCTTTTAAGTTTAGGATTGACGTTGCATGCAGTCCAATTAAATCTTACAAGCAAGTATGTTTGCTTGCTGCATTTCAGATGGACCAAGGGAGGAAGCAGGAGGACAAGGTTAAAGCAGTTCTTCCTTCCCCAAAAAGGGAGGGAGAGGAGAAAGGGGGGAGGGGGAGAGAGGAGGGGAAAGAGAGGGGGGCACATGGGCACAAGAGCGCAGGACAGAGAGAGGTAGAGAGAGGAAGAGAGACAGCTATAAAGAGAGATAGGGAGTGTGTGAGGGGGAGAGAGCTGAGAAGGCAGAGACAGCGAGAGAGACAGAGGGACAGAGAGACCAAGAAGGAGAAATACAGAGGGGGAGAGAGAGAATTAGAGGCAGAGAGAGAGTGAGAGGGGAGGGGGAGGGAGATGGAGAGGGAGAGAGGCAGATGGAGAGGTAAAGAGCCAGAGAAAGGATTAGAGAGAAAGCAAGACAGGGAGAGAGACAGAGAATGAGTGAGGAGACAGGGAAACAGAGAGGTAGAGACACTGAGGAAGAGAGGGGGGTGGAGAGAGCACAAGAACATGCAAGAGCGTGCAAGAGCGCATGCGGGGGGGGGGGGGGGGGCATGGGAGAGACACCAAGAGAGCATGAGTGAGAGAAGTGGGGAGAGGCAGTGTGAGAGAGAGACAGGCAGAGAGATAGAGGGCAGACAGAGAGATGAGGGGAGAGAATGAGAGAGACCAAAACGGTGAGAGGGTGTCCTGGTTAAACCACGACAGAGGGAAAGAAGCAGCAAGGGAGAAAGGGAAAGGTAGAGGGAGATGGGGGGGGAGAGCACTCAGCGGAGAGGGATGGGGGGGAGATATGTGCAGAGAGAGCCAGAGGCACAAAGAGAGCATGGGAGACAGAGGGAGAGAGCATGAGTGACACTGACAAGGAGAGAGAAAGACAGGGTGTGTGACAGACATGGGGGGGGCATACAGAGAAATAGAGAATGAGACGTAGAGATAAATGGAAAGAGAGACAGCATGAGAGAAAATGAGAAAAAAAGCAAGAGAGAGGGTCAGGGAGAGAGTTATTGAGAGAGCAGGGGGGAGAGTCAGAGACAGACATAGAGAGGCAGACAGAATAAGGAGAGGGAGACGGAGAGGGGAAATGACAGAGAGGGAAAGGCACAGAGAACAAATTGGAGAGACAGAGAGGCAAAGAGAATGAATGAGAGAGAGCTGAAGAGACAGAGAGGGAGAATGTCAGGCAGAAATGAGGAGCGAGAAAGACAAAGAGACAGAGATAGAAACCAAGAAAGAAGGCAAAGGGAGCAGGGAGAGAGAGACGGGGAAGGACAGGGAGAGGGAGAGCGAGAAAGAGAGATATGGTGAGAGAAATAAAATGAGAGACAGCTAGAACGAGACACAGAGAGAGAGACTGTAAGACGCTCCTCGATGTACAATGGTCTTCTGGTCAGGATTACTACAGGGACCAAGAGAGACACATAGAGCAAGAAAGAGGCAGAGGCAGCAAAAGAGACCGGGGAAGAGACCAAGAGAGAGCATGGCACAGGGAGGAGGGGAGATATAGACTGAAAGAGAGTGATCCCAAAGCAGGGAGAGGGGCACACTGAGACAGAGTGTGGGACCAAAAGAGAGAGACTTACAGGGAGAGAAAGGCAGGGGAGGGGGCCTGAGGGGGCGAGATACTGAGAGAAAAAGAGAGGGGCACACACCAAGAGATTCCACAAGATAGAGAGAGGCACACTGAGAGTGAGAGTGAGAGAGGGGCCACGTGACTGAGAAGGAGAAGCTGAGGCCAAGAAAGAGATCCAGAGGGTGAGAGGGCAGAGGCCAAAAGTGTCAGAGAGAGATGGAGATCAAGATAGAGAGACTGAGACCGAAAGAGAGGCCGAGGCTGAGGGAGAGATCGGGAGAGGCTGAAACCAAGTGGGGGGGAGAGAGGCCAAGACCAGGAGGGAGGGAGGGAGGGAGGTGGTGGGAAGAGGCTGGGGGGGGGGGGGGAGAGAGTTTGCTACATGCAAAGAGAGATAGGGTGTGAGAGACAGAGGCCGAGACAGGCAGAGAGACAGGCAGAAGGACAGAGAGGGGTGGGGATCAAGCAAGATAGACTTGCCAAGGCTGAGCAGAAGAGAGAGGGGACATGGCTGGAGGAAGGGGGAGGAGAGAGATGGACATGGACACACACACACTATGAGACCTTTGGGGGGTGAGAGAGGACAAGAGATAGTGGATGAGACTGGGGGGGGGAGTAGGGGAGAAATAGAGGGGGGCAGGAATCCAGATGCTGAGAGAGAGAGAGGCCAAGAGAGCATGGGGGGGGGGGGTGTGTCAAAACGCAGGTGTGCAAGAGCAAGACTGAGAAACAGAGAGGCTGAGGCAGGGGGAGGGGTGAGGGGGGGCAGAGAGGGGGAGGGCAAAAGAGAGACTGAGAGAGGCAGAGACTGAGAGAGAGACTGAGATTGAGAGAAAGAGAGAAGTCCAAAGGCAGTGAGACAGAGAAGCGGGGGGGCACAAGAGAGTGCGACAGAGAGGGGTACAGAGAGGAAGAGATCCAGATGCCATGAGACAGTGAGAGAGGCCAAGACCAAAAGAGAGTGAGAGAGAGACAGAGAGCGGGGGAGGCGGGGGGGGGTGGGGTGGGCGTGGCAAGACAGAGACACAGAGAAGCTGAGACCTGCCAGGGGGACACACAGACGGACGAGAGAGGATGAGAGTTGGTGGGCGAGATGAGACATGCTGAGAGAGAGAGAGAGAGAAAGTGAGAGGGGGTGAGAGTGGGTGGGTGAGGCCAAGACAGTGGCCGGTGCCGAGAGAGTGTGTGTGTCGGGGGGGGGGGGCAGAGGTGAGAGAGAGAGGTGCTGGAGGTGAGAGAGCTTGATACATGCCAAGGTGGGGGGCAGGGAGAGGGGGCAAGAGAGGTCGAGAGACAGAGGACAAGCTGGGGAGGTGGAGAGAGGGAAAGAGAGGGGACGAGGCAGAGAGCGAGAGGGCGGGGGGAGGGGGCAAGACCAGGGGAGGAGAGGAGAAGAGAGAGTCAAAGATAGAGAAGGGGGTGGGGTGGGGAGAGAGATATCCAAAGACAGAGAGGGGGTGAGACTGAGACAGAGAGACTGAGACAGAGAGACCGAGTCTGAGAGACAGAGAGGTGCTGAGACCAAGAGAGGGTGAAACTGACGAAAAGAGAGAAAGACATCCAGAGACCGGGGGGGGGACACAGAGATGGGGGGGGGGAGAGGAAGAGATCCAAAGGCTGAGAGAGAGAATGTGCGGCCAAGACGGGGGGTGAGAGGCAAGGGCAAGAGAGAAAGCAATAGACCAGGGGGTGGAGAGGGGGAGAGGGAGAGAAGCTGAGACAAAGAGAGATTCAAAGGCTGAGGGGGGCGAAACCGAGAGAGGGACAGGGAGAGGCGGGGGGGGGGGGAGAGCTATGCTATGACTGAGAGAGAGACTGAGACATGCTGAGAAAGAGAGCATGATCAACAGAGTTTGAGACAAGAAAAAGAGAGAGACCTAGAGAAGTAGAGGGATCTAGACTAAGAGTGGCCGAGATGGGGGGCAGGGGGTGAGATAGTCTTAGAGAGAGGGCAAGCCCAAAAGAAAGAGGCTGAGACTGAAAGAGGCGGGGTGGGGATGGGGAGAGAGAGGGAGAGGGAGAGATTGAGGTGGGAGGAAAGGGGGGAGAAGGAGACAGGGAAAGGGAGGGGTAGAGGGAGAGAGACTGTTTGGGGGGGTTGAGATACAGCGGGCAACGTGAGAGAGAGAGGGGCAGGGGCAGAGAGAGGTGGAGCATGCATGAGCGAGAAAGGCCAGAGGCCATGGCTGAGAGAGACTGGGAGGGGGGAGAATGAGACACTGAGGGGGGGGGAGAGGGCTAAGGACGAGAGCACACATGAGCACAAAACCAAGAGAGCGTGAGACTGATCCATGCCAAAAGAGACTTAACGAGAGAGGGGCTGAAAGAGAGAGCGTGGGTGTGCCGGGGGGGTGGGGTGAGGGAAGGAGAGACACCAGGCAAGAAAGAATGATACATGCCACAAGAGACTTAGAGAGGGTATTGGAGAGGGAGGGAGAGGGGCCAAGGCCAAGAGGAGGGGATCGAAAGGCTGAGACAGAGGCGGGGGGGGGGGGGGGAAGAGGCCGAGAGGGAGAGGGAGAGGGAGAGGGAGAGGGTGCAAACAAAGCTGAGTAAAAGAGACTGACACATGCCAAGAGGGAGGGGGGGGAAGGGAGAGGGAGAGGCCAAGTCACACTAAGAGAGAAGCTAAGACTAGGGGGAGAGAGGCAGAGAGAGAGAGAGAGGCAGCGGGAAAGGGGGGTATCCAAATGGGGGGGGGGGCGGAGATAGAGGGGGAAGGGGAGGGGAGGGGAGGGGAGAAGGGGGGGGAGGCAGGGCCAAGACAGGGAGGGTAGCGGCAGATAGAGAGAATGCTACATGCAAAGAGAGAGAGTGTGAGAGCTTGAGTGGGGAGCTGAGACTGAGGGGGGGGCATATGGGGGGACAAGAAAGAGGGGGGCAGAGAGAGGCCAAGGGCAAGGCAGAGAGTGGGGGAAGCCACGACAGGGAGAGGTGTAGAATGAACAAGAGAGATGCAAAGGCTGAGAGGGTGTTGTGGTTTAACCTCAGTCGGCAACTGAGCACCACACAGCCACTCGCTCACTCCTCCCCACCCCCGACCACGGTGGGATGGGGGAGAGAACTGGAAGAGTAGAAGTGAGAAAAACTTGTTGGTTGAGATAAAAACAGTTTAATAATTGCAATAAAATAATAATAACAACAATAATAATGTAGTAATAATAATAATAATACACAAAGCAAGTGATGCAGAGTGCAATTGCTCACCACCCGCTGACTGATGCCCAGCCAGGCCCCGAGCAGCGGCCCCCCCGGCCAGCTTTCCCCAGTTTATGTACTGCGCATGACGTCACATGGTATGGAATGTCCCTTTGGCCAGTTTGGGTCAGCTGTCCTGGCTCTGCCCCCTCCCAGTTTCTTGTGCACCTCCAGCCTTCTCAGTCGGTAGAGCATGGGAAGCTGAAAAGTCCTTGGCTAGTGTAAGCACTACCTAGCAACAACTAAAACATCGGTGTGTTATCAACATTATTCTCATCCTAAATCCAAAACACAGCACTGTACCAGCTACTAGAAAAGAAATTAAATCTATCCCTGCCGAAACCAGGACAATATCCACCCCTTATTCTATACCATCTGCGTCATGCTCAAGTCTCATATTTTCCAGTACATTTTCATTAATCACCACCCCTTTTCCCGGGTTTCTTTTAATATACACACACACACACACACACACACACACAGAGATATCATTCCCTTAGTCCATGGGCCATCCCTCTAAAATGTTCGGTGAGTTCATTTAGTCCATGACTTTGGGCTCCATCTGTTGTAATAATCTTCCAGGGCAGGAAAGATGGAGATGGTATGTGGTGTTGGATTGTTTCATGTTGAAGTCAGTTCTGGTACCATCATCACTGTGCTTTGCTTGGTTTCATCAAAGTTATTCTTCATTAGTCTGGGTGATTCTTATTGTAATAAGATTAGTATGGCATATAATATTATGTAGCAATTAACATCACATAATTCAGATCATTGGCTATTCTCACCCAAAATCAAATCCCCTTGAGGTACACATCGGACTTCCCCATCCTTCCGCATTATCCACCAAGTGCACCCAGGTCCTTGAGCAAAAGCAATCCCACGGATGGGTTTGCCTCTACCCGAGGCAGGAATAACCCAGACTGTCTTCCCCAGCATATTTTTTATGTGCACTACAGGGACTTTATTCCCATCTACAGTACGTAAAAGTTCTGACTGGGCAGGGCCTGCTCGATTGGCAGATCCCCTCGTGTTGACTAACCAGGTGGCCTTTGCTAAATGTGTATCCCAATGTTTGAATGTCCCGCCACCCATTGCTCTCAGCGTAGTCTTTAACAGTCCATTGTATCGTTCGATTTTCCCAGAGGCTGGTGCATGACAGGGGATGTGATACACCCACTCAATGCCGTGCTCTTTGGCCCAGGTGTCTATGAGGTTGTTTCGGAAATGAGTCCCATTGTCTGACTCAATTCTTTCTGGGGTGCCATGTCGCCATAGGACTTGCTTTTCAAGGCCCAGGATAGTGTTCCGGGCAGTGGCATGGGGCACGGGATATGTTTCCAGCCATCCGGTGGTTGCCTCCACCATTGTAAGCACGTGGCGCTTGCCTTGGCGGGTTTGTGGGAGTGTGATATAATCGATCTGCCAGGCCTCCCCATAGTTATATTTCAGCCATCGTCCTCCATACCAGAGAGGCTTTAACCGCTTGGCTTGCTTGATGGCAGCACGTTTCGCATTCATGGGTAACCTGCGCAATAGGGTCCATGGTCAAGTCCACCCCTTGATCACGAGCCCATCTGTATGTTGCATCTCTTCCTTGGAGACCTGAGGTGTCATGGGCCCACCGAGCTAGAAATACTTCACCCTTATGTTGCCAGTCCAGCTCCACCTGAGCCACTTCAATCTTAGCAGCCTGATCCACCTGCTGGTTGTTCTGATGTTCTTCAGTGGCCCAAATCTTGGGTATGTGAGCATCTACGTGACGGACTTTTACAACCAGGTTCTCCACCCGGGCAGCAATATCTTGCCACAATGCGGCAGCCCAGATGGGTTTGCCTCTGCGCTGCCAGTTGCTCTGCTTCCATTGCTGTAACCACCCCCACAGGGCATTTGCCACCATCCATGAGTCAGTATAGAGATAGAGCACTGGCCACTTTTCTCGGTCAGCAATGTCTAAAGCCAGCTGGATGGCCTTGACTTCTGCAAATTGGCTCGATTCACCTTCTCCTTCAGCAGTTTCTGCCACTTGTCGCATAGGACTCCGTACAGCAGCTTTCCACCTCCGATGCTACACTGGGGCCTCCTCAGCACGCGTCACCTCCTCCTCTGGCGATATTCCAAAATCTTTGCCCTCTGGCCAATCCATGATCACTTCCAAGATTCTTGGGCGACTGGGGTTTCCTATTCGAGCCCGTTGTGCAATCAGTGCGACCCACTTACTCCACGTAGCATCAGTTGCATGATGGGTACAGGGGACCCTCCCTCTGAACATCCAGCCCAGCACTGGCAGTCGGGGTGCCAGGAGGAGCTGTGCTTCAGTGCCGATCACTTCCGAAGCAGCTCAAACCCCTTCATATGCTGCCAATATCTCTTTTTCAGTTGGAGCATAGTGGGCCTCGGATCCTCTGTATCCCCAACTCCAAAACCCTAGGAGTCGACCTCGAGTCTCCCCAGGTGCTTTCTGCCAGAGGCTCCAGGTAGGGCCATTCTCCCCGGCTGCGGTGTAGAGCACATTTTTTACATCTTGTCCTGCCCGGACAGGCCCCAGGGCTACTGCATGAACTATCTCCTCTTTAATTTCTCCAAAGGCTTGTCATTGCTCAGGGCCCCATTTGAAATCATTCTTCTTCTGGGTCACTTGGTAGAGAGGGTTTACGATCAGACTGTAATTTGGAATACGCATTCTCCAAAAACCCTGCAACGCCTAAGAAAGCTTGTGTTTCCTTTCTGCTAGCTGGTGGAGACATGGCTGTTATTTTGTTGATCACATCCATTGGGATCTGACGACATCCATCTTGCCATTTTATTCCTAAAAACTGGATCTCCTGTGCAGGTCCCTTGACCTTACTTTGTTTTATGGCAAACCCGGCCTTCAGCGGGATTTGGACTATTTCCTTCCCTTTTTCAAAAACTTCTCCTGCTGTGTTGCCCCACACGATGATGTCATCAATGTATTGCAGGTGTTCCGGAGCCTCACCCTGTTCCAGTGCAGTCTGGATCAGTCCATGGCAAATGGTGGGGCTGTGTTTCTACCCCTGGGGCAGTCAGTTCCAGGTGTACTGGACGCCCCTCCAAGTGAAAGCAAACTGTGGCCTGCACTCTGCTGCCAAAGGGATTGAGAAAAACGCATTAGCGATATCAATTGTGGCATACCACTTGGCTGCCTTTGACTCCAGTTCGTATTGAGGTTCTAGTGTGTCCAGCACGGCAGCACTCAGCGGCAGCGTGACTTCGTTCAGGCCACGATAGTCTACTGCATCCCCCGAGCAGCGCAGGGGGATGGAGAATGGGGGTTGCGGTCAGTTCATCACACGTTGTCTCTGCCGCTCCTTCCTCCTCACACTCTTCCCCTGCTCCAGCGTGGGGTCCCTCCCACAGGAGACAGTCCTCCACAAACTTCTCCAACTTGGGTCCTTCCCACGGGCTGCAGTTCTCCACAGACTGCTCCAGCATGGGTCCTTTCCACAGGGTGCAGTCCTTCAGGAACAGACTGCTCCAGCATGGGTCCCCCACGAGGTCACAAGTCCTGCCAGGAAACCTGCTCCAGTGTGGGCTCCTCTCTCTCCATGGGGTCACAGGTCCTGCCAGGCGCCTGCTCCAGCGCGGGCTTCCCATGAGGTCACAGCCTCCTTCGGGTGCATCCACCTGCTGCAGCGTGGGGTCCTCCACAGGCTGCAGGGTGGATATCTGCTACACCGTGGTCCTCCATGGGCTGCAGGGGGACAACCTGCCTCACCATGGTCTTCACCACGGGCTGCAGGGGAATCTCTGCTCTGGCGCCTGGAGCACCTCCTCCCCCTCCTTCTTCACTGACCTTGGTGTCTGCGAAGTTGTTTCTCTCACATATTCTCACTCATCTTTCCTGGTTGCTGTTGCGCAGCAGTTTTTTCCCCTTTCTTAAATATGTTGTCACAGAGGCGCTACCACTGTTGCTGATTGGCTCTGCCTTGGCCAGTGGCGGGTCCGTCTTGGAGTTGGCTGGCATTGGCTCTATCAGACATGGGGGAAGCTTCTAGCATCTTCTCACAGAAGTCACCCCTGTAGCCCCTCCTGCTACCAAAACTTTGCCGTGCAAACCCAGGCCCCAGCACAGTGTGAGAAGTTGTGTCTCTTTGTCATAGCCAAGGCCAGAGCATCCTTTTTTCAAACATTCTATCACTTCATCAGGATCCCGCACTTGTTCAAGGGTGAAGTCCCAGACCATTGGAGGTGACAACCTTTCCGTGTACCTGCCCATATTCTCCCACATGCCTTGCCACCCATAACCACGCTGCCTCGGGTCATATCCCTGGGTGATATTCCTAAATAGTTCGTTAACCTTAGAAAAAGCTGAAACAGTATTATTGAGAAGAACCAATAGGAGTATATTGGTTACCCAAGGATGTTCAAGATACTGAAGGATTATTGTAATGAGGGAGAAAACATCTGACACACAGAAGAAGGTGGTGAAGGTGCCATTCTGTGTTTCCTCCACGGAACGGCTCTCAGAGGAGAAAAGGGAAAAAGTCTAATTGTTTTTTGTGTCCATGAGATTGTTCCTGAAGTACAGGGATGGCATCAATGCAGAGCCCAAATACCAGATTAAGCTCAAGGCCAGTGCTTTGATAATAAATCTTCCAGGCAAAACATCACTAAGCGCTACAGAGCACAGCAAACTGCAAAAGCCAAAAAGTCTTCAAAATGTACAGCGAAAAAGGGAGCATGGCACAGATCAGATGATAAACTAATATCAAGAACAGGTAAGTCAATATCATGATCAGCACCTGTTAAATATATATTAATTATAAGTTCCCTCTAATACACTCTGGTCAAATCTGTTGTTATCTCAAACCCTTCGAGCCCCATGTTGGGCGCCAAAAAGGACTGTTGTGGTTTAACCCTGGCTGGCAACTAAGCACCACACAGCTGCTTGCTCACTCCCCCTGCAGTGGGATGGGAGGGGAATAGGAAGGGTAAAAGTTAGAAAATGCATGGGTTGAGAAAAACAACAGTTTAATAATTTAAAAAAAAAAAGAAAAAAAAAACCCAACAAACCAACAAAGAGAGAGGAAAATAAAATCCAGGAAAAACAAGCGATGCAAGAGGAAACAATTGCTTACCACCAACTGACCGATGCCCAGCCAGTCCCCAAGCAACGGCAGGCCCTGCCAACCTCCCCCCCCCCGCCCCCCGCCCCCAGTTTTATTGCTGAGCACGATGTCATACGGTATGGAATATCCCTTTGGTCAGTTGGAGTCAGCTACTATGAAGAAATTTAACTCTATCCCAGCCAAAACCAGTACATTCTCTACCCCTTATTCCATACCATATGACATCATACTCAGCAATAAAAGCGGGGGAAGAAGGAGGAAGTGGGGGACGTTTGGAGTTATGGCGTTTGTCTTCCCAAGCAATCATTATGTGTGATGGAGCCCTGTTTTCCTGGAGATGGCTAAACATCTGCCTGCCAATGGGAAGGAGTGAATGAAGTCCTTATTTTGCTTTGCTTGTGCGTGCAGCTTTTACTCTTCTGATTGTCTCCCCCATCCCACCGGGGAGGAGTGAACGAGTGGCTTAGTTGCCGGCTGGAGTTAAACCATGACAACCCGTCAGCTTTTACAATCTTAGAATCATAGAATCATTGAGGTTGGAAAAGACCTCTAAGATCATCGAGTCCAACCGTCGACCTAACACCACCATGCCCACTAAACCATGTCCCTAAGTGCCACATCTACACGTCTTTTAAATACCTCCAGGGATGGGGACTCAACCACTTCCCTGGGCAGCCTGTTCCAATGTTTAACCACTCTTTCAGGAAAGAAATTTTTCCTCACGTCCAATCTAAACCTCCCCTGGCACAACTTGAGGCCATTTCCTCTCGTCCTATCGCTAGTTACTTGGGAGAAGAGACTGACACCCACCTCGCTACAACCTCCTTTCAGGTAGTTGTAGAAAGCGATGAGGTCTCCCCTCAGCCTCCTCTTCTCCAGGCTAAACAACCCCAGTTCCCTCAGCCGCTCCTCATAAGACTTGTTCTCCAGACCCTTCACCAGCTTCATTGCCCTTCTCTGGACACGCTCCAGCACCTCGACGTCCTTCTTGTAGTGAGGGGCCCAAAACTGAACACAGTAGTCGAGGTGTGGCCTCACCAGGGCCGAGTACAGGGGCACGATCACTTCCCTACTCCTGCTGGCCACACTATTTCTGATACAGGCCAGGATGCCATTGGCCTTCTTGGCCGCCTGGGCACACTGCCGGCTCATGTTCAGCCGGCTGTCGACCAACACCCCCAGGTCCTTTTCCGACAGGCAGCTTTCCAGCCACTCCTCCCCAAGCCTGTAGCGCTGCATGGGGTTGTTGTGGCCAAAGTGCAGGACCCGGCACTTGGCCTTGTTGAACCTCATACAGTTGGCCTCGGCCCATCGATCCAGCCTGTCCAGGTCCCTCTGCAGAGCCTTCCTACCCTCGAGCAGATCAACACTCCTGCCCAACTTGGTGTCGCCTGCAAACTTACTGAGGGTGCACTCGATCCCCTCGTCCAGATCATCGATAAAGATATTGAACAAGACCGGCCCCAAAACTGAGCCCTGGGGAACACCGCTCGTGACCGGCCGCCAACTGGATTGAACTCCATTCACCACAACTCTCTGGGACCAGCCGTCCAGCCAGTTTTTGACCCAGTGCAGAGTACACCTGTCTAAGCCGTGAGCTGCCAGCTTCTCTAGGAGAATGCTGTGGGAGACGGTGTCAAAGGCCTTATTGAAGTCCAGGTGGACCACATCCACAGCCTTTCCCTCATCCACTAGGCGGGTCACCTGGTCATAGAAGGAGATCAGGTTGGTCAAGCAGGACCTGCCTCTCATGAACCCGTGCTGGCTGGGCCTGATCCCCTGGTTGTCCCGCTCATGCCTTGTGAGCACCCTCAAGATGAACCGCTCCATCATCTTCCCCGGCACCGAGGTCAGGCTGACAGGCCTGGAGTTCCCCGGATCCTCCTTCCGGCCCTTCTTGTAGATGGGCGTCACATTGGCAAGCCTCCAGTCGTCCGGGACCTCCCCCGTTAACCAGGACTGCTGATAGATGATGGAGAGGGGCTTGGCGAGCTCCTCTGCCAGCTCCCTCAGCACTCTCGGGTGGATCCCATCCGGCCCCATAGACTTGTGAGCATCCAGGTGGCGTAGCAGGTCATTGACTGCTTCCTCTTGGATTATGGGGGGTTCATCCTGCTCGCCGTCCCTGTCTTCCAGCTCGGGGGGCCAAGTACCCTGAGGATAACTGGTCTGCCTGTTAAAGACTGAGGCAAAGAAGGCATTGAGTACCTCAGCCTTTTCCTCATCCTCGGTGACAATGTTCCCCCCTGCATCCAATAAAGGATGGAGATTCTCCTTGGCTCTCTTCTTGTCATTAATATATTTGTAAAAACTTTTTTTGTTGTCTTTAACGACAGCGGCCAGATTGCGTTCTAGCTGGGCTTTTGCCTTTCTCATTTCCTCTCTGCACGACCTAACAAGATCCCTGTACTCTTCTTGAGTCGCCTGCCCCTTCTTCCACAAGTGGTAAACTCTCCTTTTTTTCCTGAGTCCCAGCAAGAGCTCCCCGTTCAGCCAGGCTGGTCGTCTTCCCCGCCCGTTCTTCTTACGGCGTATGGGGACAGCCTGCTCCTGCACCTTTAAGACTTCCTTCTTGAAGAACGTCCAGCCTTCCTGCACCCCTTTGCCCTTCAGGACCGTCTCCCAAGGGACTGTCTCAACCAGCGTCCTGAACAGGCCAAAGTCCGCCCTCCGGAAGTCCATGGTTGCGGTTTTACTTTTATATGTAAAGCTAAGAACTTATTTTTAGTTGAAGTAAAGTCTTAACAGTCTAACCAGAGAATTATTATTAGTCCAGTTACAGTGATACTAAGACAATTCAAATTATATGCAGTTAAAATTAAAAAACCCCATACTTTCTAGTATCTACCCCTTTCTCTGGTGTTATGCTCACCTTCCTAAGGTCAGTGACTTCAGTCTGGTGGAGGGGGCTGTATAGTGAGTCTTCAGCATCCCAAGTTCTTGTCAGGGCAGCCCCAAGACGAGAGACAAAAACATAAGATTCAAAGGCTCTAGTAGGTACCCTGGGATATCCTGGAATCCAAAAGTTGCCTGGATGCAATAATCCTTCTGGCCCTGGACCATAACTGGAGGCAGAAGTGGAGGTTGCTGCTGGAAGGGATCTGGGTGAACAAGATTTAACAGGGAGATGTGAACAAGGTGAATCTTGAGAGCATGTGGAAGCTGCGGATGAAACGCAATGAGATTAACCCGGGTGTACTGGGTCTGGCTGGGATAGAGTTAATTTTCTTCATAGCAGCCCGCATGGTGCTGTGCTTTAGATTTGTGACCAAAGCAATACTGATAACACACTGATGTTTTAGCTATTGCTGAACAGTGTTTGCACAGCGTCAAGGCCTTCTGTTTCTCACTCTGCCCCCCCCCCACCCAGTGAGTAGATTGGAGGGTGTGCAAGAGGTTGGGAGGGGACACAACCAGGCAGATGACTCAAACTAACCAGAGATATTCCATGCTATATAACATCATGCTCAGCAATAAAAAGGGAAAAGAGGGGGTTTTAGGGAGGTTAGCCATCTTTTGCTTGGGAACTGGCTGGGCATCGGTCTACCCATGGGAGGTGGTGAGTGATTGCCTTTGCATCATTTGTTTTGTTTTCTTTCTCTCTTCTTCCACTTCTCCTTCGCTTATTAAACAATTTTTATCTTGACCCACATGTTTTGCTTTTACTCTTCCTTTCCTCTTTCCCCATCCCACTGGGGGTGGGGGGGAAGTGAGCGAGTGGCTGTGTGGTGCTTAGCTGTCTACTGGGATTTACCCACAACACCGGGCCAAGATTTTATACGGGCCCAGGTAATGGTGGTCCAACTTAGAAGGACACACTGAACAATCATGTTCACTGGACAGTCAAATATAGTCCTCGACCACAAAGTTCAATGCTGGTTGCTGACATCTATCTGTATAATGTTTGCAAGCAACCTTTGCTTTTTCCAGCTGCTCTCAAAGAAACGAATATGCCACAACCGCTCAAGGGAGTCCTCAGGGGAAAACCCCTGGACAGCCACCAGAGTAGCTGGGTGGTCACAGGGATGAAAACCATACTGCGCGTAAAAAGGGGTCTGCTGTGTGGAAGAGTGGACACTGCTGTTATAGGCAAATTCTGCCAATGGTAACACAGAGCCCCAGTCATCCTGATGGTAATTAATATAACAATGGAGATACTGCTCTAGGATCTGGTTCTCCCACAGCAGGGCTGGGGCAGGGAGGTGCCACCCTGGTCCTGGCCACATGATCCCCACCCCCGGCACTGCCAGCATGGCACCTGCCCTCTTGCCATGCAGGGGGGGCTGTGGGGGGCGTCAAAGCCAGAGCAGAACCAGGCAAGCACAGGAGCTGCTCTGCTTCAGACACACGTTTAATGGCAGCCTGCAAATCTGCTGGTGCCAACCCCCAGGCTACCTCTCTTCAGACATCACCAACCAGCCAGGCCATGAATATAGAGAGGTAACAAAAAGTCATCCTCCCACTTCAGCTCTGAGGACATGCTCAGGAAATCCGCCGGCGTACTCTGCCACACTCTGCCCCCTTTGGTGCAGTGGGTTAAAAAACATGGTTGAGGCACAAGCCCAAAGAAATCCACTGACATTGCAAGCAAGGAGGTAGAATCATCCAAAACCCCATCTCCTTGAGCATGCAAAGACTGAGCCCACTACAAGGCCTTGCCCCCCAAACAGGACAAAAGAAAGCTAACCTTTGCACAATCACTGGGAAAAGCACTATCCCAACCCTCCAAGAAAACTTCCGTAAGAAATGCAAAAAGAGGGGATCCATATCCCCAGTAAAATGGGGAGGGAGAGAACAAACAGACATGAGGGAAAAACCCCCACCATGCAAAAGAATAGCAATAGGGGGAGAATGGGGAGGTGAAACAGCCTGCCCTTTCCACAGCCTCCACATGATGACAAAGCTGCTCTATCAAGGTTCAAGTCTTCTCCCATATCTCACCCAGTAACAATCCCAGTTCCTGTGAATACTGCTACTAGAGCTGTTTTATCTGTTCTGTACACTGCAGAGCTTTAACAGCATCCTCTGCAGATACGCCTGCAAGGGCTTGGGAACCAGACATCTTTACCCAGTATTTTCAGCAGGGAGGGTCTATTCGAGGTAGTTGTCAGGGCAGGCCCAAGACAAGAGACAAAACTTTAGGATTTGAAGGCTCTAGCAGGCAATAGCTCAAAGAGGCTGAGCTCTGCCTGCTAGCCAGTTTTATTAGCTTTCCTGATAACACAGCAATGGCAGCCAAAGACATAATATTTACAGAGCATCATCTCCTTTGAACGGATATCTGTGTAACTCTGGCATTTCTTCCCTGGGAGAAGTATGATGTTGATGCTAATGGCTTCTTCCTCCTTGCTTTAGGATTCCCTTGGGGTTACTTCTAGGTTTGGTAACATGCTCTACACCTTGCTCTTTCTTCAATAGTCTGGAAGTCCACCTTATACATGAATTTACTATATATGGTGTGTTTTACATATGTCTTTGCTGAAGTCACTGCTTCATGGGGGGGTGGGGGGAGGGGTGGGATGCAGCCATGGTCTTTGTGCTTGCAGAGGAACAGGAGGTTGCCCTCCTTTTTGCTCTCAAGACAGCCCTTGAAAAGTTGCTTTGGGCTGTTTGCTCATGCCTTTTCAGCATCAGCATCATACACCATGCTTGTGGGCTCAGTAACTGCTCTTAGCTGTTGCATTTCCTATCACCAAAATAGGGACAATGTCCTGCTTCTTCTGTTTGACACCACCTGCCTGCCCCCACCCCAAAAAGAAAAAAGAAGCTGATTCACTCTAGAGAATGAAAGGAAAATGTTTCTGCTCATATTAGCAGTGTATTGGGGAGGGGGGGCAGGGGGCGCTTTTGACTACTTCTGTAGCTAAAATGCAGTCAGCAGAACTGTATGACTATTTGGAAGTTTATACTTGGTCCTTGTCGTGGTTTAACCTCAGTCGGCAACTAAGCACCACGCAGCCGCTTGCTCACTCCCCCTCCCCCGGTGGGATGGGGGAGAGAATTGGAAGACCACAAGTGAGAAAAACTCGTGGGTTGAGATAAAAACAGTTTAATAATTGAAATAAAATGATAATAATAATAATATGATAATAATAATAATACACAAAGCAAGTGATGCACAGTACAATTGCTCACCACCCGCCGACCGATGCCCAGCCAGTCCCCGAGCAGCGGCCCCCCCAGCCAGCTTTCCACAGTTTATGTACTGAGCATGACGTCCCATGGTATGGAATGTCCCTTTGGCCAGTTGGGGTCAGCTGTCCTGGCTGTGCCCCCTCCCAGCTTCTTGTGCACCTCCAGCCTTCTCAGTCGGTAGAGCATGGGAAGCTGAAAAGTCCTTGATTAGCGTAAGCACTACCTAGCAACAACTAAAACATCGGTGCGTTATCAACTTTGTTCTCATCCTAAATCCAAAACACAGCACTGTACCAGCTACTAGGAAGGAAATTAACTCTATCCCTGCCAAAACCAGGACAGTCCTTCTTGAAGCAAAATGCCTAGGTAATTCTTGCTGTGATGGACTAGCCAGTTCAGACTCTCCAGGGAAAGCTTGGGAGGTCTTTGTTTCCTTGGGTACTCCTGATACACAAATAGTATTCTTCTGCTTTGCACAGTCCTTGGGGAACAAGACAAGTTGTTATTTGTGTGTCTGGGAACTGGATCCTGTGAGGAAGCTCAAGCCATATCTGTACTGTCAGATCAGCAGGCATCAAAAAAGTCTGTGAGTACCTGTTCTTTATATAAGTCCATTTTCTCAGCTCTTTTTCTTTTTTGTGCTGAAATTTTTAACTGCACCTCAAAAGGTAAGATGTAGCTTTATTTTCCTTGGGTTAGCTTTGTGCCTGTAAGATGGTGTCTTCTGCCCATCTAACTTTTCTTGTGCACACGGGTTGCTTCTTATGTGCCAAGAAATGATAATGCCACCTTCAAGTCTCTATTCCTTGGAGGCTGTCACCAACAGAGCAATGTTGCTAGTAAAGCACATGGCAACAGAACTCCCAATGTCCTGTCTCTAACAGATGGCAGAAATCCATCCTCTCTGCTTCCTTCCCCTCACATCTGTTCTATGGTCCCACCATCTTCTGAAGGCACTCCCTGTCCCTGAACTGTGTTTTATGGTGCTGGTTGTATCTGGCCTCTCCCCCCCGCTTTGATTTTGGTGTAGAGGTTCACCCAGGTGCATGTGCTGACTGCAGCTGACTCAGTTGTGGGGTGGCTCTCAGTAGTGAAGCACATGTGGCCATGTACCCTCTCTTCAGCAGTTCCAGGCTGCCACCCTGCTTCTATTTGGAACCATTTGCAGCACAGGTTCCTAGGCATTTTCAACTGGATGCCTCAGCAGAAATAATTTTATCCCTTGGGTAGAAGTTCACCATTTTGGTGTTGGCAGGACCAGGCAGGGTTTCTAGTCCTGTAGGGGACACCCTACCATGAAAGGTTGAACAGAAACTTGCACTGTGAATTAGGTGACCGTGCTCTGTCCCATGCCACCCTTTCTTACTTTATTATGCTTTGGGAAACAAAAGCAACTAGATACCTTGAGGTATCGCGCAAGGGACCTGCCCCCCAGTCCCATGTCATTACTGGTAACTCTCCCTTTCCCTATCCCGCCCCAAGTGATCCTGGATAGGAAGGGGGAAATCAGGCCCCTGAGGTTAAGCAACACTGTTGAGTGTTCATGATTAGAAAAGAAACAGAAATTTGCTGAGGAGCAGAATTCAGTCCATCACAACAAGTACACAGAATTTTTGATGCAATAATTGCTTTTTGTTTCTTTGATGTAATTAATAGCTAAAGGCAGCAATAAACAGAAACCTAGCTGTTCCACTCAGCTGGCTTTCACCATTCTCAGCAGAATGTAGCAAGAGAAACTGTCAGCAAGTTTTACTCTTACGCTCGTGCACTATTGGGCCTCTCTCTTTGTCTGCCCCATCTCTCCCTCCCTCCTTCCTCTGTCTCTCACGTGCTGTGTCCCACACATTCCGCCACCCCTCCTCTCAGTCTCAGCATCTCCCTTTCTCACCCTTGGATGAGGTCACTCTCCCTCCCCCCGCCCTCATTCTCGGCCTCTCTCTCCCAGTCTTGGCTGCTCCCTCTCTCTGTGTCATTCTCGACCTCTCTCTCAGTCTCGCTCCCTACACCTCTCTCTCTCGTCCTCACCCCCAGCCTCTCTCTCGGCACCCCCGCCTCTCGCTCTTAATCTCAGCCACTCTCTCCTGGTCTTGGACCCTCGTTCTTGGTCTCTTCCTCTCTTTCTTTCTCTGTCATTCTTGGCCACAGCCTCTCTCTGCCTCTGCCTCTCTCTCTCTTTCTGCCCGCCCCCCCCATGCTCTCTCAGCATGTCTCAATCTCTCTCGGCCTCTCTCTCTATCTTAACTTTGATCTTGGCCTCTCTCCCCCCCCCCCTTGATCTCATTCTCTCTAACTCCCCCTCTCCCCGCCCATGGTCTCAGCCTCTGCCTCTTTCCCTCTTTCGCCCTCTCTCTCTGTGTGTCTCATCCACACTCCCTCTCTGTCTTTTGCCCTCGACTTCTCTCTCCCCCATCTTGGCCTCTTTCTCAATCTCCCCCTCACTGTCCCTCTCTCTGCCTCACATCCCTCACCCTTTGTCTCTCTCTCTCTTTCTCTCGGCATCAGCCTCTCTCTTGATGTCTCTTATCCCCCTCTCTCTAAGTGTCCCTTGGAATGCGTGAATATCTCCCTCTCAGTCTTAGCCTCTCTCTCTCTTGCACCCTCGCCCCCCCACCTCTCTCTCTCAGTCACAGTCCCTCTTTATCTCAGTCTTACCCTCTCTCTAAGTCTCATGAAGTTCATCAAGGGGAAGTGCCAAGTCCTGCACCTTGGGAAGGACCCAAGTTGGAGAAGTTCGTGGAGGACTGTCTCCTGTGGGAGGGACCCCACGCTGGAGCAGGGGAAGAGTGTGAGGAGGAAGGAGCGGCAGAGACATGTGATGAACTGACCGCAACCCCCATTCTCCATCCCCCTGCGCTGCTCGGGGGGAGGAGGTAGAGAATTCGGGAGCGAACTTGAGCCTTGGAAGAAGGGAGGGGTGGGGGGAAGGTGTTTTAAGATTTGGTTTTTATTTCTCATTACCCTACTCTGATTTGATTGGCAATAAATTAAACTAATTTCCCCAAGTCGAATCTGTTTTGCCCGTGACAGTAATTGCTGAGTGATCTCCCTGTCCTTATCTCAACCCACGACCCTTTCGTTATATTTTCTCTCCCCTGTCCACTTGAGGAGGGGGGAGTGATAGAGCAGCTTGGTGGGCACCTGGCATCCAGCCAAGGTCAACCCACCACAATATCCCAAGATTATTTAGTACTATTCAGCACCCTCAAGGAGAAGAGAGGGTCTCTGGATCTGAAGACATACCAACAGACATTGTGGCTAAACCTGAGACCCAACCCTCAACTATATCAGTCACCCCTATAGTCAAGAAGAAACAATGGACGTGGAAGTCAACTCGTTTAGTAAGGGAGGAAGAAGCTTCTCCTAAGAGGGAGCAGGAGAAAGAATCAGAAGAGGCAGCCTGTTCTGCAGCAGAACAGCCACAAGAACAAGAGAAAGAAGAGACTGAAATCATAAATGAGTCAGAAACCACCCGATCCCTATCTCTAAGTGAGCTGCAAGATATGAAGAAAGATTTCAGCCGTCAAGCAGGCGAGCTAATTCTCAGCTGGTTACTCCGATGCTGGGATGTTGGTGCCAGTAGTCAGGAATTAGAGGGTAAGGAAGCCCGGCAACTGGGATCCCTTGCTAGGGATAAAGCTATTGACAAAGAGATTGGAAAAGGGACAGCAGTCCTCAGTCTCTGAAGGCAGCTCCTGTTGAGCGTGAAGGAAAGGTATCCCCTGAACGAAGAACTTGCAAATTCCTGAATCAAATGGACCACCACTAAGGGAGGTATCCAGTATCGGAGGGAATTAGCCGTGGTGGAGGTGATCTACAGCAACTTGGACAACAACCAGGCATCCATGTGGCGGTCCACGTGGTGAAAGTTTGTACGAAGTGCACCAATGTCATACGCCAACACCCTGGCAATGATGAGTTGGACAGACATGGAGGCACCAACTGTGGATGCATTGGCAATGTGACGCCCATCTACAAGAAGGGCCGGAAGGAGGATCCGGGGAACTACAGGCCTGTCAGCCTGACCTCGGTGCCGGGGAAGATTATGGAGCGGTTCATCTTGAGGGGGCTCACAAGGCATGAGCGGGACAACCAGGGGATCAGGCCCAGCCAGCACGGATTCATGAAAGGCAGGTCCTGCTTGACCAACCTGATCTCCTTCTATGACCAGGTGACCCGCCTAGTGGATGAGGGAAAGGCTGTGGATGTGGTCTACTTGGACTTCAGCAAGGCCTTTGACACCGTCTCCCACAGCATTCTCCTAGAGAAGCTGGCGGCTCACGGCTTAGACAGGTGTACTCTGCGCTGGGTCAAAAACTGGCTGGACGGCCGGGCCCAGAGAGTTGTGGTGAATGGAGTTCAATCCAGTTGGCGGCCGGTCACGAGCGGTGTTCCCCAGGGCTCAGTACTGGGGCCGGTCTTGTTCAATATCTTTATCGATGATCTGGACGAGGGGATCGAGTGCACCCTCAGTAAGTTTGCAGGCGACACCAAGTTGGGCGGGAGCGTTGATCTGCTCGAGGGTAGGAAGGCTCTGCAGAGGGACCTGGACAGGCTGGATCGATGGGCCCAGGCCAACTGTATGAGGTTCAACAAGGCCAAGTGCCGGGTCCTGCACTTCGGCCACAACAACCCCATGCACCGCTACAGGCTTGGGGAAGAGTGGCTGGAAAGCTGCCCGGCGGAAAAGGACCTGGGGGTGTTGGTCGACAGCCGGCTGAACATGAGCCGGCAGTGTGCCCAGGCGGCCAAGAAGGCCAATGGCATCCTGGCCTGTATCAGAAATAGTGTGGCCAGCAGGAGTAGGGAAGTGATTGTGCCCCTGTACTCGGCCCTGGTGAGGCCGTACCTCGACTACTGTGTTCAGTTTTGGGCCCCTCACTACAAGAAGGACGTCGAGGTGCTGGAGCGTGTCCAGAGAAGCGCAACGAGGCTGGTGAGGGGTCTGGAGAACAAGTCTTATGAGGAGCGGCTGAGGGAACTGGGACTGTTTAGCCTGGAGAAAAGGAGGCTGAGGGGAGACCTCATCGCTTTCTACAACTACCTGAAAGGAGGTTGTAGCGAGGTGGGTGTCGGTCTCTTCTCCCAAGTAACTAGCGATAGGACGAGAGGAAATGGCCTCAAGTTGTGCCAGGGGAGGTTTAGATTGGACGTGAGGAAAAATTTCTTTCCTGAAAGAGTGGTGAAACATTGGAACAGGCTGCCCAGGGAAGTGGTGGAGTCCCCATCCCTGGAGGTATTTAAAAGACGAGTAGATGAGGCACTTAGGGACATGGTTTAGTGGGCATGGTGGTGTTGGGTTGACGGTTGGACTCGATGATCTTAGAGGTCTTTTCCAACCTCAATGATTCTATGATTCTATGATTCTAAGGACGGTGTACTGGGTTTACGTGGCAAGGTTTGGAGGGGGGGGCTGTAGGGGTGGCTTCTGTGAGAAGACACCAGAAGCGGCCCCATGTCCGATAGAGCCAGTTTCAGCCCGCTCCAAGATGGACCAACTGCTGGCCAAAGCTGAGCCAATCAGTCATGTTGGTAACGTTTACGAAAGGGTAAAAAATGCTGGAGCAGTCCGTTCCTGAAGAACTGTACCCTGTGGAATGGACCGATGCTGGAGCAGTTCGTGAAGAACTGCAGCCCATGGGAAGGACCCTAGTTGGAGCAGTTCATGAAGGACTGCATCCCATGGGAGGGACCCCACGCTGGAGCAGGGGAAGAGCGTGAGGAGGAAGGAGCGGCAGAGACGAAGCATTATGAACTGACTGCAACCCCCATTCCCCGCCCCCCTGTGCTGCTCAGAGAGGGAAAAGGAGGTAGAAGAGTTGGGAGTGAAGTTGAGCCTTGGAAGAAGGGAGGGGTGGGGGGAAGGTGTTTTTAGATTTGTTCTTATTTCTCATTGTCCTACTCTGTTTAATTGGCAATAAATTAAACTAATTTCCCCAAGTTGAGTCTGTTTTGCCCGTGACGATAATTTCTGAGTGATCTCCCTGTCCTTATCTTGACCCATGAGCTTTTTGACGTATTTTCCCCCTGTCCTGTAGATGGAGGAGGAGTGATAGAGCAGCTTGGTGGGCACCTGGCAGCCAGCCCAGGTCGACCCACCACAGATGGGTAACCTGGGAGGAATACAGAGACATTGTCTGAGCATGCAGGGATGAGCTAAGGAAAGCCAAAGCCCAAATGGAATTGAATCTGGCCAGGGATATCAAAGACAAATAGAAGGGCTTTTCTAAGTACATAGGTGACAAAAGGAAGACTAGGGAAAACGTCGGCCTGCTGCTGAATGAGGCAGGGGACCTGGTGACACAGGACATGGAAAAGGCTCAGGTACCAAATGTTGTCTTCGCCTCAGTCTTTCCCGGCAAGACCAGCCGGGAATCCCAGGTCCCAGAGACCAGGGGGAAAAATATGGAGCAAGGAAGATGCTTGGTGGAAGAGGATCAGGTCAGGGATTACTTAAGCAAACTGGACATACATAAGTCCATGGGACCTGATGGGATGCATCCACGAGAGCTGAGGGAGCTGGCAGATGTCATTGCAAGGCCGCTCTTGATAATCTTTCCCTGATCATGGTGATTGGGAGAAGTGTCCGAGGGCTGGAGGAAAGCAAATGTCCCTCCTATGTTCAAGAAGGGCAAGAAGGAGGACCCAGGGAACTACAGGCTGGTCAGCCTCACCTCCATTCCTGGGAAGGTGATGGAGCAGCTAATCCTGGAAACCATTTCAAGGCACACGAAGGACCAGAAGGTGATTGGGAGTAAACAGCATGGATTCACCAAGGGGAAGTCATGCCAGACCAAAATTGATAAACTTCTATGATGAAATGACTGGCCTGGTGGTTGAGGAGAGAGCAGTGGATATTTTCTACCTAGACTTGAGTAAGATTTTTGACACTGTCTCCCATAAAATACTCATAGAGAAGCTGATGAAGTATGGGCTGGATGAGCAGACAGTGAGGTGGATTGAAAATTGGCTGAATGGCCGGGCCCAGACTGTGGTGATCAGTGGCACAAAGTCTAGTTGGACACCAGCGACTAGCAGTGTACCCCAGGGGTCAATACTGGGTCCAGTCCTGTTCAACATCTTCATTAATGACCTGGATGATGGGCCACAGTGTACCCTCAGCAAGTTTGCAGGTGGCACAAAACTGGGAGGAGTGGCTGATACACCAGAGGGTCATGCTGTCATCCAGAGGGACCTGGACAGGCTGGAGAAATGGGCTGACGGGAACCTCATACAGTTCAATAAGGGGAAGGGCAAAGTCCTGCACCTGGGGAGGAACGACCCCAGGCACCAGCACATGCTGGGGACCACCCAGCTGAAAAGCAACTTGACAGAAAAGGACCTGGGGGTCCTGGTGGACACCAAGATGAACATGAGCCAGCAACATGCCCTTGCCGCAAAGACGGCAAACAATATCCTGGGCTGCATTAGGAGGAGTGCTGCCAGCAGGTCAAGGGAGATGATCCTTCCCCTCTACTCTGCACTGGTGAGTCCACATCTGGAGTATTGTGTCCAGTTCCAGGCTCCTCAGTACAAGAGAGACATGGACATGCTGGAGAGAGTCCAACGAAGGGCCACGAAGATGATTAAGGGTTTGGAGCATCTTTCCTATAAGGAAAGGCTGAGCGAGCTGGGACTGTTTAGCCTAGAGAAGAGAAGGCTCAGGGGAATCTCATCATGTAAATACCTGAAGGGAGGGTCCATAAAAGGGGGAGCCAGGCTCTCTTCAGTGGTGCCCAGTGACAGGACAAGAGGCAATGGGCACGAACTGAAACACAGGAGGTTCCATCTGAACATCAGGAAACACTTTTTCACTGTGAAAAAGTTGTGCACCAATGTCATACGCCAACACCCTGGCAATGATGAGCTGGACAGACACGGAGGCACCAACTGTGGATGCATTGGCCAACCAACTCCAAGAATTCAAAGAGAATCTCACTTCGTCCCTATGGGCCTGCGTCTCAGCTATGAAGGAACTGACCCAAAAATTGTCCCAGCAATCAAAGAAGGATAGGTCTTCCTCACACACTCCAACCAAGGTCTCAGCTATTAAGAGTCAGCCTTTTTCTGCTCAAGGGAAAGGGTACCAGTGGTGAACACCACGTGCAACCCTGTGGTTCTAGCTGCGTGACCATGAGGAGGACATGAGGAAGTGGGATGGTGAACCAACCTGTAGACTAGAAGCTCAGGTACAGGAATTGCAAGAAAAAACAACAGACAACAGGCATCCATCCAGGAAAAGTACTCCTCCAGTTTCTGTTGGGCAGAGTAGAAGGGCTGATCTTACTTCTGACCCTGACGAAGGGACTTCTGGTTTGCAGTTACAAAAATCAAGTAATGAATACTCTGACCAGGAATAAAGGAGCCCTGCTTCCGGCCAGGCGGAGGAAAGGGACAACCAGTTCTATTGGACTGTGTGGATTCGATGGATGGAAAATCTACCTCAGCCCTAGAGGCACGGGTACGTGAGTTGCAAGGAAAACCAGTCACAAAAGAGGGTTCTTCCAGGAAAATTGCTGCTCCAGTTTCCAGCGGGCAGTTCCCCAGAGAGAGTAGAAGGGCTGATCTTACTCTTGATCTTAATGAAGAGACTTCTGACTCGTACGTACAAGAAACGAGAAACGAATACTGTGATGAGGACTAGAGGGGCCCTGCCTCCAGCCAGGGGGAGGAAAGGGACAACCGGGTTTACTGGACTGTGTGGATTCGGTGGCCTGGCACATCGGACCCACAGGAGTATAAGGCTCTAGTGGACACCGGTGCACAGTGTACCCTAGTGCCATCAAGCTACAAAGGGGCAGAACCCATCTGTATTTCTGGAGTGGCGGGGGGATCCCAACAGCTAACTGTATTGGAGGCTGAAGTGAGCCTAACTGGGAATGAGTGGCAGAAGCACCCCATTGTGACTGGCCCAGAGGCTCCGTGCATCCTTGGCATAGACTACCTCAGGAGAGGGTATTTCAAGGACCCAAAAGGGTACCGGTGGGCTTTTGGTATAGCTGCCTTGAGTACGGAGAAGATTAAGCTTGCCTGGTCTCTCAGAGGATCCTTCTGTGCTGGGGTTGCTGAGGGTTAAAGAACAGCAGGTACCAATTGCCACCATGACAGTGCACCGGCGACAATATCGCACCAACCGAGACTCCCTGATTCCCATCCATAAGCTGATTCGTCGACTGGAGAGCCAAGGAGTGATCAGCAAGACTCGCTCACCCTTTAACAGTCCCATATGGCCAGTGCGGAAGTCTAATGGAGAGTGGAGACTGACAGTAGACTATCGTGGCCTGAACGAAGTCACGCTGCCGCTGAGTGCTGCCGTGCTGGACACGCTAGAACCTCAATACGAACTGGAGTCAAAGGCAGCCAAGTGGTATGCCACAACTGATATTGCTAATGTGTTTTTCTCAATCCCTTTGGCAGCAGGGTGCAGGCCACAGTTTGCTTTCACTTGGAGGGGCGTCCAGTACACCTGGAACCGACTGCCCCAGGGGTGGAAACACAGCCCCACCATTTGCCATGGACTGATCCAGACTGCACTGGAGCAGGGTGAGGCTCCGGAACACCTGCAATACATTGATGACATCATCGTGTGGGGCAACACAGCAGGAGAAGTTTTTGAAAAAGGGAAGGAAATAGTCCAAATCCCACTGAAGGCCGGGTTTGCCATAAAACAAAGTAAGGTCAAGGGACCTGCACAGGAGATCCAGTTTTTAGGAATAAAATGGCAAGATGGACGTCGTCAGATCCCAATGGATGTGATCAACAAAATAACAGCCATGTCTCCAACAGCTAGCAGAAAGGAAACACAAGCTTTCTTAGGCGTTGCAGGGTTTTTGGAGAATGCGTATTCCAAATTACAGTCTGATCGTAAACCCTCTCTACCAAGTGACCCGAAAGAAGAACGATTTCAAATGGGGCCCTGAGCAACGACAAGCCTTTGGAGAAATTAAAGAGGAGATAGTTCATGCAGTAGCCCTGGGGCCAGTCCGGGCAGGGCAAGATGTAAAAAATGTGCTCTACACCGCAGCCGGGGAGAATGGCCCTACCTGGAGCCTCTGGCAGAAAGCACCAGGGGAGACTCGAGGTCGACCCCTAGGGTTTTGGAGTCGGGGATACAGAGGATCCGAGGCCCGCTATGCTCCAACTGAAAAAGAGATATTGGCAGCATATGAAGGGGTTTGAGCTGCTTCGGAAGTGATCGGCACTGAAGCACAGCTCCTCCTGGCACCCCGACTGCCGGTGCTGGCTGGATGTTCAGAGGGAGGGTCCCCTGTACCCATCATGCAACTGATGCTACGTGGAGTAAGTGGGTCGCACTGATTGCACAACGAGCTTGAATAGGAAACCCCAGTTGCCCAGGAATCTTGGAAGAGATCATGGACTGGCCAGAAGGCAAAGATTTTGGAATATCACCAGAGGAGGAGGTGGCGCATGCTGAGGAGGCCCCACTGTATAATAAACTACCAGGAAATGAGAAGCAATATGCTCTGTTCACTGATGGGTCCTGTCGTATTGTGGGAATACATCGGAAGTGGAAAGCTGCTGTGTGGAGTCCTACGTGACAAGTCGCAGAATCCGCTGAAGGAAAAGGTTTGCAGAGGAGAAAGCCGTCCAGCTGGCTTTAGATATTGCTGACCGAGAAAAATGGCCAGGACTTTATACTGACTCATGGATGGTGGCAAATGCAGTTCATCAAGGGGAAGTGCCAAGTCCTGCACCTGGGGAAGAAGAAATCCATGCACCAATATATGCTGGGGGACACTGAGCTGGAAAGCAGCTTGGCAGAGAAGGGCCTGGGGGTCCTGGTGGACAGGGTGGTGAGGTGACCTTGACTGGTCGCCAGGTGCCCATCAAGCTGCTCTATCACTCCCTCTCCTCAACAGGACAGGGGGAGAAAGTACGATGAAAAGCTCAAGGGTTGGGATAAGGACAGGGAGATCACTCAGCAATTAACGTCACGGGCAAAACAGACTCGACTTGGGGAAATTAGTTTAATTTATTGCCAATTAAACAGAGTAGGACAATGAGAAATAAGAACAAATCTAAACACACCTTCCCCCCACCCCTCCCTTCTTCCAAGGCTCAACTTCACTCCCAACTCTTCTACCTCCTTTTCCCTCTCTGAGCAGCACAGGGGGGCGGGGAATGGGGGTTGTGGTCAGTTCATAACGCTTTGTCTATGCCGCTCCTTCCTCCTCACGCTCTTCCCCTGCTCCAGCGCGGGGTCCCTCCCATGGGAGACAGTTCTCCACGAACTGCTCCAACGTGGGTCCTTTCCATGGGGTACAGTCCTTCAGGAACGGACTGCGCCAGCGTGGGTCCTTTCCACGGGGTCACAAGTCCTGCCAGCAAACCTGCTCCTGCATGGGTTCCCCTCTACAGGGCCACAGGTTCTGCCAGGAGCTTGCTCCAGCGTGGGCTCCTCTCCACGGGCTGCAGCTTCCTTCAGGGCATATCCACCTGCTCTGGTGTGGGGTCCTCCAAGGGCTGCAGTGTGGATATCTGCTCTGACATGGTGCTCCGTGGGCTGCAGGGGGACAACCTGCGTCACCATGGTCTTCTCCACAGGCTGCAGGGGAATCTCTGCTCCGGCGCCTGGAGCACCTCCTCCCCCTCCTTCTTCACTGACCTTGGTGTCTGCAGGGTTGTTTCTCTCACTCCTCTCTCACAGCTGCTGCGGAGCATTTTTTACCCTTTCTTAAACATGTTATCACAGAGGTGCTACCAATGTTGCTGATTGGCTCAGCTTTGGCCAGAAGTTGGTCCATCTTGTAGCCAGCTGGAACTGGCTCTGTCCGAGATGGGGGCAGTTCCTGGTGTCTTCTCACAGAAGTCACCCCGGCAGCCCCTCCCGCTACCATAATCTTGCCATGTAAAGCCAATACCGACACCAAGTTGAACGTGAGCCAGCAATTGGTATCCTGGGCTGTATTAGGAGAACTGTTCCGTCTGAACATCAGGAAACACTTTTTCACTGTGAAGGTGACTGAGCACTGGAACAGGTTGCCCAGTGGGGTTGTGGAGTCTCCCTCCTTGTAGATATTCAAAAGCCGTCTGGACATGATCCTGGGTAACCAGCTCTAGGTGGACCTGCTTGAGCAGGGGGGTTGGACCAGATGACCTCCAGAGGTCCCTTCCAATCTCAGCCATTCCATGATTCTATGAACAGACAGGGGCCCCAAGACAGAAATGCATGCACATGTAGACACTCGGCTTTTGAGGCAAGCTACAGCGTCCTTAAGTAATCTGTGAGTAAGAGTCCACACCCTTAAATAACACACCCAAGATAGGTTAAAAAAAAAGGCGCTCATTTCTTTCAAAGACAGAGGGAGATATACAAGTTAGAGCTACTGCCTAAGCTCACAGTTCCACTTCCAGCCTCACTGCATGTCAGATGAGGAATCACGCTGGTCCCTTCTGTGTAGAATCACTATGAAAACATTACCTTCGTGTGCTGAGCCCAGACTGCTGAGCACATCCCATGCTTAGTTTGCAACCCATCACGTTTCCATCCAAGACCCAGATCTCATCCAGACCAAATGTCATGTTTCTTCCCCCACTCATTTCCCAGACAAAGTATTTGCTAAGGGACAGACTGTCCTTTCCCTGCTACAGCAGTAATAATTTTGTCCCTCTCAATAAACAGGAACAATGACCCGATCAGAGCCAATACTCTTAACTCCCACAAAACAGAAAAGCTTCCAGTAGGTGAAGCTGGCAAAGGCTAACAACAACATTATAGAAGTGAGAGAACCAAGAAGCTCCTATGGGAAGAACAAAGCCTCATTTCCAAAAGAAACTACCCAGTGGAAGTAGTGACAGCCATAAAGGCTTTCTACTGAGAGGTTTAGTAGGTCTGACAGTCTCCAGAACCAGTTATAATACTAGTAAGATGTAGTCAACCACTTCACCTCCTGGACATCTCATTTGACTGATTAGTCCCCAGAGATGTTTAAGTTAAAATGCAATTTCATTCTGTTCCATGTTCCACCTCATGCAAACGTCTGTTTCTGGCACAGTACCAAACAGATGAAAAACCTGGTTAAATCAGATTAGAAGAGTTGCAAATAGTCTGAATTGCACCATACATACTAAACATAAGTACCCACAGGCACCTAAAGCAGGACTTGTTCCCCAACAGCTTCAAAAAAGTTCACATCTCTTCCCATTTCTATATAGGAATATGCCCTTATCTCTCCAAAAGGGATCATTTTTGCAGCACTTGTAAGCTCAATATCAGCATCACACTAAGGACAGCTACAGTGCTTTCAGTCAGCACAGAATGCAGGTAAAAAACCAAGCTGACCTAACAGTCTCACTGGTCTCCAGAGCTAACATACATACACAAACACAAAGGTCAACATCCTCACACAGGTAGAGTCTCATTTGCCATCTTGCAAGACTCAGTCTAAGGGCACATGGGCACCCTACCCTCCCCTGCAAAATTCATACAACTTCCATACTCCATAAGGCAACATACAGATTCTTGGCTGATTAAACAGAGGAAGCAGAAGCAAGCCACATCTGAGCTCCGAGGTGCAAATTCATAGGAGAGCACACCAAATTCCAGATGTGCTCTCTATTCATAGATGTAGCGTCTCTGCAAAGATTGTCACAGGCTGTGCCACATTTTTGGGAAAACAAACTTCTCTCACACAAATGCACAGGATTCAACAGACTTCTTGTGAATGTCAGGTATGCTGAATGCTACGGCCCTCTTTTCTGAAGCGGTGGTCTTAAGGTAGGAAATTATGTGATATCCCCTCCAGGATCCCCTTGAAAAGTTCCCAAAGGCTACTTTCACTATAGCCCACAGCATTATGAAAATAAACATCAGTATTTTGAAAGTAACAAAAATATAATTTTGAGAAACATTCTTTCAATGAAGAACACTTCCCTGAAATACTCATCAGCAGAGTGCTAGAACAACACTCTCCCAGTCGCTGTTTGGCATTATTTCTAAACTAACAAAATCTCACACACTTGTGATTCTTAGAGGAGTTAATGCAGTAACTAAATTTAATTTTAAATGTAAGCCAGCAGATACTCAGATTCTAATAATAAACATGGACAGTAAGAGTTCGCAGGCTTTCCAAGTGCTTTATGTAAAAGCAGAATGGAGTTTGCAAACCCTGCAATGTAAACATCCTCAATAGACCAGGTATATCTAGATTAAAAAAAAAAAAATTCATTAAGATACTGTTTTTAAACAAGTCTTTTCTAGAAATTCAATGCACATACCTATGAAGCTATAAGATTACATGCTTAATCACTGCTACATGCACTGCACAGAATATGCACCTTTTTAAAAACTGTTTATGTAAATCACCCAGGGTTTCGCCATGAAATGCCTTTGCATACAGTTGTGAATGATAGTTTAATTCCAGAATTTCTTCTACATCATCACCAAAGAATCAACTGAACAACAGCCCTTAAAATGCTTTATTGAACTGAGTCTTTTTGTAATGTGCAGAAGATGTGTCCGAGAAGACTGCAGTTTGATTTTTTTTTTTTAACATCCTCAAACAATCAATTAAAAATGAATCTTTATTGAGGGTAACTCCTGAGATAACCAGAAGACTAGTGTAAAAAGTTCCCTTAAAACATTTTCTGTTGCAGAGACTAAAAGAAAAACAATGCTAATACAGTACTAGACGGAAACAATCAGAATTTGAGAATTGAGAAAATGAGAATGGAACTCAAATGTCAACCTATGGGGTAGCTTCTTTTGTTGCTGTTATCTTAGATTAACATACATATCACAGTTCTCTTAGGAACGTCATCAGGTTTTCAAGTCTAATTTTCAGAAGTTGTGTGCATTTTTATCTTTATAAGCTAACTTTACATTCCAAATAACTAAAGCCTTGCTGTCCCTTGCTTTGGGGCTATTATAATAATCCATACAAAAAACCTTATAGGATTAACAGTATAGGCAAATAGGTAGCATGACTCAATTAAAAAGGCTTTATTTTTTATGTCAGAAATATAACCCAAAAACCCAATAAATAAAGGTTTATAGGAAGTTAGCATTAAGAATTCAATTGTAACATATGGAGATATCTGGGAAGTCAAATCCTCAAGCTCTCCTGATACTAAGGAGTCTCTGCAAACTATGAAGCAAATACATAAATAACTCAAAATGATAAGGACTGTGAAGGCTTAGAACTAAGACAACACAATCCAGGTTAACTCCCCCCCGACAGTGAATATATGAATCATTTACACCTAAATAAAGTATATTTAACACAAAAAGGAAAACTTTAGAGAAAGGTGAGCAAAATTTGGTTTTAGGGCACACAGAAGCCCTTTGTGGTAGATTCCAGTAGTGGCCCTTGTTTTTTGTCTCCTACAGATGAATACAAAGTTCAATTCCACATGGATATGATGTCTAACAGGGCAACATAGTGGTCATGATATAGCAAAACGTCACACTCCGGAAGCAAAAATATAGCCCACTGCAGAGTTTGCATTAATACGCAGGGAGAGCACATAAAAAGGTCATTGGTCATGTGTTACTCAAAGGCTACTTCACGGCCACAAACTGCTAGTGAGCATTAATCTTTTTTTTTTTGTCACGTTACCTTTGAATAATGGGAAAGCTTTGGGGTTTTATAGTTTTACTCCTTGTACTTACATTTTTTTAAATGACAAGGTCACTAAAACTCATGCACGCTGCAAAAAAAATCATGCAGTAGTTAAGGTAAACCATCCAAGCAATTTTTATTCATTAATATTCATAAATACACACAGCAGCTTCATTAGAGATTTTTCACTTTTTCCTCTTCAGTTTGAATGTGGAGTATTAGGAGAGCTTTTTGCACGTCAAGCTACAGGACACAGAGCTTTTTTCTCTGCACTGCAACCTATATTTACTTGCTAAAAGTAAAAATTGGTTAAGTGGAAATGATTATCGTATATATCTTTTCTCTCTTCCTTTGAATGTACACAATGTAACAAGAGTGACAGACCTGAAATTACAATCACCAAAACAAACCCAAGATAGTTGTTGCCCACTTTCATTGGCAAATACAGCACAGAGGACATTGTCTGCAAAGTGGGATGCCATCAAAGAGGAGGCTCATTTCCTTTATTATTCTCTTTTAAATTTAGGTTTTCTAAAGCAACATCTAGAGGCATAATATCTACACAGCCCATAGCACCAAAATCAGCAATCTCTCCCCGTTCATCCTCATCTGAGGAGGAACTTTCTTCTCGCATCAAAGTGGACAGTAGAAGCTCTTGAACAAACAAGCTGCGGTCTGCCCGTTCGCTTTCCTTTGACTGACGCTCTGCTTCCGACATCTTAGGATCATTCAACCTGCATAGCATCACAGAAAGAGAGAAGACGACAGGCTTAGTAGTATCATCAACAAAATGGGCTTTCACTAATTGCCTAAACAGCTGGACTGATGCATGCTGAACAACATCTGAAAGCGATTCCTTTGAGAAACAGCCTAGGTACTGCTGCACTTCTTTTGACATGTACAGATCTGACAACACCTGGCACTCCTGATGCAAGAATACAGACATTTAACAAACTCGTTCCTAGATGCTTCAAAAAACTTCACAGAAGTGGATTCTAGGGCTGAAGGGAAAAAATAGCTATTTCTGAAGTTTCTTTCCCTTCAGAGGGGTTTTGTTTTAAGGGGCGTTAAAATTCTCTAGTCATCCCTTAAGTGCTCATTTTGTCCCCAGGACAACTTCTAAATACAAGCATGACACAAAATACATTACTACACACATAATGCCCAGAGATTCCCAAAGCACAGTACATCATTCGCTTCACTTATCAGTGCATGCACCATCACCTAATAGAAGCAAGGAAACTGCTTGCTCCAGTTCTATCCTAGCTCACAAGATCAGTGACTGACATTTGCAGATACTTTCATTAAAGTTGTTATTTTCAAAAAGTTTTGGATTGAGATATTATCACAAGTTTTGATAAAAATCAGCATGACAGCAATAACTTGTCCCAACCCAGGTTTCTAGACACAGAAACTGTTTAAATGCCTGTGCTTTCTCAACATCTAATTGAAAAACACACACACACACACCCCCCCCCCTTGAATCCAGAAAATCAATATTCTAAACCTCCTAAAAAAGCTGGAATGAGAGTGGGCAACTCTTCTATAGTAGAATGGACTAGATGATCGTTGTAGGTCCCTTCCAACTGAACTATTCTATTCTATAGAACTCTAGGATCTAACTATACTTTCTGAAACAGATATGTATTCTGCTTATTAATAGCACATTCCTTATTTGCTTTTTTCATCCAAAATACTTTATATATAAACCTCTATTCAACCTTCAGCCTTCATTAAAGATTCATTTCCTATTAAATAAAAATACCTTTTAAGTTCTCTCCCTTCACATTATCAGCATAAAAGTCGGAAACATATTATTGCAAAGGCTCTTGTTTTATCAGAAGTAGTAGGGTAAACAAGCACAGTTTACCAAAGTAATATCCCTTACGTTTCTCTTCAAATTGAGAAACAGCAAGTAATATTTATTCATTGCCTAGGAACAAACACACAGCAGGGTTGAAAAGGAGATGTTACAAATGCAAACAAAAGCATAGTATCTCAACTCCAAACTTCATTAGGGATCTGGCAGTAGTTCCATGGCTGGAACTGTAAGCAGCTCATGCAGCCATAGCTCAAATTATAAGACTAACCTCCTTTCCAAGGTCTGCAGAAAACAACTAATCCATATTCCAATCTAAAGCTTTAAATACATTCCTAGGCACGTAGAAGAAATGCAGCATGCCTGTGAGACTGCCACTCACTTTTACCAACACCGAGACTCCATGGGCTATTTCTGCAGCCAGCTCTTGGAGTTGGTTTTCTGAAGACAGAAGAATCCCCTTCAGGCCAGCTGAAACACAGGATGTTCCGTCTGAACATCCGGAAACACTTTTTCACTGTGAGGGTGACTGAGAACTGGAAGGGTTTGCCCAGAGTTGTTGTTGAGTCTCCCTCCTTGGAGATATTCAGAAGCTGTCTGGAGATGGTCCTGGGCAACTGGCCCTAGGTGGCCCTGCTTGAGCAGAGGGGTTGGACTAGATGACCTTCAGAGGTCCTTTCCAACTTCAACCATTCTGTGATTCTGTGATTCTGTGATATTTGAACACTTCCTGGTCCAAAGGATGTGGGCAGCCTATCAGAGGGAGATCTGAGAACACATAGGTATGACGTTGTCAAAAATGGCAACTCCCTGCCATAAAATGGCATCTTAAACAAAATGGCAGCCTCTTTTGTGTGTAGGGGAAGGCACTTTCTGGTCTGATGTACTTCTGGGTAAACTGGAAGGGATGGCTGGTCCTGTCAGCCAATCACAACAGAGCATATGACCAGAAGAGGGGATTGCCTTCTGGGGCAAACGGTACATGTGGATGCCTGCAGGGGGGCAGGGCACCTGTCACTTCTTATCTTGGATAAAAGTTGTCCGTATATTACTGCCTTATATGGTAATTCTCCACATTATGACCCTGCACCTTATATGGCTACAGCTCCATATGGCGGTTGCGCAACTTTTAAGGTAGCATCTGGGCATTGTGCACACAATGGAAAGAACCAGCACAGAGGGGGAGCAGAGTTGGGATGCGATGATTGGTTATCAAGCCCAGATAGTGCTTCCATGACTCCACAATAAAAAAGGACAGTCTGATCAGGGAATTTGGAATTCCCAAGCCTGTCAGCTGGTCCAAGTCACTCGTAACAGAAACTATGCCCTGCTTCCTGCTGGCCTGCCTGATAACTTTGGTTATGTAAGTCTTCGCATGCCTGGATATTAAGTTTAGCCCAGTGAATTACTGGATTTAATGTTGTTTCAACCCCGTTAATTGTACTACTGATTTGTATTTGCTACTGTATTGTTATTTTGAGATAAATTGTTTAGCCCTAAAGCTGCTGGTCTGGTGTCTTGTTACTGTATTGGGTGTACATGCGTCAGAGTCAAATACTCTCTGACCAGATTCTTTTAGATACTCCACACAAGGAGGCTTTAATGTTTTAATACGAAAATTAATTAGTTGAAGATATTTGATGATACATGTGATTTTGATTTAGCAGAGTGATACAGCAATATACTGAAATCACAACAGAAGCATAATATAGCGATTGCAATATACAGTTGAATCACAAAACAAACATGATTCCCATTACCAGTCTATGCTCATCGTCACAACGCTGGGTGTCTCCAGTTGCTGGGAAGGAATACATGGGTTGAAGCCAGCTCAAGCCAGTTGCTCTCTTCAAAGTTCATTTTGCTAGTTGTTCGATTTTTATACTCTGTGATGGGCTGAGACACATATACCCTTCCCCCATGTTGGTCTGGCTGGCTCAGGAAGATAATACTTTCTATTGATTATTTTAGGGAAGGCCATTTACATATCCAGTTGACCCACTCAACTGATACAGCCATTTATCTAGAGCAAAGGTGACCCTCTGGTCCCCTTGGTCTTGAGATAAGTTCAGATAAGTTCAGCTTCCTTTACGATAGCTGTGGTCATTTCCTGCATTCTTTTCTGAGCTTCATGAGCGCATCATCCTTGCCTATCTTCTCTGAGCCTTCTTCTGTTGTAGGGGTTCCTTGATCAGTCACAACATGGCAATGTTTTGGTAGTGGGGGGGTGGCCTCTGTGGGAAGACATCAGGGACTGCCCTGTGCCAGGCACAGCCAGTTCCAGCTGGTTCGGCAACAGACTCACCACAGGTCAAAGCTGAGCCAATCAATCTGTGAAAACACATTTAAGGAAGGGGGGGGGACACGGGGAAGGCCAGACAGAGAGAGGAGGAGGGGAGAAAGAAAAAACCAAACAAAAAGAGAAATGGCAGAGGGAACACCAAGGTCAGAGAAGGAGGAGGAGGAAGTGCTCCATGGTGCTGGAGCAGATATTCCCTGCAGCCCATAGAGGACCAATACCCGAGAAGATGGATATTTCCTGAAGGAACTGCAGCCCAAGGAGAACCCACATTGGAGCATTTTTTTCCTGAAGGACTGCACCCTGCGGGAGAGCCCACACCAGAGCAGGGGAAGAGTGTGAGAGGGAAGGAGCAGCAGAGAGAAACTGCTATGTACTGACTGTAACCCCGCAATATCCCCCTGCACAACTCAGCAGGGTGGGGCAGGGTAGAGGCTATCAGAGTGAAGGAGTCAAGTTGAGTCTAGAAGAGGGGGGAGAGGAAAGGTGGTGTTTTAATGTTTGTCTTTGTTTCTCACTACCCAAATCTATTTTAATTGACAATAAATTTTTTTCCCCCCAAGTCGAGTCTGTTTTGCCCATGACAGTAACTGGTAAACAATCTCAACCTACAAGCTTTCTCATCCTATTTTCTCCCCCGTCCCGCTGAGGAGGGGGAATGAATGTGCAGCTGGGTGGGCATTTGGCTGTTAGCTAAGGCTAACCCACCACATTAACTATATCCCAAACCTATAAATTGGCAGGACTGCCTTAAGCCCCTTACACAGGCAAAGTATGAAAGCCTCCCCTGTCATGCTGTCCCCTAGACACATCTGCTCTGCCTCCTGCACCTTCATTTCTCTTCAGGTTGTAGCAACCCTCCAGCAACATACCTAGCTTACAGTCCTTCTCAGTATGTTAGCAAGCCTTTTTGCAAAGACACTCTTGCCCCACTTTGTCAAATGTATCCCATCCCTGCTCAGCAGTCCTCACTCCTCAAATAGGGTCCCATAGTTATAGAAGCCAAAGCCCTATCTGTGTGACACCAGCCCCACAGCCAGGTGTTGATCTGCTGAATGAGTCCAGTTCTACATGAGCCTTTCCCCTTCACTGACAGGTCTGAGGAGACACCATCTGAGCCCCCATGCCCTTTACCCTCATCCCCAAAGCTCTGTAGTCACTCTTGATACACTTTGGGATACCCTTGACAGTACTGTTCCTGCCTACATGGAAGAACAGGAAAGGGGTAATAGTCAGAGGGCCAGACAAGCCCTGGCAGTCCCTCTGCAACATCCTGGATTCTAGTTCCTGGCAAGCAACAAACTTCCTGAGACATCAGGTCAGGTTGGCAGACTGATGCTTCCATCCCCTGCAGGAAGGAGTCTCCAGTAACTATCACATGCCTTTTCTCCTTCATGCAGACACAAGGCTTTGGCTCACCTAGCTCTGATGAATCCCCTGAAGGGTCTTGTTTGTCCTCACCAGTGCCCAGAGCATTATTCCTATTCTGAAGTGCTTAGTCCCTTTGTGCCCCTGCTCTATCTGTTGTTCTCTGTGTTCTCTGTGAGGAGGAGTTTAAGAGAATGGGGTGTGCCAAAAGGATCAGAGAGACACAAAGAAGTTTGAACATGCACAAGCGCTATGGACCCCTCCTAGGAGGCTACTCAAGGGGCATCCATGTAACCCCTGCCCCGGGGCAAAGAAGAAACCAATCTTGTGAGCTGAAACAAGAGGGCCTCACAGACCCAAACCACCAGGATGACCATTGTGCTGGTTTTGGCTGGGATAGAGTTAATTTTCTTCACAGTAGCTGGTAAGGGGCTATGTTTTGGATTTGTGCTGGAAACAGTGATGATAATACAGGGATGTTTTCGTTATTGCTGAGCAGTGCTTACACAGCGTCAAGGCCTTTTCTGCTACTCACACCGCCCCGCCAGCAAGTAGGCTGGGGGTGCACAAGAAGCTGGGAGGGGACACAGCTGGGACAGCTGACCCCAACTGACCAAAGGGATATTCCATACCATATGACATCATGCTCAGCAATAAAACTAGGGGGGAGGTTGGCAGGGGGGCCACTGCTCAGGGACTGGCTGGGCATCGGTCAGTTGGTGGTGAGCAATTGTTTTCATTTGCATCACTTGTCTTTCTTGGGTTTTATTTCTCTCTCTCTGTTATTTTCCTTTTCATTACAATTTATTTTTATTATTATTATTATTTTATTTCAATTATTAAACTGTTTTTATCTCAACCCACGAGTTTTCTCATTTTTACCCTTCTGATTCTCTCCCCCATCCTGCTGGGGGGGAGTGAGCAGCTGTGTGGTGCTTAGTTGCTGGCTGTGGTTAAACCACGACAGACATGCAGTATTACCGGGGCAGCCTTTGGGCTTTGTGCTGTGCTGCAAGACACAGGCAACACTATCCACTAAAATGGAAACCCAGAACAAAATGCCAACTTCGAAAGAACGTGTGCATGGTGATGTAGTGATCCTAACTAGAAGACAATTGTACATCAAGGAGTTAGTGATCCACACAACAATTAAGCTAAGTAAGCCCAGGCCTGCATTGTGCTGCACATATCCCTTAGCCGCAGGATAAATTTAGCCAGCTCATTGTAAGAGGAGCCTGCAGGCAGCTCCCACTTGGTATCAGTGATTACACCCCCTGCATTTCCTTGCCTTGGTCTAAAAGTAAAGCAGTGAGTTCTCATGTAAACATCCTTTCTGTTTGACAGCAGAAATGAACAGAATTGTTTTCTTGTAAGAAAACCCTAGAAGAGCTCAAATGACCAAAATGGAGTAACCCTTTCTACAGACAGGGTTTGCATGGTGTGCTGCACCCTCATCAGAGGCCCATTCAATGCTGCACAACTTGGGGTTCCCAGCATCTGAAGGGACATAACATTATCTATACTATCCTCTCCTTGGACAGGCTGGATCGATGGGCCCAGGCCAACTGTATGAGATTCAACAAGGCCAAGTGCCAGGTCCTGCACTTCGGCCACAACAACCCCATGCAGCGCTACAGGCTTGGGGAAGAGTGGCTGGAAAGCTGCCTGGCGGAAAAGGACCTGGGGGTGCTGGTCGACAGCCGGCTGAACATGAGCCGGCAGTGTGCCCAGGCGGCCAAGTAGGCCAACGGCATCCTGGCCTGTATCAGAAATAGTGTGGCCAGCAGGAGTAGGGAAGTGATCGTGCCCCTGTACTCAGCACTGGTGAGGCCACACCTCGACTACTGTGTTCAGTTTTGGGCCCTCACTACAAGAAGGACATTGAGGTGCTGGAGCGTGTCCAGAGAAGGGCAATGAAGCTGGTGAGGGGTCTGGAGAACGTGTCTTATGAGGAGCGGCTGAGGGGACTGGGGTTGTTTAGCCTGGAGAAGAGGAGGCTGAGGGGAGACCTTATCGTGCTCTACAACTACCTGAAAGGAGGCTGTAGCGAGGTGGGTGTCGGTCTCTTCTCCCAAGTAAGTAGCGATAGGACGAGAGGAAATGGCCTCAAGTTGTGCCAGGGGAGGTTTAGATTGGACATGAGGAAAAATTTCTTTCCTGAAAGAGTGGTGAAACATTGGAACAGGCTGCCCAGGGAAGTGGTGGAGTCCCCATCCCTGGAGGTATTTAAAAGACGTGTAGATGAGGCACTTAGGGACATGGTTTAGTGGGCATGGTGGTGTTGGGTTGACGGTTGGACTCGATGATCTTAGAGGTCTCTTCCAACCTTAATGATTCTATGATTCCTTCTTTATAGTGTTAGCTCTAATAAATAGCATTTTAAATGATACATTACAGAGTCTAAGTGCCTTTCTTACCGTGATCATCGTGAACCAGCACCTCCTGGTGCAAAACACCCTCCTCCCTCTTTACTCCCGAATCCCTACCCCCCCAATCCCCTTCTGCCCTCTCCCCCACCTCTCCCTCTTTCCACCTCCCCATACTCCCTCCCCCTTACCCCCAACCCCCTTCTCCTTTCCCCCTCCTCCCTTCCCCACAACCCCCTCTCCCTACTTTCCCCTCTTCCCCTTCCCTTCAACCCCACGCCCCTGTGCCCCCTCCCCTCCTCCCTACTCTCCCTTCTTCCCGCTCCCCATACCTCCCTCTCACTTCCTGTCCTCCTCCCAACTCCCCCTCCCCATTTTCCCCATCTCCCTCTCCCTCTTACCCCTCCCCCTTCTCTCCTCTCCTCTCCTCCCCTCCCTACTCCCTCCTCCTACCACCCCTCCCCCATCCGATCCATTCTTCCCCCCTCCCCCCATCTCCCTCTCCCCTCCCATGATAGGTGTTTTACCTTTTCAATTTCTTCTCTAGACTAATGTCTTTTCGCAAAAGACAAAAAGTTGCAGGGAAAGCAAATAAAATTCTGCAAGTCACAAACTTTTTGCTTTTTCATCATTCTTTATAAGGTTCTGCCTCCCCCCTTCCCAACTATGTGGCTCTCACTTCTCGGGACATGTCCGTCACAGTAATCAGGCATGCCACTGCTATCTTAAACCTCTTATGGGAAAGCTCCTCCAGCAGTCAGGAGCTGCGCAAGGTTTGGAGCTCGCCCTCCCCATTCTGAAACACACATCCCTATCCTTTGGAGCCTAACACTAGTAAGAGGCAGAATGAAAAAAAAAATGCACAGAAAAGTATGGAAACATCCCACTAAAATGGCTTAGTTCACCTGTGACAAATCAGTATGTTACTGTGGCCACAAGGTCGCCCTCTCTTCACCTCAGCACTTCGCAGCCTAAGCAGAAACACTGAGAATTATCAAGACTAGGTAAAACCCACGCGTGTGCAATATGGCACCTGTTGCAGGCAGGCTGGCATTTACCTTTCTCGGCTGATTAAGAAGTCACCCGAGTACCCTCAGCATTGCAGGAGTCAGGCAGCCAGGACGGGGCAGGAAGCATCAGGGCATGTGTCAGATTCATCACTGCTCGCTACACCTCCCCGAATTACAGAGGGTTTTGCAAGCCACACTGGAAAGGAGAGGGAATGGGAAGTATCATGAACCACCTCGCTGAACTTGTCCCCTTCCTCGAGGCTGCTGTCGGGTTGCTGCCATTCCTCGCTCTCTGGCGTCCTTACTAGGGGGCGAGGGGGGAGATCTCCGTGCACCCGCAAAGGCGCAGCCCCACCGCTACAGCAGTGTGTTCTACAACAGGGGCGAGCGGGAGGACTCTTCTCTCTGCCTCACGCGGCACGCGGGCAGTTGTCAGAGGCCGAAGTGGTGGAAGAGGCTGTGTCTCTGGAGAATGCCTGGAGACAGCAGTCTTGCCTAGTTTGGAGGAAGAAGGGGAGAGCCCCATCCAGTACATGTAAGCTACGCTCAACTCCGCGGCTTTCCCTGCGTTGGGTGGTGCCGATCCTCCTTTCCATTGGGTGTGTATTTCCTCTTCCTTCCTGTGTGCAGTAGCAGCGGCTATTGGACAGAGAAGGAATGAAGAAAAAAGAGAGAAAGAATTAAAAAAAACCAAAACAGGTGGAGAAGGAAAGAAACTGGGAGACCTTGAGCCTAGGACGGGAAAGAGCTGAGGGGTGCAAGGAGTCAGTGTTCTTACAGTAACAATAGAAGAGGGAACAGAGGTGGGGACTCAGGAAGAGGGGTGTAGATTAAAGCGGCGGAAGAGGAAGAGAGGCCTAAGATTCACTGTATTGCGGCGCCTGGGAAGTTACTGCTGGTGGATCCGCCCCCCGGAGGGAGGGAGGGAGGGAGGGAGGCAGGCAGGCAGGCAGGCAGGCAGGCCGGCCGGCCGGCCGGGGCCGTTGGAACAGATATCTCTTTGCTTCACCCCTCCATTTCTTTCCCCTTTTTGTTGCTTGTTCGCTTCGCGCTTGGGGGTCAGTGCGTAAGGCGGGAGGGACCTAGGCTAAAGCGACGCCCGAGCAGCCCAGCGGGAGCCTAGGGACAGGCCTGGGCTGCAGCCTCAAAATTAGGATGTCCCGACATGAAGGTGAGAGACCCAAGGCCGCGGGGGAGGGGGCGGGGAAGAGATGTCCTTGGGCCTTGTACGGCATTAGGGCCTCGCATGCCGCCGTGTGAGGTGGGTCAACATGGCGGCGCTGCCGTCGCTGAGAGCGGAGCCTGTGGAGTCGGTCGCGGAAAGTGGCCGTGGTGGGAGGAGGAAGGCGGCGGCCAGGCCTCGCTTTGCAGTGTCGCGGGAGGGGAGGTGGCGGCCGTGTCCGTTACGGGTAGGCCCCGAGTCCCTTTTCTGTCGCCACTAAGCACGTACGCTAGGCCCGTGCTCGCTGAGGTTGAAGGGCCTGCTGCAGCTTGAAGTGGGTCTGATCTCTGTCACCCTTCACTCACCTGCGACTCGGGCCTTGCCTCGCCCTGGGCAAGGAGTATGTCCGAGGCAGATAATAGAGGGGAGGAGATAGGAGAGCTGTTTATTTTCACTCCTCTTACTTCACTGTTTGAAGGATGGGCCTGAGAGGTGGGCCTGGAGGAATCTGCTTTGGGGGAAAGGAGGAAGGTGTAAGGGGGGTGGGAGGTGTGTGTCAGGGTGGCTTGCTGAGGTGTCCTGGGAGTTGTGAATGGCATGATGTGAAGGGAGAAGGGGTGCAGGAGGGGAAGGGGAGGCAGGCTTGGCATGATGTGCTCCCTGTGAGGGGAAGTGCCCCCAGGTTTCTTAGGGTGGGGGGGAGGAGAAGGGACTGTGGGGTCTGAGGCACGGGGAGAGTAGTGCTTGAGGGGAGGCGATGCAAGGAGGGTGGCCTGGCATCCAGGGGAAATGGATTAAGGTGTGGTCTGCTTTGGTATAATGAACGTGGTGGTGGGGGGTTGTGCGGCAGGTGTAGAGTGAACTCGTGCATGTAACTTGTTGTGGTGTTGGGATTGGAAGAAAGAGTTTATGCAGTCTTCATGGCCTTGTTCAGGTGTAGTTTGTATTTTGGTAGCTTTGGCGGGTTGAGAAGTAATATTCTTTTTTTAGTTTTGTATTTTAAAAGAGGAAACATGCTAATGTAGTAGCAGCTTTTGCAGAGAGGTCATCATACAATTATTTTGTGTGTTTGTCCTTGTTCTTCTGTTTTGTGGGGTTTTTGTTTGTGGGGTGTTTTTTTGCTATGGGTAAGTGAAGTGGATAGTTAAGGATTAATAAAAAAAAAAGTGAGAAGAATGGAGAGAAAAATGAAAGAAGGGAATTTATGTAGAGTGAAGTTGTGTGTGATATTTGTAAAGAAACTTGCTTGGTTTTCTACCTCTTCTTACCAGTAGTTGTACTAGTATAAAATATTCTGTAGAAGTTCTGCCTTGTATCTCGAAAGGATGATTTCTTGCTCTGTTAGGAACTAAATTTAGCACCTGTCTCCATACATAACTTTGATTCTCCTAGAGCTGTGAGAATAATCTTTTTAAAAGAAATGGAGATATCTTTATTTAATCTTAATGTTTTGAAAGCAATGTGCTAGAAGACTTCAATGTTTGGGAGTAATAATACTGACTTCTAGATGGAGGGTTGGTAGCTTGATGCTGAACTAGAGTAAGTATGATGGCTATTCGGTGTATAGCTACAGCATTTTGTTAGTGTGTGTGCTTGCCTATCTAAGACCAGTCTTGCCTGAATCTAACAACACTTTTTTTTCTAGTAAAGGTACCAAATCCTCTTGGTTCTTTTCTGATTAAGATGTGGTTTTGTGTGTGTGTTGCTTTTTTTTGGCGGGGTGTGGTTTTTTGGGGTTTGTTTGCTGTTTTTGGTGGTTCCCCCCCCCCCCCCCCCCCCCGAAGGTGAGTGGGGTTGTTGGATTATGCAGATAATGAGGCAAATGCTAACAACAGTGAGTAAAATAAGGGTTAATAAAAAGTTTTTGTTTGTGGCTTTGTTGGAGAAAGTACTCTGTAATCTGCTGCTGTGATAGATATCCATGGTATGCAATTTAAAGTGGGGTAGTAGGATGCAGACTTGTTAGGTTGCACTGGTTAAAGCTACAAAAGTTGTATGATGTGTTGTTCAGTGTTGTGATGTTTTAATAAAGGAGAAGAATTATCAAAACAGTTTTTTTTTAAATGTTTCTGATTGATAGAGGTTATGTTTTGAGGTTTTTCTAGTGGATATTAGGTTTTGTTTGTAGCACAGGGAATAATGTTTTTCTCAGTCTTTCTATTCATCAGCAGAAATCGAAGTATGGAAATAACGTTAAGCGTGGTTTTGTTAAAAATTGGAAACAGGTATATCAATGTTCTTTGAAGTTGCATGTTTTTAAAAATGAAAATAGTTATTTTCTAATAAACTGTTGATGGTAATGTTACATTGTTGACATAAATATCTTTTTATATAAAGAAGGAAAAACCCTATCAAAACTGAAAAGATATAAAGCTGCAGCAACAGTTGTACTTTGATAGAATTTTTTTTTATAGGAACCTGTTTTTTCTTGAGTTTAATGTTTTTCTTTTACTCCCCATTTAACATGTTTTAAGTGTTAATTTTATATTGGTTATAAGGTTAGAATAAGTTGCCTTGATGTAGGGTTTGTGGTTGGCTGAGAGTTCTCAATCTGTAAGTTGATGGAAGTTGTTTTTGCAAGGATAAGGTATAGGAGAAAAGTGAGTTACAACTTATTAACATGATTGAATCTCTGCTGTGTGTGTTTTGTCAAAATGGCTTGTTCTTGCCAGAATCAGTTTTGTGATGGGGAAGGATGTATTTGAGAAGATAAATGCTGGAGAACTTGGAATTCCAATGTCTCAGGGCTCTAAATAAGTATTTGATGGAGGTATAAGCTTACTTTTCATCAGGGTCTCTTGGCAATTTTCTTTGCTTTGCGGCAAGAAATTAAGTCATGTTGTGGATCAGAAGTTGGTTGGGAGACAGGAAAAGAGAGAGTAGAATTCAACCATCGACCTTTTGCCATTGACTGTTTAATACCTTCAGAAATGGAACTGGTATAGAACTTTAAAAACTATCCAGAGAGTGGAGGATGTGGGGGAAGGGAATAGTGGGATAGAAATGTTTGCAAATAAGACAGTTATTTGAGCTAGGGGGTGACTAGAAGGTCTTCCAAGAAAGAGCTAAATAAGCTTTTAACTTTAGAAAGAGCTGAATAAGCTCAATGCATGAGCAGCACAAGATGAGTGAAATTAACTTGTGTTAAAAGGAAAAGCAATAGGGAGAAATTAACTCTTCAGGTTCCTTAAAGTGTCTACTTCAGTGGTATCAACTTGGGAAAGGTTGTGGGGTATCACTGTAGATAATCATGCTTCTGTTTTTACTGCTACTGTGTTTGTTGGTAAGATGTGAAAAATGTTACTGCATTCAAGAAGCTGCTCAGAACAGTAAAGTTGTCAAGTTGAGCACTCAGGAGTTGAGATGTGCCAGAACTAGCTTGCGCAGAGAAACCTAATTCAGCCCTCTTTGAGTACATGCACTGTGAAATTATAGCCTCATTATCTTCTCTGTTGTACCCTGCCTTGTCAAGGGTGTATAGGGAAGGAGGCTGTTGTATGTAGGGGAGGATCCTTGTTCTTTTTTTGGAGGTGGACAGTAAACAAGGAGATGAGGCATTGTAGAAAGAAAGTATTTTTGTGATGTTGATAGTTGAATTTTGTTGTGGAAAGCTGGATTCATTCCTGCCTCTTCTATGGAGTTCTTGGGAAATGCCAGGCAAATCACTTGGACAAGAGTTTACAGTTGGCTGCTATCTGTTTGTTTTTTGTTTCATGAAGGCCCAACTGAAAATTTTGGGCATTCACAGCTGCAACTCTAATACCTGCAAATTAGTGGCTTTTCTCCTATTTTAGTTCTTAGAAATGTTTTGGCTGAAACTTACAAACAAAATGCATTCTTGGCCTAGGGAACTTTAACTAGGTGGACAAATGTGGTTGTTAAAGGCTGTGAAAATGAGCCATAAGGAGAAGACCAACAAACAGTTAAATTCAGGCAGCACTGTCAGATTTCAGTATAACAGTGTTATAAACTATTGTATGCAGCTTGAATCCCCTCCAAAGAACTGAAGAAGTGATGTGACTGGGGGGGACGACAAAGGACTATTGCATGAATAGAGACTGAAAAAATCTTTATCTTCAAGGTTGACAAAGAGAATCTAAAAAGAATGAATAGCTTAATATAGATGAAGAGTGCCTATAACTGTGGTTTTTTTAATAATGCAAGAACAGGAGGTTATACAATTACAGAGGCTGATAATTCAAAACTGATTAACAGAAGTGCTTTTTCACACTGTGTAACTAGACTGTGCAATACTTTTTCTGTGAAAAAGTTATACCACCTGGTTTCCAGTTTGAAGGATTAAAACTTTGGATTCTATCTCAAACTTCATATTTCATGTCTCTTAACTATTTGAGACTAAAAGGTTGCTGTAGAGAATCTAATGTCTGATATTCTGTGATGTTCCTACAACTTTCCATGAATAGTCAGCTGAATCTCTGATCTGAACTCATGAGAATTCCTATGTTCTTATGTAAATATGATCCTTAATGTCGTTCACATGTATTGGGTTTACGTGGCAAGGCTTTGGTGGTGGTGGTGGGGGGCTGCAGGGGTGGCCTCAGTGAGAAGAGACATGGGGCTGCCCATGTGCTGGACAGAGCTGCTTCTAGCTGGCTCTGCAAAGAACCCACTGCTGGCCAAAGCTGAGGCAGTCATTGAAGCTGATGGCACCTCTGTTAAAACAAATTTAAGAAAGGGTAAAAATGCTGTGCAGCAGTGTGTGTAAGAAAGGGGGGAGGGGAGTGGAAGTGTAAGAAACAATCTTGCAGACAGCAAGGTCAGAAAAAAAGGAGGGGGAGGAGGTGCTCTGGGTGCTATAGCAGGTATATTTCCCTGCAGCCTATGGAGAGGAGTGGGAGCAGGCCAGTGGTGGAACCTGTGGCCTGTGGAGAGGACCATGATGGAGCAGGCTCCAGGAGGAAACTGCGGCCCGTGGAGATGATCTGGTGCAGGAGCAGGCTAATGGCAGAAACTGTGGCCCATGGAGAGGACCCCATGCTGGAGTAGTCTTTTCCTGAAGGACTATAGTCCGTGGAGAGGATCTGTGCTGGAGCAGGGGAAAAGTGTGAGAAGGGAGCGTGTTGTGGTTTAACCTGGCAGGCAGCTAAACACCACACAGCTGTTCGCTCACTCCCCCCACCCCCAGTGGGATGGGGGAGAGAATCGGGGGGGGGGGGGGAGTAAAACTCGTGGGTTGAGATAAAGACAGTTTAATAGGACAGAAAAGGAAGGGAAAATAATAATGATAAAAGAATATACAAAATAAGTGATGCACGATGCAATTGCTCACCACCCACTGACTGATGCCCAGCCAGTTCCTGAGCAGTGGCTGCGCTGCCCCCCCCCCCCCCCCCCCCAGCCAACTCCTCCCAGTTTTTTTTGTTCATCGTGACATCATATGGTATGGAATATCCCTTTGGCCAGTTTGGGTCAGCTGTCCTGGCTGTGCCCCCTCCCAGCTTCTTGTGCACCTCCAGCCTTCTCAGTCGGTAGAGCATGGGAAGCTGAAAAGTCCTTGGCTAGTGTAAGCACTGCGCAGCAACAACTAAACCATCCATGTGTTATCAACATTGTTCTCCTCCTAAATCCAAAACACAGCACTGTACCAGCTACTAGGAAGAAAATTAACTCTATCCCAGCCGAAACCAGGACAGAGCGGCAGAGACAAACTGTTATTAACTGACTGCAACCCCCAATTTCACATCCCTCTTGTGCCTCTTGGTTTGGGGGGAGGAAGTAGAAGAGAGGAATAAAGGAGTGAAGTTGAGCCTGGGAAGAAGGGGGGGAAGGGAAGGTGTTTTAGTTTTTTGGGTTTGTTTCTCGCCATCCTACTTTATTCTTAATTGGCAATAAATTAAATTAATTTTCTCCAAGTCAAGTCTGTTTTGCTTGTGGCAGTAATTGGTAAGCGATCTCCCTATCTTTATCTCTACCCATGAGCTTTTCCATTCTATTCCACCCCCCCATCCTCTTGAGGAGGGGGAGTGAGAGTGGGTGGCTATCTGGTAGCCAGCTGAGGTTAACCCACCCACATGTTTGTTTCAAAGTTAATTATGATAATGCTGTGATAAAGTAACAATGAAATAAGGTCATTTTGAATTTCTTTCAGTGCAGAGTATAGTGACATGCTCAGTAGTTTCACTGGTTTCCAGTATATGTAAATGAATTTTTTGGTTTTGAGCTATTTCATGAGACTTTATTTTGCATAAGCTTGACAACTGTCTAGACTGTGAAAGTGAGTGAGGTCTCTGCAAAGTTAAAATATTTTCTCCCTCGTAGAAGTACCTTCAACTTTTCTTATCACTTGCATAAGTGCTCTTCGTTCATAGAGTTCAGAACTGAATCTCAGAAGTGAGTACAAGCAGTTGCTTGACTCATACCTTTTGCAGCCTTTGGTTCAAGGAGCCCTTCTTGAACATGAATAAAACCTTGAGGGTTTAATTCATGAAGAGTGACTAGGTTTGTTGTTTAAGCTAAAGCTGTCTTCTCTACCTCTGCAAAACATTTGAGTTGCTCTACAGATTCATGGTAGTGTTGCAAGAAATTGGTGGTAGCCTCTGTGAATAAATATATGGGCATGTGCAAGTGTGCTAGAAAGCCTTCAGTATTATTTGGGGTCTGGACATAAGTGTCTTGAAGGTATCCAATTGGATAGTCATGCTCTAAACTGCTTTATTAGTGATGATATCTGGGTACCTATCTCAAGTATCCCAGCCCCAGCAGCAGTGGATTATAGGAGTTTCTCAAGGTTGAAAATGTATTAGGAGATATTAGTAGAAGGGCTCATTGTGTACCTGTCAGTAATTTCAATCTTTGCTGTGAAAAAAAATTACTAAAAATAGCGTTCAGATTTATTTGCTACACATTTATTGCATAATTTATATACTTCTGTGTAAACTGGCTGTATTTTAGAGAATTTTTTGCTTGGGTGGATCTTGAAATTGCTGGGAGTCTCAATATAGATAAGCCTTTGTCAGCTGGACTTCTATGATTATTAGAACGTCCTTGTAGCCAGACAACAGATTCATTTACAGCAGATTTCATTCTAAATTTGACTATGGAAAGGTAGGTGTCTGAAAGAAAAATTCAAGATGCCCTTTAAGAAGGGCATCAAAGCTTTGCCAAAGTAGCCATAGAGAATGCAACTCTTCGCAGTTTAAGCTTTTAAAACACCCCCCTCCCCCCAACTCTTAAGATTGTGTGAACTACTTTATATATCTTAATTCTGTCCCTGTCCCCTGCTATTGTATGTATTGCCCATGTAAGATGAAAATATCAACAAATGTAAGTTGACTTGATTGGTGTACAGATAGAAGGCTCATCCCCAGACTCTTACTCCTGCTGTAAACCATGATCATCTTTCATTTTATAGACTTGTAATTGTAAATTATATTCATTAAATCAATTGCAGATTTATTAAGTTGAATTGGAAGCTGGGTGGTATCAGTTGACTCCTAAAGACTTTAGATATGCTTCCCAGCACTCTTCTCCCTTGGTTATCTTCAACTTCAGAGAACTCTAAGGATGAAAAGCTTTTTGCCCTGTGTTTTGGATACTGAAAGCAGAATAGATGCAATGATCTGCAAAATGTTCTCTTTCAGGTCTCTTGGTATAAGGCCTACAAATTGCCAGACTGTTTGGTAGGCAGGACCCAACAGTATGGAAAAAAACCAACAACTTCCAGGATAAGGAAGACTTGGTGTGAGGAGCTGAAAAAGTAATATGGAACCTTCTTATAGAAGAAGGCTGAACATGAGCCGGCAGTGTGCCCAGGCGGCCAAGAAGGCCAATGGCATCCTGGCCTGTATCAGAAATAGTGTGGCCAGCAGGAGTAGGGAAGTGATCGTGCCCCTGTACTCGGCACTGGTGAGGCCCCACCTCAAATACTGTGTTCAGTTTTGGGCCCCTCACTACAAGAAGGACGTCGAGGTGCTGGAGCGTGTCCAGAGAAGGGCAACGAGGCTGGTGAGGGGTCTGGAGAACAAGTCTTATGAGGAGCGGCTGAGGGAACTGGGACTGTTTAGCCTGGAGAAGAGGAGGCTGAGGGGAGACCTCATCGCTCTCTACAACTACCTGAAAGGAGGTTGTAGCGAGGTGGGTGTCGGTCTCTTCTCCCAAGTAACAAGCGATAGGACGAGAGGAAATGGCCTCAAGTTGTGCCAGGGGAGGTTTAGATTGGATGTAAGGAAAAACTTCTTTCCTGAAAGAGTGGTGAAACATTGGAACAGGCTGCCCAGGGAAGTGGTTGAGTCCCCATCCCTGGAGGTATTTAAAAGACGAGTAGATGAGGTGCTTAGGGACATGGTTTAGTGGACATGGTGGTGTTGGGTTGACGGTTGGACTCGATGATCTTAGAGGTCTTTTCCAACCTCAGTGATTCTATGATTCTAAGAGTGCTTTATAAGTAAAGGATGTTCTTAGAGTAGTTCTGTGACCCTCATGGGTCAAACTACTAGTGGTAGGTGTTGCTATAGATGTTATTCCAGATTGCGGATCCCCTGTTCCTTCAGACAGCTGAGCACAAGTTATTAGGCTTAACGCATGGCAGCGTATTAAAGAAATCATATTTAAATGGTGTTTTCACATATATGGGCGTGTGTTATAGTCTGTAATGGTGTGAGAAAAGTAAATTATTCAGTCTTTTACGTAATGGAGAATCATGGCTTTCCAGTAACTGGTTCCCTGTTACTCTTTTGTTTCTTGTATCCTAGAAGCAGGAATGATTTAAGCAGTGTGACCAGAAAGCTAAATAAGGAGCTCATTTCTGATAGAATTGTTGAGAATCATATGTAAAAATACAACAGTCTATTCAGGAATTAAAAAAAAACAACAAAAACCAACAAAAAAACCAACTTTGAAATAATAATTGGTTGGGGGTACAGAACTCTGAATTCTGGCTTGGAGGGAAGCCACAATGGATGTTTTCTGAGCAACTACATCAGATTAGCAGCTAATGGCTTCTGTTTGTGATGCTTGCACTGAATTTCATGTTAAACTTGCTCCAAACGCATTTTCCCTTTCCTCAAATGTTCTTTTTGTTAATTAATGCTTTTGAAGACAATGGAATTTTTTTTAACTATGTAGGATAATGTGTTAAACCTCTCTAGACTGCAAGAAGTTGCCTGCATTCTTCTTCGTGGCACTGACTTGGATCTCAGCTGTATGATGCAGTTATAGTCGTCTATGCTGCTTTAATTTCTTTTGGTTAAAATGAGGCAATACCTTTGACTTATTAGACTTATAGTTCAAGAAAAAAAATTAGAAGTTCAGGAGGCTAGAGAAGTTGTGTATAAATAATAAGGTTGAGAATACTTTTGTTTTCTACCAGTGGTTGTTCTAAGGCCTCTGCAAATGGTGCAGAAGAAAAGCAGACCTGTTCATAGGCTCTAACTTGAAAAAGCTCGAGCTATTTTGTAAAATACATTCTGTGGTAAATATTACAGCTGCTACACTAGGGCCTTTGCTGTATCATATCTCTCTCTTCTTTGACAGGCTAATGCAGGATTAAAAAAGTCTTGGACATGCGTTGGTATTGTCAGGAGGCTGGTATGAGGTGCTGAGCTGCTTCTGAATTAGTGTTCTGCAAAGCAACATTGCCAGTGCTGTAAGGTGGTGACTGCTATGGTGTGTGTGGCAGAATGTGGAAGGAGAGCAATTCATCCTTAGGATCTCCTGCAGGAGCCAGGGTGGGCTAACTCTCTATATAGAGAGCTCATAAAAGATGTGAAAATAAGTTTGTTTAAAGTAGTACTAGGAATATGGAAGTACTGTGCTACAGGTAGACTTACTCTATAGGCTAGAGCACCCCCCAAATGCCACCTTCTTAAAAATTGCTCTGAAATGAATTGATGGAATATCAAGCTCATGTATGTGTGTACATAATTTCCTAGACTAGAGAACTGTGCTGCCTTGATGTGGTAAAACAGTAGGGTGATAGAGTTGTATATTTCTGTGATGTGCATTCTTAAAAGGAAACTTGAGAATACAGCACATGGGTGAGACCATCTTATGTGCAGCATCAAAAAAAGAATGGTTTAGGTTGGAAGGGACCTTCAAAGGTCATCTAGTCCAACCCCCCTGCCATAGGCAGGGAAATCTTTCACTAGATCAGGTTGCTCGGAGCCCCGTCCAACCTGATCTTGAATGCTTCCAATAACAGGGCAACCTTCCAACTTCTCTGGGCGACCTGTTCCAGTGTCTCACCACCCTCATCGTAAAGAAATTTCTTCCTTATGTCCAATCTAAAACTACCCTCTTTCACTTTGTAACCATTACTCCTCATCCTATTGCTACAGGCCTTGGTAAAAAGTCTTTCCCCATCTTTCTTATAAGCCCCCTTTAAGTATTGAAAGGCCGCAATAAGGTCTACCCCAACTCTCTCAGCCTTTCTTCATAGGAGAGGTGTTCCAGCCCTCTGACCGCTTTTGTGGCCCTCCTCTGGACCTGCTCTAACAGGTCCATGTCTGTCTTTTACTGGGGACCCTGGAGCTGGATGCAGGACTCCAGGTGGGGTCTCACCAGAGCAGAGTAGAGGGGCAGAATCCCCTCCCTCGACCTGCTGGCCACGCTTCTTTTCATGCAGCCCAGGATACGATTGGCCTTCTGGGCTGCGAGCGCACATTGGCGGCTCATGTCCAGCTTCTCATCCACCAGTATCCCCAAGTCCTTCTCTGCAGGGCTACTCTCAATCCATTCATTGCCCGGTCTGTATTGATACTGGGGATTGCCCCGACCCAGGGGCAGGACCTTGCACTTGGCCTTGTTAAACCTCATGAGGTTCACACAGGCCCGCTTCTCAAGCCTGTCAAGGTCCCTCTGGATGGCGTCCCTTCCCTCTAGGGAATCAACTGCACCACTCAGCTTGGTGTTGTCTGCAAACTTTGTGAGGGTGCACTTAATCCCACTGTCTGTCACTGTTGAATATTTTCATCAGTATTAGTCTCAGTACGGACCCCTGAGGGACACCACTCTTGTTACTGGTTTCCACTTGGACGTTGAGCCATTGACATCTTATGTGCATCTTATGTTTTCTAAAGAAGGTGCTAACTACTGGAGGTGCATTTCATGTGAGGGTGAGCGTTTCCTCACAGGCATCTGACGATTTCAGATTGCTTATAAATGTACTGAGCAAAAATGACCCTTTTAAATGGCATTTGAGTGAAGCTCAATAGAAAACAAGATAGGGCTTATAGTTCTTTGAAATTTGAAGTTGGAGCTGTTTGCTCTTCAGTGTTTCAGCTGTCATAATCTCTTTCCCTGACATACTTCTATATTGTTACCTCATGGTTTTTTCTGTATTTTTCAGTGTGTCCCCTCCCTTTATTATCTAGGTTTTCTTCCTGAGCATCTGATTTCCTTTCTACTCTAGTGGTCAATACATGTAAGAACATACTATGCTTGCAGCAAGAGAGCACTGGACCTTTCTTTTGAACTAACTTTAGAGCATTGTCTTTCCTCTTACCTTTTATATGCAGATCAGAGACTCATGCTTTTCCTGTTTCATGACACTAACATAGTCCAGAGATCACAATATTTTCATATCCTAGCTTCTACAGGCAGTTTTTACCATACTGCTATTTATTGTTCAGTTGTGAGCCTCAATCAAATCTATATTCTCTCCTGTTATTTATCAGAACTACTGGGTCTTATTTTGCCACCTAGCAGACTTCTTAAGTCCGAAGTGCTGACTGTATCTCAGTTTTTATCCAATTCCTTTAGCTAAATATTAGATAAAAAAACTTGCTTCTCTGAATAAGTGAACAAGACTAAAATATACTGACTTAAAGATCAAGGGGACTCTTAGATAATCAATTGTGATTTTTTTTTTTCCTGAATGTGACTCTGCATCATATAAAAGGTATAATTGACAGAGTAGCTGTTTCTAGATTTCTAGCTTTATTTAAAATCTCCTAATTCTTAAGCATTTTGTAAGCTTTGCTTTTCTAATAGACAGGTCACTGAAATCATAATTGTCCTGGTGAAGGTTTGTCAAACTTGTGTTAATATAGTTGACCCCCCCACACCTGTTAAAATACTATTAAATAATATTATACTATTTTGTGCCTTTTCTTTTTGTAGTTGCACCTTGGGGTCTGAGTATATAATTAGGAATCATGAGACCTGGATTTTGATGCTCTCTTTGCTTGTGTCTCAATCTATGGAGTGGGATACATGTGTGTTGATGCAATGATTTATTAAATACAATGTTGCATCATATATTTCAACATAATAGTATAATAAAGTTTGTATTTTCAGAAAGCTAGTTCAGCAAATAAAGGAAAACATCTCTGTAGCATAGAATCACTTAAATTTAGGAAAAAGTTTTTTGGCTTCAAGTTTAATGTTCTAATTTTTAAAACTTGGTGCGTATGTGTCTTGTTCAGTAAGTCAATTGCTAAATTTGGGATTCTGTACTAAGCCTTTTGGAAGGGGTTTATGTTGAGCATAAAACCACAGTGACTATTTTAAGGGAACTACTTTGGAGTCATTGTCCCCAAATAAAAACAAATGCTCTAAGTAATGGTCTTAATGTGTTTTCAGTTTCTAGACATGCAGAAATAGATGAATTTATTTTTTAAAACTGCATGTAATTCTTCTGTTTTGTAGAAACAAAAGTGAATTCTCTCTTCCTGTCATGAAATTTCCTAATATGATTTGGATTGTATGGCACTGTAATAGTGAGGCTGATAAACTTGTATTTCTTATTTGTTCTCTACAGTATGTTGATCCGTTGCTATCTGGTGTTGACAGCATTATGAATTTGCTTTTTCCCAACTGTAGTCAGTGATGTCTCTTCTAGCTGCATTAGACTAAAAATGATGCTGCATAATGTTTTTGTTGTGGATCAGACTTTTATTTTCAGAGGATGGGTTTTCACACATACTCTAATTAAAGCATAGCAGTTTCACTTAAGTGTTAATTTATAGTGAAAAACTGAATTATGAAAGATTCCTCGCCAAGAGAAAGTGGTGGGTGATGATAGTTGGAGGCCTCCTGTGGGGGATTGAGGCATCCATCTGCCAGCCTGAATTGCAGTCTTGGGAGGCTTGTTGCTTATCAGGGGCTTGGATTTGGGCAGTAAGAGCAGAGACTCATCTGGCTCTTGGAATATTACCTCTTTTTGCTCATGCATGTGGGCACCAATGATAATGCTAGGGTGATCTTGAGTGTATCAGAGTTTTTATAGAGTTGTGGGCAGCCCAGGACATTGTCTGAGCATGCAGGGATGGAGTTAGGAAAGCCTGAGATCAGCTGGAGTTGCAACTAGAGAGGGATGTGAAGGACAGCAGGAAGGGTTACATTGGCAGCAAAAGGCCCGGTCTTCTCCTCAATGAACATGGAAAAGGCTGAGGTACTTAGGTACTAGATGCCACTTTGCCTTGGTTTTCACTGGTAAGGTCTGCCTTCTGGCCTCTCATGTCCCAGAGTCTAGTGACAGTTTGTGGGAGTGAAGTATTGCCCACAGTAGACAAAGATTAAGTTAGGGACCGCTTAAGCAAATTGCAGATTCACAAGTCCATGGGACCAGATGGGATGCATCTGAGGGTGCCGAGGGAACTGGCTCATGTTATTGTGAGCCCACTCTGTCATCTTTGAAAGGCCATGGTCATTGGGAGAGGTTCCTGATGACTTGGGGGGTTGGACGGGACAGGACACAACAAACAAACATTACTCCCATTTTCAAGAAGGAGGATCTGGGAAACTACAGGCCGGTTAGCCTTGCCTCAGTCCTTGGAAAAGTTAAGGAACAAATCCTCCTGGAAGTCATGTCTGAGAATGTGAAGTACAAGAAGGTGACTGCGAGCAGCCAGCCTTGGTTTACCAAGCGTAAATTGTGCCCGATTGCCCTCTCTGCGATGACTGGCTGCGTGGACAAGGGGGAAAACAGTGGATGTTGACTTTAGAAAGGCTTTTGATGTCGTCTCCATACCTCACAAATTTGGTGCAGTGGATGATAAGGTGGGTGGAAAATTAGCTGGACTGCTGGACTTGGAGGGTTGTGATCAGCAGTGCAAAGTCCAACTGGTGGCCAATTACTAGTGGTATCTCTTAGAGATGGATATTGGGGCCAATACTGTTTAATGTCTATTAACAACTGGATAATGCAACTTTGTCCCCTCTCTGCAAGTTTGCAGATAAGACCAAATTGTGGGGAGCAGTCAATATGTTATAAGGCTGGGCTGTTATTCAGAGGGACCTCAACAGGCTGGAGAAATGGGCTGGCAGGCACCTCATGCAGTTCAACAAGGACAAATGCCAAATCCTGCACCCAGGGAGGTATAACACCCCACGCCAGTCCAGGCTGAGCATCAACTGGCTAGAAAGCAGCTTTGCAGAAAAGGACATGAGGGTCCTGGTGGACAAATTGAATATGAGACAGCAGTATGCCCTTGTAGTGAAGGCTAACCAAATACTGAGTTGTGTTAGCAAGAGTGTAATAGCAGGTCGAGGGAAGAGATTCTTTCCTTCTATTCAGCACTTGGGACTCCAGGTGTGATCTCGTGTGTCCAGTTCTGGGCTCCCTAGTACAAGACCGACATGGACATGTGGTGCGGTTGACATGCCTGAGGGATGGGATGCCATTCAGAGGGACCTGGACGAGCTGGAGAAGTGGGCCCGTGTGAACCTCATGAGGTTCAACAAGGCCAAGTGCAAGGTCCTGCCCCTGGGTCGGGGCAACCCCTGGTATCAACACAGGCTGGGGGATGAAGGGATTGAGAGCAGCCCTGCCGAGAAGGACTTGGGGGTACTGGTGGATGAAAAGCTGGACATGAGCCGCCAATGTGCGCTCGCAGCCCAGAAGGCCAATCGTATCCTGGGCTGCATGAAAAGAAGCGTGGCCAGCAGGTCGAGGGAGGGGATTCTGCCCCTCTACTCTGCTCTGGTGAGACCCCACCTGGAGTCCTGCGTCCAGCTCTGGAGCCCTCAGCATAAGAAAGACACGGACCTGTTGGAGTGGGTCCAGAAGAGGGCCACAAAAGCAGTCAGAGGGCTGGAAACCCCTCTCCTATGAAGAAAGGCTGAGAGTTGGGTTGTTCAGCCTAGAGAAGAGAAGGCTTTGGGGAGACCTTATTGTGGCCTATCAGTACTTAAAGGGGGCTTATAAGAAAGACAGGGAAAAGACTTTTTACCAAGGCCTGTAGCAATAGGATGAGGAGTAATGGTTTTAAACTAAAAGAGGGTAGATTCAGACTCGATATAAGGAAGAAATTTTTTACGCTGAGGGTGGTGAGACACTGGAACAGGTTTCCCAGAGAAGTTGTAGATGCCCTATCCCTGGAAACATTCCAGGTCAGGTTGGACGGGGCTCTGAGCAACCTGACCTAGTTGAAGATGTCCCTGCCCATGGCAGGGGGGTTGGACTAGATGATCTTTAAAGGCCCCTTCCAACCCAAACCATTCTATGACGTATTGGAGCGAGTCCAGCAGGGGCCACCAACATAGTTGGGGACTGGCGCATGTGATATGTGAAGAGAGTCTGAACAAACCCAGATCCCTTGAAGAGAAGGATCAGGGAGATCTCATTGCTGTCTAAAACTACCTAATGGGAGGGAGTAGAGAAGATGGAGCCAGTCTCATCTCAGAGCCATGCAAGGATAGAACAAGAGGAAATGGGCAATGAGTTGGAACATGGGAAATCCTGATTAGATATAAGGAAAAACCTTTTTCTTCCATGAGGGTGGTTAAATGCTGGAACAGGGTTCCAGAGAGGTTGTGATATCTTCATCCTTGGAGGTATTCAAACCTCAGCTGGACAAGGCCCTGTGCAATCTGCTCTCATTGGCCCTACTTTGAGTACAGGGTTAGACCAGAAACCTTCAGAAGTCCCTTCCCACATAAGTTATTCTGTGATTGCATCAACTGTGATCCATTGGTCAGTGATGGCTCTTAAAGTCTTTATTGGTATATGTAAAGTTGTTTTGTCATTTGTTTTTACTACTTTCCTTGTGTTCATGTACTGTTAGGGAGGAATGTTTAGGCACTTTATGTTGAGAAATAGGTCTGAGGCGTGTAAAAATGATGCGAGACTGGAAGGGGTTCATATTGTGGTATATTTTGGATGCTTCCTGTGTACACCAACAGGAGAGAAATTAGAAACTTTGAATCATGAAGCCAACAGGGTGACCCTTGCTGATGAGACCAAGAGAAAGCAAGATGGATGTGTGGTATGGCAGGCAGATGTTTGGGTTGTGTATTTGGGGAAAGTACAAGCCAATAGCTAAGAAGCATGTGCAGTGGTGAGTGAAAGAAGGGGGGGAGAGGAATGGAACAAGTTTAAAGCTTGACTGAAGTAGGCATGAAAGTTCTTGAGGCTTTTTATTATAAAGACTGTACAATTCCCATATTAAAGACAGTACTTTACTAGTATTGCTTTTCCTTGTAAGCAATTGTAGTTTCTGTGGGTGTGTTCCTGTGGGTGTGTTATCTGACTGAAAAGAGATTCTCTGTGATAGTGAGTGGGAGTGGTTGTGAAGCCATTCTCTTTGTTATGTTTCCATTGTAAGAAAATGTTTGAGAATTCCTCAAGGTAGAACACGGGTAATATTTAAATGATCCAGCGTAGGTGGGTTTTTTATGTTCTATAATTTTTTTCAGTACACTTGTATTATTTTGGGTTCAAAGAAACCCTTATTTTTGCAAGTCAGCCCATTGTCTGGGTGTGAGACCTGCTGAGAGGAGTCAACAAGAGAGGCTCTCCTTATATTACTGTGCAGACTCTGGGGGATGTGTGTGTGTTCTGCCTTCAGGGATACAGGACTCATAGGATGCAGGGGGAAGAGCATTTTGGGATTTTGCAAGACTTAATATGGGGTATTTAGGGGAAGGCCCAAAGGCAAGGGAAGGGAGGTATCAAGGTGGATTGGAGAGGAATAAGCATGGGAAAATAGAGGGATAAGGGGATAAAAGGCCCAGTCACATGTAAACAGGTTGCTGATCAGTACGCTTGTCTGGCCATGCCCTGTGCCTGATCAGCGCAGTCTTGTCCTGTCTTATTAAACTCCCTAACTATTCTTCCTAGGTGAGGAGGTTCTCTGTTTTGCGTGCATGTGTGTGTATGGAGGTCTAGATGCCAGCAACTGGAGAAGGGGCCATGGAATTATAGGGGCTCATGAGCCTGAGGTCCCAGCAACTGGAGCGCCTTCCAGTTGTGTGGGTGCATGTAATAGCTAGTAAACTTCAAGCCGGACTAGCTGGCTTGGGAGCCAGGTATCGGAGAGGTTGTAAGTCTGGGTCAGTTACTGGAGAGACCAGAGGGTCTGAGAGACAGCTACTGGAAAGGCCATGAGTCTGGATGAGCTACCATAGAGGCGTGTTTGTGTGAGGCAACTGGAAGACCAGGGGATCCAGGGGCCAGCTGCTGGATAGACTGAGTGTCTAAGGCCAGTTACTGGAGGAATCCACAGTATGTGCATGTGTATGCATGCATGAGGTCTGAGTACCGGCAGCTGGAGTGGGGCTGCAAGCCTTGGGAGTTCACATGCCCAGTTGCTAGGAATGGGGGAGACTAGGGATCTAGGGGCCAGCTACTGGAGGGATTCATATTGTACATATGTATGTATTTTCCATTAATGTCTTTCATCCTGATCAGCCAGAGAGAGGAACAGGCCATTGGTGCTGTTTGTGAGAGTGCTGCTGTATTTTTCTGTCATTGATCTGTGTGGCTGGCTTTGTATGTATGTATTGCGTGCATGTGTGCCTATTGGAAATACATGCTCACTCAGTCTTGCTACTCTTTGGACCTGGGGGTATGGCACTGTGGTAGCCTTGCCTTTATTGAGCTACCAGCTTCGGCACCTCCTAACAGAGTGTACCTTTTAAATAGAATAGCCAATTTCCACCTAGCCTTGTGTAAAGGTAAGAGTTTACAAGGAAAATTGAGTTGTACTATTGCCAGATGTGTTAAGTAATTAGTGGCTGAAAGAAAAAGCTTGGTTAAGTCTATAAAAGTATGAGTTAAGGTGAAGGCAGTTTGTTCAACTGAGCCATACTACTTAGTTCTCTGAAGCCTAATCGGGTATATCACTTGTTCCCATTGTTTGCTTTCTCCTTTTTTTGTCACTCTTCTGTGTGTGTTTTGTTGTGTGTTAAGGCAAGTTCTTAAAAACTTTCAAAGCTTTTCTTCAAGAAGACAACCCCTAAGCCTTGCAGGACTTAGTTCTTAATTTTTTTTGTTTACCCTTAGGATTTTCTGTGTTCCTTCTCTTCACTATTCTAACTATAAAATTAATTTTCAGGTGATTCCTCCTCCCCTTCAGCCTGTGTTCTCCCAAGCTGAATGTTTGTTGTCCTTTCCACAACTACAAAAACCTCAGGACCTTGATCCCATGCTATTAAATGAGAAACTTCACCATTGATTTTAATGAGTGCAGGGTTAGGGTGCTGCTATTAATATTTTCTTGCACTTGTTACTGTTTAGAGCTCTCCTCAGTTCAGGTATTCTCTGTTCATAGAATTCATGTGCTGTTTACCAATTTCCAAACTAACAGAAATGTTAAGTAAGACCATGCACAGTGTCAATTCTTATGCTGCCACATAAGTATTTCTGTGCTGATACAATGCATTGCTGTTTACTTAAATTACTGTATTTATAGTAAAGCAAGCTGTGTTGTGATGGTGTTTGAAGACTGAATTATCTTAACTGAAAGATAAGGCTACTGAGAGACAACATCAGATATTTAATTAAAACAAAGTCTGCTTGATCCTTGCATCGTCCACTAAGTTCGTAATCCTATTTTATAAAGTTATTAGGTATGAAAAAACCTTTTATTATAAATAAGTTTTGCTTACAGCTTATGACTTCTGTTATCTTCTAAATGTTTAGATATGTTAAATGTAATATTTTGAAAAGATACCTAACTTTTTTCTTAAATGCAAAGGTCCATAGTAGTCTGAATACAGGCATATCTGTGTGCTGTAGGAGGAAGTGCTTTATTAATAGTTCTTTAAACTAACTCAGAGAAAAGTAGACTATAATAATAGACTGATTAGGGCATCAGGCATAAAGAATAAATTTTGGATGGTCAGTATTACCAATGTGAAGTTCTTTGCTTATTTAACTGTGGAAAAACATGGTTTGTCTTTTTTGCAGTGTTTTCTGGAAGTCGTAAAGCTAGCAAAAAAATGCATAGAAGGCAGCAAATAGAAGTGTTATTCTTGGAGGTTTCAGCAATAACAGCTCTTCTCCAATAACGCGAATTAAGCAATTACATGTTGCTAAACAAACTAAAGCATTCTTGAGATGAAGAGAGTTTTCTGCAGCTGTTATCTAGATGAGTTGCCTGGGAATCCTATAAGCATATTAAAATTGTCATCTTGTCCATGATTGCTTTCTGAATTTGGCATAAGGGTGTCCAGTTTGTTTGTCTGTTTTTCTCTTTAAAGCAGATAAAGGTTTCCTCTTCACCAGAGCTGAGACTGGGAAGTGTTCATCCTGGCTTGTCAGGAAGATAGTTGTATTAGATTGTAGGCCATATAATGATTTTTTTTTTTTGGGGGGGGTGGGTTCAAATGCTGTCTAGAGAGCAGGTCCAGTTTTCAAAAGTGTCTAACATAGAGGAGTCTCCGATTCATGTGCTTGGTGTCCCAGAGGTATACTTGAAGAGCTGAAAGCATCTGCAGATTTGCATGTAAATCCTTAGAACTGATTTATCTTCTTGGCATATTGAGAGAGAGTATATGTTTAATATTGGCAGAAACTGATCCAAGTTATACCTAGAGTGTTTTGATATAGAACCCATTCTGGTCTACCTCAGTATAAATGAGTAATGTTTTTATATTTTATCCCATAGAAGTATTTGTATTGTATCCTCTCAGTGGCTTGGTTCTTGTGATAATCAACTTGATAACATCAGTAGTTTACTGATTTGTTGGGGTTGGGCACACAAAGTTCAGTGAACTTGATCACTTGTTTGAATGTAACCTTGTATTGAATACATTTAAAAATAAACTGCGCTCCCTGGGTCTACTAGTAATCTGTGTTATGACATCCAGCTAGGATTGTAAGAAAACAACTTTAGCCAACAGGCTGTTCCACCTTGGGTGGTAGTGAAACTGTTTCGGTGATATAATATAAAAGGGAAAAAATAAGCACTTGGTGTTTATACTTGGGTTGCAAGATCATTCTTAGGCCTGTGGCATTGGTGTTAGTTGTGGCATGCCCTCTCCTGGTATGATAGATGTACTCAATTTTTTTGCCTCAGTTTTCACTGGCAATCTCTCTTCCCACATCTCTCAAGCCCCTGAATCTCAAAGCAGGGACGGGGAATGAAGTCCCTCCCATCGCAAGAAAACATCAAGTTTGAGACCACCTGAAGATACACAAGTCCATGGGACCTGATGAGATGTATCCCAGGGTCCTGAGGGAACTGGCTGATGTAGTTGCCAAGCCACTCCATCATATTTGAAAAGTCATGGCAGTCAGGTAAAGTCCCCAGTGACTGGAGAAAAGGGAAACATCACGCCCATTTTTAAAAAGGGTAATAAGGAGGACCCTAGGAACTACTGACCAGTCAGCCTCACATCTGTGCCCGGTAAGATCATGGAACAGATCTTCCTGGAAGACATGTAAAGGCATATGGAAGGCAGGAAGGTGAATAGAGATAACCAACATGGCTTCAGCAAGGGCAAATTGTGCCTGACTAATCTAGTGGTCTTCTACGATGGAGCGACTGCATCAGTGGACAAGGGAAGAGCTACAGACGTCATCTGCCTGGACTTCTGTAAGGCCTTTGATATGGTCCCCCACAACATTCTTGCCTCTAAACTGGAGAGAGGTGGGTTTGACTGGACTGTTAAATAGATAAGGAATTGGCTGGATGGCTGTGTCCAAAGAGTTCTAGTCAACAGCTCAATGTCCAAGTGGAAACCAGTAATGAGTGGTGTCCCTCAAGGATCCGTACTGGGACTGATTACTGTTTAATATCTTCATCAATGATGTAGACAGTGGGATTGAGTGCACCCTTAGCAAGTTTGCAGACAACACCAAGCTGAGCGGAGCAGTTGATTCGCTAGAGGGAAGGGATGCCGTCCGGAGGGACCTTGACAGGCTTGAGGAGTGGGCCCATGGGAACCTCATGAAGTTCAACAGGGCCAAGTGCAAGGTCCTGCACCTGGGTCAGGGCAATCCCCAGTATCAGTACAGACTGGGGAATGAATGGATTGAGAGCAGCCCTGCCGAGAAGGACTTGGGGGATACTGGTGGATGAAAAAATTGGACATGAGCTGGCACTGTGTGCTTGCAGCCCAGAAAGCCAATCGTATCCTGGGCTGCATGAAAAAGAAGTGTGGCCAGCAGGTTGAGGGAGGTGATTCTCCCCCCCCCCCCCCCCCCCCCAAAAAAAAAAATCATTGCTGCTTTTCTTGCAAGAGCTGATATGTGTGTTGGGAAGTTCAGGAAGGAAAACGATAGATTCATGTTTAAGACATTGGTGTGGAGAACTGATTGTACCTCTGCCACATGTCTGTTGTAGAGCGTCAGGCAAGTCAAACTATTGGGTGCTTATTAATCACTTGTTACTTGCTTTCTAGATGACTTGCGCTTTTTATGTGTAACTTTGGGAATCTGGGGTGTGAAAGCAAAGTGAAACAACTCCTTTTAACATTGTGTTTATACCCATGTGTGTTATGAGCAGAGCTGAAACTCACTGGCTCAGCAGTACTGGATGGTGCTCATATCTTTAGAATAGGGTCAGATGAGTATCAGATGCTGTAGCAGTGGAGTCCAAGCTTGTTGATAATAGAGAGAGAACAAAATCTGGGGATCTGCTTCTATTCCAGGTTGGGGGAGAGAGGAAGAGTCATTTGGAGAATAACAACTCTTGTGCCATTCTGGCTTAATGTAGGCCTGGTTTTCTTCCTCCTTTCTATTAAACTACAAATCTACCTTGCCTTTGGCTGCAGCCTGTCCTACCAATTAATTTTGGAAACACTTTAGTCTGGTTGCTTCTTTTTCCATGCTGCTGTAGGATGATGTTGCATGTTGAAATTCAGTGGTATTCTTGCATGTAATTCCATTAGTCTTTGAGAAGGATCAACCTACTTAACATTCTATAAGTTAGGAAGAAAAGATTAGATAACTGGCAATTTTCTTCTGGAGAAGAGATCATTGTTAGGCTAGTTTTGTATGTACATAGGATACCAAAAGGATTTGCTAATCCTTAATTTGTATATTAATGAAGGAAGGACTGTAACCAAGTTACAGGCCAGAAGGCTAGTTCTTGAACACTTAACTGGAATGTTACATTAATGGAACTACCCACAAACATCACATTGCTTCAGTGTCCTGCTAAAACTAAAGGGTTTTAGTCTAAATTGTTTTTCTAACCTTGAGATACTGTTCTGTATCCACAGCTAAATCTTGCTGTCCTCATTGAGCTTTCTTAGCCAGGAACATTTTCTCCTTGAATACCTCAGATGCAGATTTCGTGTCCATTTTAAGTAGGTTTTATAGTGATTAGGGGATAATCTTTTCTCACTTGGGTTTTTCTAAAAGTTAAATATGCATCGCAAAATATTGCTAAATGTGCAATGCTTCATAATGTTTGAGGCAGAGAGCAAGAGACAACTGAATATTTCAGTTTCACTGTATAATTCCCCTTGACCATGCATTCTTCATAAGAAAACTAGCTACTGAGTTCTAGTCCTGAATTAGTCTATTGATGAGTGAAGTTTGCACTGCTTTATAGTTTTGGCAGCTTAGATCTTGAGCTTTTCACTTCAGATGACAATTCATTTTCGAGACAGACATCTTTCATGTGGTTTGAAAATATCCTTCACATGGCTGCTTTGTCATGCCAATTGAAATAGAATCATAGAATCATTTGGGTTGGAAAAGACCTTTAAGATCGAGTCCAACTGTAAACCTAACACTGCCAAGTCCACCACTAAACCATGGCCCTAAGCACCACGTCTACATGTCTTTTAAATACCTCCAGGGATAGGGACTCAACCACTTCCCTGGGCAGCCTGTTCCAGTGCCTGACAACCCTTTCGGTGAAAACATTTTTCCTAATATCCAATCTAAACCTCCCCTGGCGCAACTCGAGGCCGTTTCCTCTTGTCCTATCACGTGTTAACTTGGGAGAAGAGACTGACACCCACCTTGCTACAACCTCCTTTCAGGTAGTTGTAGGGTACAATAAGGTCTCCCCTCAGCCTCCTTTTCTCCAGGCTAAACAACCCCAGTTCCCTCAGCCGCTCCTCATAAGACTTATTCTCCAGACCCCTCACCAGCCTCGTTGCCCTTCTCTGGACACGCTCCAGCACCTCGATGTCCTTCTTGTAGTGAGGGGCCCAAAACTGAACACAGTATTTCTGGTGGGGCCTCACCAGTGCCGAGTACAGGGGCACGATCACTTCCCTACTCCTGCTGGCCACACTATTTCTGAAACAGGCCAGGGTGCCATTGGCCTTCTTGGCCGCCTGGGCACACTGCCGGCTCATGTTCAGCTGGCTATCAAACAGAACCCCCAGGTCCTTTTCCGCCAGGCAGCTTTCCAGCCACTCTTCCCCAAGCCTGTAGCGCTGCATGGGGTTGCAGGACCCGGCACTTGGCCTTGTTGAATCTCATACAGTTGGCCTCGGCCCGTCGATCCAGGTCCCTCTGCAGAGCCTTCCTACCCTCAAGCAGATCAACACGCCCGCCCAACTTGGTGTTGTCTGCAAACTTACTGAGGGTGCACTCGATCCCCCTCATCCAGATCATTGATAAAGATATTGAACAAGATCGGCCCCAGTACTGAGCCCTGGGGAACACCGCTCGTGACCGGCCGCCAACTGGATTTAACTCCATTCACCATAATTCTCTGGGCCCGGCCATCCAGCCACTTTTTTACCCAGCAAAGAGTATGCCCATCCAAGCCACGAGCAGCCAGTTTCTCCAGAATGCTGTGGGAAACAGTGTCAAAGGCCTTCCTGAAGTCCAGGTAAACACCATCCACAGCCTTTCCCTCATCCACTAGGCGGGTCACCTGGTCATAGAAGGAGATCAGGTTAGTCAAGCAGGACCTGCCTTTCATAAACCCATGCTGACTGGGCCTGATCACCTGGTTGTCCTGTACGTGCTGTGTGATGGCACTCAAGGCGATCTGCTCCATAACCTTCCCCAGCACTGAGGTCAGGCTGACAGGCCTGTAGTTCCCCAGATCCTCCTTCTGGCCCTTCTTGTAGATGAGCGTCACATTTGCTAACCTCCAGTCAACTGGGACCTCCCTGGTTAGCCAGGACTGCTGATAAAGGATTGAAAGTGGCTTGGTGAGCACTTCTGCCAGCTCCCTCAGTACCCTTGGGTGGATCCCATCCAGCCCCATAGACTTGTGTGTGTCTAAGTGGTGTAGCAGGTTGCTAACCATTTCCCTTCATTCTGCTCCCCATCCCTGTCTTCCAGCTCAGGGGGCTGGGTACCCTGAGAACCACTGGTCTTACTATTAAAGACTGAGGCAAAGAAGGCATTAAGTACCCTGGCCTTTTCCTCATCCTTTGTCGCTATGTTTCCCCCCACATCCAATAAAGGATGGAGATTCTTCCTAGCCCTCCTTTTGTTGCTAATGTATTTAGAGAAACATTTTTTTTATTGTCTTTTACAGCAGTAGCCAGATTAAGTTCTAGTTGGGCTTTGGCCCTTCTAATTTTCTCCCTGCATAACCTCATGACATCCTTGTAGTTCTTCAGAGTTGCCTGCCCCTTCTTCCAAAGGTCATAAACTCCCTTTTTTTTTTTTTCCTGAGTTCCAGCCAAAGCTCCCTGTTCAGTCAGGCCGGTGGTCTTCCCTGCCGGCTCGGCTTTTGGCACATGGGGACAGCCTGCTCTTGCACCTTTAAGATTTCCTTCTTGAAGAATGTCCAGCCTTCCTGGACCCCTTTGCCCTTCAGGACTGCCTCCCAAGGGACTCTGTCAACCAGGCCCCTAAACAGGCCAAAGTCTGCCCTCTGGAAGTCCAAGGTGGCAGTTCTGCTGACCCCCCTCCTTACTTCTCCGAGAATCGAAAACTCTATCATTTCGTGATCTCTGTGCCCAAGATGGCCTCCAACCATCACATCACCTACAAGTCCTTCTCTGTTCGCAAACAACAGGTCCAGCAGGGCGCCTTCCCTAGTTGGCTCCATCACCAGCTGTGTCAGGAAGTTGTCTTCCACACACTCCAGGAACCTCCTAGACTGTTTCCGCTGTATTGTATTTCCAGTGGACATCTGGTAAGTTGAAGTTTCCCGTGAGAACAAGGAGAAGTCTCACATTCACTAGCCCCAGCTGCTTATAGAATATTTCATCTGCCTCTTCATCCTGGTTGGGTGGTCTATAACAGGCTCCCACCATGATATCTGCCTTGTTGGCCTTCCCCCTGATTCTTACCCATAAACACTTGACCCTTTCATCACCATCATCAAGCTCTAGACAGTCAAAACACTCCCTAACATACAGGGCTACCCCACTGCCTCTCCTTCCTTGCCTGTCCCTTCTGAAGAGTTTATAGCCATCCATTGCAGCGCTCCAGTTGTGCGAGTCATCCCACCATGTTTCCGTGATGGCAACTATATCATAGTTTTCCAGCTGCACAACGACTTCCAGCTCCTCCTGTTTGTTGCCCATGCTGTGTGCATTGGTGTAGATGCACTTCAGCTGGGCTATTGATCCTGGCACCTTTTTTGGGGGAGAAGCCCTAATTCCTATGGGACTGTTCTCAGGTGTTTCCCTGGTTTCTAACACATCAATAACTGTTGGGTCTTTGCTGCTGTGTGGATCTCCATCCCCTACCCCCACTGAGATGGCTAGGGTGCTGTGTGCATTAGTACAGGCACATTTCAAATGTGCTCCAGTGTACTCAGCACATTGTGGAGCAGGCCGAAGGACCTCGCTAGCACACTGTCCCACAAACATTGGCATGCTGCCCCCAGGCTGATCTCTAGCAAGCCTGGTTTTGTCCTTTTCCCCCTTCAAATCTAGTTTAAAGCTCTTTCAATGAGCCCTGTTAACTCCTGCGCAAAGATCCTTTTCCCCCTTTGAGACAGGCGTACCCCATCTGTTGCCAGCAGGCCTGGTGTCATGTAGACTGACCCATGATCAAAAACCCCAAAATTTTGCTGGTGACACCAGTCTTTGAGCCAGGTGTTGATCTGCTGGCTCTTCCTGTTTCTTCCCTCATCGTTCCCTGCAACTGGAAGGATAGAGGAGAACACTACTTGTGCTCCTGATCCCTTAACCAGTTGTCACAAGGCCCTGAAGTCTCTTTTGATTGCCCTTGGACTTCTTGTTGCAACTTCATCACTGCCTACATGAAAAAGCAATAATGGATAATAATCTGAGGGCCATACCAGGGTAGGAAGTCTTCTTGTCACATCTTTAACCTGGGCCCCAGTGAGGCAGCAGACTTCCCTAAGAAATTGGACCTTCTGTTCCCCTCAGTAGAGAGTCTCCTATGACAATAACTTGTCTTTTTTTTCTTTATGGAAGTGGTTTTGACACAGTGCATAGGCCGACTTGACCTTGGCGACACCTCCAAGCTAGATGAACCATCGTCCTTCGTCATTGTTTGGTTCTACTTACAGAGCCTTGTACCTATTATGCAAGGGCACTTGGGAAGGTGAGGTAGTCACAGAGGAGACGCGCCTGCTGCACCGGGCAGGAACTTGTCACCATTCCCTCCTATCCCTTAAGTCACTGCGTTCTGCTGGGTGGAGAGAGGATAGGGAATTTTCTGTATCATGTGTCCTGTCTGCCTGACAGGCCTGTCCCAGGGAAGGTAGAGCGCGTTTCCAGTAGTCAATCTCCCTCTCAGACTCCCTGATACTCCTCAACCTACTCACCTCCCAGAGCTCTGCCACTAAGCTGAGGAGTTCCTCTACCTGGGTGCACCTCCCACAGGTGTACTTACTATTGCTGCCTGATACTGGCATAAGCCTGACACCAGTGTGTTCCCATTGGAGCTCTGTCTGGGAAGCTGTGTCAGTCGCGACGGGTGCAGAGTTTAGAGAGGCCATGGCTTTCTGCCGGGTGGATACCATTGCTCCCTGGTCGGGCCGGCAGAGTCACAGCGCCCTTCCGCGCAAACTGTCGTGCCGCGCCCTGTTTGCTAGCGCTCCCTTTATACGTGTGGGGGCTTAGCTGCCGTTGCTCCTGGCCTCGCCCAGGTCGCGTCAGCCACTGTCACGTGAGCTGCGGGCTCCTGGCGGCTCTCTCGGCTCCCCTAAGGTTTCCCTGGTTCAGGAAACCCCCTTGTATACCGCGTTAGAGCGTTTCGCTGCCGATCGTGCCGGCACCGGAGCTGATCGCCTCGGCGACCATAGACCACGTCTTTTAATTTGATTGTGAAGGGATGAGTTATTACTCTCTACTTTGCAACTGTTACTTATTCTAATTAAAATCGGTTCTTTCTTGGGTATACGTTCTGAGTAGGAAGTAATTGTGGCTTAATGTCTTCAAGTAAAGAGTGCTTCTTTGTTTACAATGGACATGTTCTCTTTTTAATTGTTTTATATTTACATTGAAGTGTTGTTCCTATTTTGTCTAGTAGTTAAGTGGAATTCAATATTTCTGTGCTTTTCCTGTGAAATACTGAAACAGGATAGAGCCAGTCTTGGATAAGACTGACAAAGGAAGCAAGTTATTTAAAATTTTATCTCGGACTGATGTTCTCAAAATGCTATTTCTGAGGTCTTTTGATAAGCCTGAAGTCTTGTGTATCCTGTGTGAGCTGAATATGAAATTTCCAATGTTATTTTTACCTGCTCCTAATATTATCTTGATTGTCCATAGTATTTGGAGAAGTCAAATAGAAAAGTCTTTTACTGTTCAGAGAGAAAACAAGTCATTATTTCCACTTATTTAAGGCTACTCATTTTTTCATTTTGGATGTTCAGGTTATCTTATTAGATTTCACACCTGAGTTTTGTTTGTAGTTTTAAAAATTAATCCCAGTGCAAGGTGGTATTTGAACCCTAATATTATTCAGCACTATTCTCCTTTTCTTGACGTTAGATCAGATGTTCATCTTAATCTGATAAATACTTAGCTCCTTTTTTCTGTTTATTTTTATTAGAAATTAACCAAATTTTATAGCATAAGAATAAATTATATTTGATTGGGAAGATGAGAATAAATATGGAACTATACATATTTTTAATATGTTAGTATTAAGCATGTTGCATATAAAATGCTTGTGTGATAAATTCTTCTCTGAAATTTTCAGCCATGATAGAGGTGAAAAATGTGGTTAATTTGACATACCAGAATAGTGAGTCCAATGTGTTAAAGGAAAACATCCTTTTTTTTTTTTTTTTTTTAATTCATGGGACTGTTATGCATCTCTTGATTCGTCCATAAATTCAAAATGCTTACCTGTAGAAATTGATTGATATTACCGAGAAGGGAATACCGTTGAAGATGCCTGGGGTGAGGTTTGATCATTAAAAGGTATAATGAGTAAAAAAAATCTTAAGCTCAATGCTACTCTCTAGTGGAATACTGTTGCATTAAAAAGCAAGCACGTTTTTGTCCATGAGCAACAAGTTTTTTAACTAGACTTGGTAGCCCTAGTTATTCTGATTGTGAGGAGAGGGTACGTTGGTATAAATGTCATTATTTGGGCCTGTTTATCAGTCTACATCTGTATTTGTGTATTGATAATTGACAGTAGAAAAACTGAAAAAGTCTCCTTGCTATTCTCTAAGGTAAAATGCATCAAAAACTTTATTTAAAAATAAACCAGATTATTTCTCTTCTGTGGTCATTTCCATAAGGTCATTCTGGAGAAGATGCAGGAGAACAGTTTCCATTGAATAGGAATTAATTTTAAAAGCTTTTAAAAAGTCACTAACACATCATGTAAATCAGAACTTCATAAAGAATCTGAATTCTTTTCACAGCTTGTTTATTTGTTTCCTCTTTTTGTTCCCTGCTTATAATGGAACCCTTCCCGAGTGTGTGTGTTTCCTCAAAACCTGAGATTAATATGGATGCATCCAGTTCAATTTGGCATTCTGTTATCTTTCAGTGTTGGGTTTTTTTTTTTAAGGGGCAGAGAGGCAAACTTCTAAAATTCTAATTAACACAATGTATGGGTTAAAAAGAACAGAGCTGAACTTATGAGGCTTTTTTTTCTTGATACTTTCCTCTCCTGTTACATTAAAGGATATGAAAGTGTCATGGTCTAACCCCAGCCAGCAACTAAGCACCACACAGCCCCTCGCTCACTCCCCCCTGGTGGATCTTCCTCTACTAATCTTCTTGGAGTCAATGTCAGTGCTTTCTTCCAATAACATTGTTTCTATAATGTTTTCTGCATTTGCACTGAAGTATGAAAAGCTTGTTTAAATTGATCCTGAAAGAGGACTTCAATCAAAATATCGCATGTTTTGTACACACTAGTTATTTTCATGAAGGCCCTTAATTTGCTACTGCAAGTGAAAAGTTTTCATGGGCCTTGACAGGTGAAAAGATGATGAAGCTTCCTTTGCCCTTATCTAAATTAACAGCAGAGAGCTGAAATGACACAGAGAAAATTGCAAAAACTTTTAGAAGATAATGAAGCGTTTTTCTGACGCAGGCAGTGTGACTGATTTACAGTGCAAAGATTGAACTTCCAAAAGGAAGAAGCTGAAGAGCTCATTCAATATAAAATTAAGATGTATTCAAAGTTCTTCTGTACTTCAAAATAGGAGACCCAAATTTCTGCTCCCAGATATGTATACGTTGTGAAAAATGGTTGTGGCATTCTTCAGAATTGAACTATTAGAAAGTAGAAAAATAAACATAAAAGCCAGGGAGGGATGGTGTTATGTGGTGGTGTTGTGGTTTAACCCGGCAGGCAGCTAAACCCTACACAGCTGTTCACTCACTCCCCCCACACCTCCAGTGGGATGGGGGAGAGAATCGGGGGGGAAGTAAAATTCATGGGTTTGAGATAAAGACAGTTTAATAGGACAGAAAAAGAAGGGAAAATAATAATGGTAAAAGAATACACAAAGCAAGTGATGCACAATGCAATTGCTCACCACCCGCCAAACGATGCCTAGCCAGTCCCCAAGCAGCGGCCCCCCCGGCCAGCTTTCCTCAGTTTATGTACTGAGCATGACGTCCCATGGTATGGAATGTCCCTTTGGCCAGTTTGGCTGTGCCCCCTCCCAGCTTCTTGTGCACCTCCAGCCTTCTCAGTCGGTAGAGCATGGGAAGCTGAAAAGTCCTTGGCTAGTGTAAGCATTACCTAGCAACAACTAAACCTTCCCTGTGTTATCAACTTTGTTCTCATCCTAAATCCAAAACACAGCACTGTACCAGCTACTAGGAAGGAAATTAACTCTATCCCAGCCGAAACCAGGACAGGTGGTGGTGTGTGTTTTTGTGTGGCTTGTGGGATGGTCTGCTGTGGGCTTTTTCTTTATTTGCTTGTTTTCACAAATCTTCCAGATCAACCACTGTACTATTTAACCTCAAGAGTGTTTTGAACCAAGCTTCTGAGCAGGGGAAAAAAGTGATTAAAAAGAATTTATAGCCTAACCAATTATCGTTTTGAGTGCTTGACTGGTTTTTATTTTACTTTGAGTTTGACTTTCACTTTGGATGATTATTGCCTTTTTAAAGATATAAATATGCTTAAAATTGAGTCTTATTGTGCATCACCTGCATAAAAGCTTCTTGGCTGAATTCCTTTTGTTGTTGGGGAGCAATAGCAACAAATCTGTATCATTAAAACAATGTGAAATTATTGTTGTTTTCAAGCAATTTTCTTTGTTCACAGGTGTCAGCTGTGATGCATGTTTAAAAGGAAATTTTCGAGGTCGCAGATACAAGTGTTTAATTTGCTATGATTATGATTTGTGTGCAACTTGTTATGAAAGTGGTGCAACAACAACGAGGCATACAACTGACCATCCAATGCAGTGCATACTAACAAGAGTAGATTTTGGTAAGTAATAATTTAATTCATATTAGAGCTGTTTGTAGTAGTTAAAAACTTGTATTTTTGTTTCACTACTTAGGAACTTTTTTCCCCAAATAGCATGCTGAAAATTATAGCAAGTTCCTATCTCTGTGATAAAAAGCTTGCTTTCTCTTTGGTTCTAGCATATGAAATTTGCTTTACTCTTTTGGGTTAAGTGTTTTGGCCCACAGCAAATTATCAGACTATTAGATGTATATCTGATTAAAAGGATTACTCCTAAATTAACTTCCAATTCAAAAGGTGCAACAAAACTACATGCGCCCACCCCCCCTTCCCCCAATATGTTGTACCAGAAAGTACCATGGTGAAGAAGAGAAATAGTTGTGAGAGTTTGAGGAAAATGTTGTTTTCTAGTTACATCAGGGGATGTTAATGCAGCAGGGGTGGTAAGCTGTACTGAATGTGGAAGACTAGTGGCAAGGGCTAGGAAGTAGTCCTCTTAGTTGCTGTTTTCTCTTCCCTGAGTCATTTCTATCACATCGTATTTATAACACCAGTGTTGTAATTCAGGAGATACTTCCATAGCAAATCTTTGCATTAAGATGTTGTTGACATTGGATGCTTATTTCTTTTTATACCTGTTTTAAGCCCACAAGGCTAATGTTTTAGTAAAAACTGTTTGTAGTGATTCAAACTATATTGTTCTTGAAGTTTTTCAGCTTAGTCATTTTTTTACCTTATTGATTTAAAAAAAAAAAAAGTATTGAATATACATATTATGCTACTTCTTATATGCATTTAAAGCTCAGAACAGCTGAATATACCAAATATACAGCTTCTTTCTCAGAGCTCTCTTTGAGCAGAGAAGTCTCTCATTCACGTGTAATTCTCAAGTAGCTGCTTACCCTAAGCCTGCCTTGTAATGACTTTGAAATCTATGCTCTGAGAATCCAGAGTTTGGAAAGGCAATTTTAAATATACAAATATATTTTTGAAAATATATATATCATTTAAGTTTCTAGATATTTCTTCTTGGGCTTTACTTTTTTGCTTTTCCTTATTCATGAGGTAAAAATATTTGTGTAACAATATATATTAATTCAGTGTTCTGGTCACTATTTGAGATATATGGTTCAAACTTATTTGTCCCCGATGACAGTTATTCTTGTATATAACATATAGGGTTAAACGGCAGCATTGTCATAAACATTAAGTGTACATGATTCATAGGGAAAAGAGGACTGATGTATACTTGCTGTGGAGCCATAAGTTAACATTCAATGCTAAAAGTTTGAATGTAATACAATGGGAAAACTTATTGCAAGTCATTTAACTTTTTAAAAGTCCTTCCAACCAATCTTGTGAGTGTTCTGTGCATCTAGAAAACACTTTGTTTCTTGGAAACCTCAATATTTTTCTTTGAAAGCCTCTAAGTAAACACACCTTTGGATTAGGGTGTGTTACTCTTTTATAATTTATAAACCCCATGAGGGATACACATGGACAAGTAGAGGCTTGTCTGAACAGGGGGCATTCCCCAAGCAACTGACCCTGGACCCACTGATTGGAAGAGACAGCAAGGGGTGGAGCCTGTGCCCGGCAGTGTGGGAGATTTAAGCAGGTGAAAACAATCAGCCCAGCTGATTGCAATGGACAAGCATATATATTCCCAGCAGGCAGGTGTGTGGTGTGTGGCAGCATGGTGACCACCTGGCAAAAAGCAGTGTCCTCTGCTTCTGAGCTTCTAGCACCTGGTAGAACCAATGCAGCCACACAGACAGAGCTCCTGTTCAAGCATGCGACCACCCAGGTTTCTGGCTGTGGGATGTGTGAAGGGATATTCCTAGAGGTGGAAAGTGATTGCAAGCAAGACTGTGGGAGGTGTGACCAGACTGATGAACTGCTCTGCTTGGTGGCTGAGCTGCAGGAGGAGGTGAGCAGACTGAGGAATATTCAAGAGTCTGAGGGGGAGATTGATCAGTGGAGCCATACTCTGCCATCTGTGATGCATAGAAGCCAACTCAGCATGGCCACTACGGAGGCAGGTTCTGGATCTGCTTTGTGCCAGGAGGAAGGCAGTGTCACAAGGGATAAGGAGGGGTGGAAGAAGGTTACAGCATGAAGCAGTAAGAGAAACCCCTCCTTACCCTCTAAGATACCCTTACAGAACAGATACGAGGCCTTAGGTATGGTAGATGAAGCGCATAATGAGATAGAGGAGGAACCTATGCAAGCAGTCTTGCCAAGGTCAGAGAGACCAACCCCTCGCAACAAAATCTGCATTAAGACCAGCGCCGAGAAGAAACAATGGCAAGTTATGGTCATTGGTGATTCCCTCCTGTGCAGAACAGAAGCACCTGTTTGCAGACCAGACCCTCTTTTCAGGGAAGTTTGCTGCCTCCCTGGGGCCCGAATTAGGGATATCACCACAAGACTGAAGAGCCTAGTTCAACCTTCAGACTACTATCCATTCCTGCTCTTTCATGTGGGTACAAATGATGTTGCAACAAAAAGTCTGAGGTCAATCAAAAGAGACTTCAGAGCCCTGGGAAGAATGCTAAAAAATTTGGGAGCACAGGCAGTGTTTTCCTCAATCCTTCCAGTAATGGGGGGAGACTTTGGAAGAAACAGGTGACCCCAGGATATCAATACCTGGCTCCAGGACTGGTGCCTCTGCCAAAACTTCGTGTTTTTAAACCATGGAAGAGCCTTCAAGAGACAAGGTATGCTGGGGCCTGACGGGATCCACCTGTCCCGATGGGGAAAATGCATCTTTGGGCATAAGCTGGTGGGGCTGATTGAGAGAGCTTTAAACTAGAATCGATGGGGGAAGGGGGTACCTACTGCAGTCCTGTTGGTAAGCCAAGGGTTGGCATGGCATCGCCTGAGGGTGGCAATGCTAGTGGGAACATTTACACTGCTCCTGGGAGCACAGAGGGCTCAGGAGTGTATCTGAAATGTACACCAATGCACGCAGTATGAGAAACAAACAGGATGAACTGGAAGCATTGGTCAGCTCCCAGAGCTATGATGTTACTGGTATTAGTGAGACTTAGTGGAATAAGTCCCACGAATGGAGGGCTACAGGTTGTTCAGGAAGGATAGGCAGGGCAGGCGAGGTGGAGGTGTCACGCTATATGTAAGAGAGAGGTTTGATTGTACAGCCCTTACAGTTAGCAGTGATGTGGTTGAGAGCCTCTGGGTGAGGATTAGGAGGATGGAAAACAAAGGAGATGTTGTAGTGGGTGTCTACTACCGATCACCCAGCCAGGATGTAAGCACTGATGAGATATTCTATAGGCAATTAGGAGAAATCTCTGGATCGGTAGCCCTTGTCCTTATGGGAGATTCCAACTTCCCAGGCATCAACTGGGAATACCATACTGCTATGACAAGCAGGTCTTGGAAATTCTTGAAGTTTGTGGGAGAGAACTTCTTGTCACAAGTACTCAGTGACCAACTAGGAAAGATGCCCTCCTAGGCTTGCTGTTTGTGAATAGAGAAGGACTTGTGGGGGATATGATGGTAGGTGGCTGTCTTGGCCACAGAGATCACGAAATGGTTGAGTTTCTCATTACACTGAATATTTTAAAAAAGGTCAGCAGAGTTGCTACCCTGGACTTCAGGAGAGCAAACTTTAAGCTATTCAGGGAGCTATTTAGCAGAGTCCCCTGGGAATCTGCCTTTGAGGGCTTAGGAGTCCACGAGTGCTGGTCAGTTTTTAAGAAGCACCTTTTAGAAGCACAGGAGCAGGCAATTCCACTGTGTCGAAAGTCAAGCAAGCGGGGCAGAAGACCAGCTTGGCTGAAGAGGGAACTCCTCGTGGAGCTCAAGAAGAAAAAGAAGTGGTATGATCTCTGGAAGCGAAGTCAGACTTTGCAGAAAGATTACAGAGCTGTGGTTCGTATATGCAGGAAGAAAACATGAAAGGCCAAAGCTTGATTAGAGTTGAAACTTGCCAGTGTTGTTTCAGACAACAAGAAAGGCTTTTTTATGTGTGTTGTTACCAAGAGGAGGCCTAAAGAAAACATTGGACTGATAGTTGTTGAAGATGGTCACCTGACTAATAGGGATGAAGAAAAAGCGGAGGCATTCAATGCTTTTTTTGGCCTCAGTCTTTAATAATACTGATAGACTTCAGTCTGCCCGGTCCCCTGAGTCGGAGAATCACGAATGTGGGAACAGTGACTTTCCATTTGTGGACGCTGAAATTGTAAGGGACCAGTTGTATCAGCTGAATGTTCACAAGTCCATGGGGCCTGATGGGGTTCATCCCAGAGTACTGAAGGAGCTAGTGGATGTTACAGCAGGACCCCTCTCGATCATCTACCAAAGGTCTTGGGAGTCGGGGGAGGTCCCTGCTGACTGGAAGCTAGCCAATGTTATTCCAATCTACAAAAAGCACATGAGGGAAGACCCAGGAAACTACAGACCTGTTAGTCTAACCTCAGTACCTGGAAAAATTATGGAGCAGATCATACTGGGTGCTATTGAAAGGCATTTAAAGGACAATGCAATCCTCAGGCGCAGTCAACATGGGTTCACAAAGGGAAAGTCCTGTCTAATTAATTTGATCTCCTTCTATGATAGGGTCACCTGCCTAGTGCATGAAGGGAAGGCGGTGGATGTAGTTTTTCTGGATTTAATGTTAGTAAGAGGAGAAGAAAATGCTGAAGCTCGGTCCTTCAACAAGACTTTGTTTTATTAAATGTGGAACAGCATGAGAGGAAAGCATGTCATTATATTCTGAACTGCAACAAGGGCTAATGGCAGAGAACACCAAAGTACAACTCACCTTGTTGATTTATGCAGCAGAGTAAAATAAAGAATGTTTATAAATGTCTTTCTGCTTAGGCTTTAGGAAGGTTTATGACGTCATTCTGAAAATATTTATGCCTTGTATTACAATCCTGTATGGAACGTAAGGTAAGAAAGAGTATGTACGGTATGGTTAAAAACCAGATGCCTAGAGAAAGTGTAGTAACTTTTTAAAGGGCATTTTATAAATAAGGAGATCATGTGACTTAGAGGAACATAGAGGAATTTAGTAGATAAGGAAAAAATATAATTAATGCTGGAGTTAGTCTAAACTTGTTTCAGAGTTGTCAGGTTAGCTGTTCTAGTGAAACTAAAAATCATGAAGCAAATATGTACAAAAAGGTTAAAAGAAAACATTCTGAAGGGAAACAGTATAAAACTAAATGAAAAAAGATGGAACTGGACGGAGACGTCATTTGCTGTCTACGGAAGTATGAGTGGGAAACATAAGAATAAAGAACACTGGGAGGAAAACGCCTGAAGTAAAAACATAGAATGGAAGACTGTTAATGAAGGTAGATGTGTGATTACTAGAATACCTTTCCATTGACAAAACTCAGAATTATTGCTTGCAGTCAGATTTGAATAAAAGATGCAAGGTTGTGCATGTGTGAAGACTGTTTTAATGGGAATAGACTCATTGTGGTTGTTAATAGTTGATGGAGTTGGGGAGTGGACAGTAGGCAAGATGGTGAACACTTTATTTTGTGGTAAAGAGGAGGCAGGGGACTAAATTTTTTTTTTTTAATTGCAAAACTGAAATTTCAGAGGAGGTCAATATCCCCCCCCCCCCCCCCCCCCCCAATCTTTAAGGGGGGGGGGGAAGATGTGTCATAGGAATGATTTGTTCAAGATCCATCTGTAGTTGATGACGAAGATGGACCTAAGGGAAGGATCTAAGTATCTCTAGTTCCATTCAGCATGCTACCCAGTAGGCAGCACTGTCTCTATATAGAAACCTGTGGACGCTGTACTGGTAATCTGTGCTTGAAACCTTGTTCAAGTTCTGGTTTGTGATGGGGCAACGAACCGAGGAGATTCTCCTAGGTGTCAGAGATAGCTTGGACATCTAATGAAATTAGTGTGCAGTTGTATAACTCTGTAAGAATACTTGCCATGTAAACCCAATACACCAGGATTTGGTAGCAGGGTGGGGGGGCTGCAGGGGTGGCTTCTGTGACAAGACATCAGAAGCTGCCCCCATTGTAGGATAGAGTCAGTTCCAGCTGGCTCCAAGACAGACCCACCACTGGCCAAAGCTGAGCCAATCAGCAGTGTCGGTGGTGCCTCTGTGATAACATATTTAAGAAAGGGTAAAGAACACTGTGCAGCAGCTGTGAGAGAAGAGTGAGAAAAATGTGAGAGAAACAACCCTGCAGATACCAAGGTTGGTGAAGAAGGAGGGGGACGAGGTATTCCAAGGTGCCGGAGCAGAGATTCCCCTGCAGCGGACCATATCAGAGCAGGTATCCGCACTGCAGCCTGTGGAGGACCACGCACCAGAGGAACAGGCAGGAACTGCAGCCTGTGGAGAAGAGCCTATGTAGGAGCAGGTTTTTCTGGCAGGATATGTGGCCTATGGGGGACCCATGCTGGAGCAGTCTGTTCCTGAAGGACTGTGGAAAAGGACCCATGTTGGAGCAATTTGTGAAGGACTGAATCCTGTGGGAGGCGACCCCACACTGGAGCAGGGGAAGAGCATGAGGAGATGAAGTGTTATGAACTGACTGCAATCCCCCATTCCCCTGCGCCGCTCGGGGGGAAGGAGGTACAAGAATCATGAGTGAAGTGGAGCCTGGGAAGAAGAGGAGGGTAGGGGGAAATGTGTTTTTAGTTTTGCCTTTGTTCCTTATCATCCTACTCTATTTTTAATTGGCAATAAATTAAGTTAATTTTCCCCAAGTAAGTCTGTTTTGCCCATGACAATAACTGGTAAGCAATCTCCCTGTCTTTATCTCGACCCACGAGCTTTTCCATCTTATTTCTTCCCCATGTCCTGTTGAAGAGGGGGAGAGCGAGAGTGGTTTGGTGGGCACTTGGCAGCCAGCCTAGATCAACCTGCCACACCTGGTCAATTATTATAGTGCTTAGGAGCCTTAAAATGCTGTGAAATATATACTAACGAGAAGTTCCTGGAGGAGCTTTAGTCATGGCCTTGAATTTCCAGAGACTTGGACCAGTGTAGGAACTCATGTGAGACTGTTGGGAATGAATAAGAAGCACTAGTGACTTCCAGCTTCACCCATGTTTGTGTTTATGAGCCTAGTTGGCTCACTTCTTCTGTAAGTCAATGCACAATCTAGTATTTCTTCTGAATGAGGAAGGTGGAATTCTGAACGGTGACAGTTGTATTGGAATTCTGAACGGTGACAGTTGTATTGTTCTTCAGTTCCTAGAGTGATGCTGGGAAAAGATGCTTGTTAGACGTAAACTTTAAAATGCTGAATGGGCACAAACATTGGTGTGCTGTCATAGCAAAGGACAGAACAGCATTGCAATAGGTCTATTTAAAGAATAGGGATGTGCATATCTAGTAGTCTCTGTAGAAATTATACTTTTTGCTAGAACAGCATAGACATTCAGAACAGACTTCCCAGTTTTGGTGTTCCTGAAAAAGAATTGCTGGCAGGGAGCCACAAACTCTAATTTCTAAGCTGTTAGGATGCTTTATGATTTGTATTATGTGGAAGCATGTTGTTTCCTCACTATCCCTGCCATTTTCAAGGGGTTAGACTAGGCAAAGAAAGTAATACGATTTTCCTGGAAAATTGTATTAAGAACTTACACTGGGGACTTAAACAGAAGTAACACAATATAAGTTCAGCTCAGGTGCTTATAGAGTACAAGATCAAAACCCTCCAGCTACCTTTTGCAAAAACGTGAGCTGCTTACATGAAGTTAAGCTTAAAAATGCCAAGTCTGAGATCTGGATAGATTGACTAGAATACAGCTTGAGACTTTACCAGTCTTAAACTATTAAAAGATGATCCATTTAGTCTTGCATGTCTTGCTAAGTCAAGTAGTGACAGCTGTGTTGGCAGTGTTAGGTTTTGACAACTGGGCATCAAATCCTTTGTAATCTGCATCATCACCTGTGTGTGTTCATGGCTTTGGTATGCGGTATCAACAACAGAATGTCCAGCTACTGCTGGATGAATTAACTGAATCCCTGCCATGGGGTCTCTGTCAGACCCAGCAGAGTGTTTCTGATTCTCAAGTAGTTAGCCCAGCAAGCGCTACTTAGCTCTGTAGCTGAACACTGAGAAACTGATGAATTTGTATGAAGAAAAACAGAGAACGTGCTGTTTCTTGCTACTGGACATGGCTATACTGAGATATTTCAAAAAGGTTGAAATATTGATGTGCTATATGGAAGCAATTGGCAACTCTTTCTAGACTCTGCCAAACTTACGTTTTACTCTAGCTCTTGTGCTGCATTTTTATTGAAAAGGGAGATTTCTGTTAGAGAGTTCTAAATAAGGTGAATAGAAATTCTACTTGTTGGGATTAGATCACTCCGTTCAGTAAAACAGCATTTTTAGTTTATGTATATTACACTGAAATGAAGTTGCACTTGTATGAAAATAAGTGTTATTAAAATTCCTCTGTCTTCTGTGTACCATCTTAAAGTAATATGTCTCCTCAGTCTACAAGGACAAATTGTTACATTTAGTTCTGAATCATCTCCTTGAAATACTGTTTTTGTCTGAGGAATGCTAGTGTATTTCTGAATGAGTGCCAGGAGGTTTGCAACCAGAGAAGAATGTGCTAGCTCTGTGGTTGATGAAGCAAAATTGTTCTTTTTCTTCCCCATTGAGATTGTCAGATGTCCTAAAGCCATTTCCTTTAGGAAACACTATAGTTTCCAAATACCCTTAGACTTGAAATCTAATTTAGTATGCCATCAAGTCCCCTTTAGAGAGCGTTCTGAGCCTAAGCATCATCTTAGTGCTCTTCCTCTATAAGCAGTGAAGGAAACTCTTCCTGGAGTGATGCAATTTAGTATGAATTTAGCATGGTTTGTTAAATTTTCATGATCGGTTTGGCTCATGTTAATTGCTAAATTAGCGGCTTAAGGGAGGCTGCTACTTTGGTAGTCAAGAAGTGCTGAAGTATTGAAACTGGTACGTAACATCTCACTCCTTTTGCTTCATTTTTTTGCTAAAATTTTGCTAAAATTTCCCCTTATTGTTAAACACGATGTTATGATAGATTTGCTGCGAGTAAGGCTGTGAGAGCACAGTGCATCTACAGTGATCTTATCTGTAGTACAAGCTCACCTATGGTAAAAACAAGGATGGGGGAAAAGTGATGGTTCGGCAGCACCATCAGACTTTGCTCTTCCTGAATATTAGAAAATTATGTTGTTTGCTAGTGAAAATTGTGTAGTCTGTCTATTCTTTTGGAAGTTGAGTCATTGAACAACTTTAGAATATTGGCATATGCACTTTGTGCAGAATTAAAATGTTTATTTTGATTAAATGAATGAATTTGACAGCAATTACATGCACGTAGGTATATATATAAAGAGTTTATATAAATAAAATAATGAGCTATGCTGCTTGAAAATAACCCCTCCTAAAACATCATCTTTTTTCCAGATTTGTATTATGGTGGAGAAGCTTTCTCTGTAGAGCAGCCACAGTCCTTTACTTGTCCTTATTGTGGAAAGATGGGTTATACGGAAACATCTCTTCAAGAACATGTTGCTTCTGAACACGCAGAAACATCAACAGAGGTGGTAAGCCACTTCAGCACTGTTTTTCAATTACAATGAAAGTATATGAAAATTTCCAGGAAATGAGTCCTTTTTTTTTTTTTTTTTTTTCTTTCTTGAAGTATGTGTTCATTTAAATGCTGATTAGGAAGGTATGTACCATACATACATACACACCATGCTGGTGTTTTCCCTCTTGACTCCTTGAGCTACTAACAGTCCCCAACTCAATGATCCTACATCTGCCTATAACGTCACCTTTACCTCTCTACAGACTTTCTCACAGCTTGCTCTCAGCAGTCTGAGTCAAGGTTATGCAGCTGAGTCCTTGGTTCCTTGATATGCAGGCCACTAAATCTTGGTGTTACAGAGAGGGTTAAACCCTTGTAAAAATAAATAGCTTTTAAATATATTGACTTTTTATAAAGTGGCCCTTGCTGTTTCCCTTTACCCCCTACCACTTGATTTTCCTGATGATTTCAACAGTAGTAATTGCTGCAGAGCAATTATATACCGTATAATAGACTACTGGAATAATTGCTTTGCTTCTGTTTTTGTCAGTAAGTGTTCTGATCTCCTCAAGTTTTTATATCTAGATGTTACTGTTGCTTGTGCCAGAAGGTCTGAAATTTTTCCGAAACGTGAGGTGACTTCTTTGCTATGTAAACAATAAAATAATAAATAACTTGGTTTTTGATACTATTAGAAATGGTTTGTTCTCAGCCTTCATTACGATGTTGAGAAACTACATGCTTGCACTGCTTAGTGTTCAGACTACTTTCTTTTTAGAAAAGTCTGTAGCCCTGTTTTTAGATTTTCCTTTATGGTGCAGGGGTATGTTTTGTATTTATTTTTAAAGCCCGCTTCACTAATTCAACAGTTATGTGTGTTTGAAATCCTAGGTTAAATTCTTGACCAAGAAGTTTGGGTATCTTTCCAGCAGTGGGGGATATATTCATGTTTATGTGTGAATACTGTTTATGTCTGAGGAATGTATGATTATAGAAGGACATTCAGGGAACTGTTGTCTAGTTATTTTTGCTGTAGATTCCTATAAAAATGTGCATGCTTGAGGAAAATTATTAAAATCTTAATAAGTTGTGGAGAAAGGACTCGTGATTTTGAACTTGTTTGTTCTGACCTCTAAGCTCTCTTCACTTCTTGAGAAATTATGTGGGGGAAGGAGAATCTCTTTCCTTAGAGCCTGCTAAGGGCCTTATGTGAAGGAGTAGTAGAGGAGGTAAAATTGGTCAACCTGTTCTGAGACTCAAAGGTCTCCTGGTCTTGCCTAAGAACATATGAACTATTGGCGTATATTTCTTTATTTTTAGAACTAAAACTTCAGTAATTATTATTTCTCCATTAAATGATCAAGGATAATGGTCAGCAATACAGGGCAAGTGCGGATGGATGTGGCTGGCATTATGATGATTGTTACTGTTGCCTATTGGGTTTCAGTAGAGTGGAGTGATTAACAAATAAAACATAGCATTCAGGTAGAAGTTTTTTAGGGTTGCAGCTCTGAAAATTGTAAGAAATGCCATCAGATATCATCTTTGAATCAAATTTCAGAATGAAGACATCAGTTTTCTGCTACTCAGTCACACTTAGCGGATTCATTCTGTATTTAGTAAGGCAGCAACTAGACTGAAGTGAAAGGACCAGGTGGGGTGAGTCAACCTTGGCTGGCTGCCAGCCAGGTGCCCACCAAGCTGCTCTATCTTGCCTCCCTCCCCAGCAACAGGATGGGTAGAATATATGGTGAAAGGCTCATGGGTCAAGATAAGGACAGGGACGCTACTCGCCAATTGTCGTCACGGGCAAAACAGACTCGACTTGAGGAAACTAGTTTAATTTATTGCCAATTAAACAGAGTAGGACAATGAGAAATAAGAACAAATCTAAAAACACCTTCCCCCCACCCCTCCCTTCTTCCAAGGCTCAACTTCACTCCCAACTCTTCTACCTCCTTTTCCCTCTCTGAGCAGCACAGGGGGGCGGGGAATGGGGGTTGTGGTCAGTTCATAACGCTTTGTCTATGCCGCTCCTTCCTCCTCACGCTCTTCCCCTGCTCCAGCGTGGGGTCCCTCCCATGGGATGCAGTCCTTCATGAACTGCTCCAACTTGGGTCCTTTCCACGGGCTGCAGTTCTTCAGGAATAGACTGCTCCTGTGTAGGTCCCCCACGGGGCCACAGTTCCTGCCAGAAAATCTGCTCCTGCACAGGCTCCTCTCCATGGGCTGCAGCTTCCTTCAGGGCATATCCACCTGCTCTGGCATGGGGTCCTCCAAGGGCTGCAGTGTGGATATGTGCTCTGATGTGGTCCTCCGTGGGCTGCAGGGGGACAACCTGTGTCACCATGGTCTTCTCCACTGGCTGCAGGGGAATCTCTGCTACCTGGAGTACCTCCTCCCCCTCCTTCTTCACTGGCCTTGGTGTCTGCAGAGTTGTTTCTCTCACTCCTCTCATAGCTGCTGCTGTGCAGCTTTTTTTCCCCTTTCTTAAATATGTTATCACAGAGGTGCTACCACCATCACTGATTGGTTCAGTTTGGGCCAGGGGCGGGTCTGTCTTGGAGCTGATTGGAACTGGCTCTGTCGGCCATGGGGGCAGCTTCTGGTGTCTTCTCAAGCCAAAAAGTCTTTAACATGTACAGCAAAAAAGGGGGCATGGCACAGATCAGATTAACTTATCTGTTCTTGATATTAGTTTATATCGTGGTCAGCAACAGTTAAACAGCTATAAGAATTACGTGTTCCCTCTAATATGCTCTGGTCAAATCTGTCATTATCTCATACCCTTTGAGTCCCACGTTGGGTGCCAGAAATGCTGGTCGTGGTTTAACCCTGGCTGGCAACTAAGCACCACACAGCTGCTTGCTCACTTCCCCCCTGCCCCTAGTGGGATGGGGGGGGAGAATAAGAAGGGTAAAAGTGAGAAAACTCGTGGGTTGAGATAAAGACAGTTTAATAGGGAAAGCAAAAGCTGCCTACGCAAGCAAAGCAAAATAAGGAATTAATTCACTCCTTCCCATCGGCAGGCAGATGTTTAGCCATCTCCAGGAAAGCAGGGTTCCATCACGTGTAATGGTTACTTAGGAAGACAAACACCATAACTCTGAACATCCCCCCTTCTTTCTTCCCCATGTTTATTGCTGAGCATGATGGCATATGGTGTGGAATATCCCTTTGGTAAGTTGGGATCAGCTGTCTCAGCTGTGTCCCCTCCCGACTTCTTTTACATCCCCAGTCTATCTGCCGTTGGAGCTGTGTGAGAGACAAAAAAGGTCTTGATGCTGTGTGAGAGCTGTTCAGCAATAGCTAAAACATTGGTGTGTTATCAACACTCTTTTGGTCACAAAGCCAAAGCATAGCACTATATGGGCTACTATGAAGAAATTTTAACTCTATCCCAGTCAAAACCAGTATACTTGTATAAATAGGGAGGTGGTGGTAATAAGAGAACAGATCTAGAAACTGTCGAGTCAACTGTGAAGTTTGGAGCCTAACTGGCTTAAGGCTTTTTAATCATCTCCTGGATTTCATTCAAAGTAATATGGTGATCTGTTAATTTTAAGGGATGTTAAGAGCGTGGCTGCCTTCTCCAGCCCAGGGCTCCCTTCTGCTCAGCTGCTGAAGCCCAGCCCAGGGACCTGGGGCCTCTGCCTAGGCTGAGGGATGCGGCTGCCACTTTCCTGTTTGCAGGTTCAACCAATAGTGAAGCTGAGCACATATTCCAGAGACCCGTACACACACAGAAGATACTGATATGGCCCGTCACACAGATGACCACAGACATACCACACAACAGCACCTACGTGTAGGACTTGCATAAAACATAAGTATAGGCAGCCAAGTCCCCTTCTTCCTCTTCAGCTGGTAGAGATAGAAGGTCACTAGTGAAGGTACACACATTATACTCTCTAGATTCACAAGCACACACACGTTCACTGTGATCCCTTGAGTACTGGCATGGCCCCCTTTGTCTGTCTAGTACCCCTGCCTGGTTCCCAGGCACTCTTACCTGCTTCACAGGTCTCCAACTTGCCAGCTAGTCCAGCTTGATGCTCACTAGCAAACACGCATGCACTCATCCCCCAGGCATTCCACATTCACAAGTCCCCCTGGGCATACCAGCACAGACCCTTGCCTGCTTCATACTCCTGCCTAGACTTGAGGCTCCTTCCTACTCATTAGCTAGTCCAGCTTGAAGTTTGCTAGCCAATACACACACACCAGGTTTGGGGAAGATGCAGACACCCACCCACCCCCTTTCCCCCAGCAGCTGGCACCAAGCACCACAAGGGCTGTGACTGGTGGTCCTGTTCCAGCCACTAGTGCTGGGCCCCTCACTCATGCTGGTCCCCCCCCGATTAGTGGTTTGGCTTTTTTTTTGGGACACACACCATTCCCGCCCCAGTGGCTGGAGGCAGAGACCACGACTCGCTCCAGTAGCTGATGTTAAGACCCCACTCAGTCCAGTAGCTGACACCATAGAAGATGCATAGAAGTTGACTGGAGTAGCTGGCACCAAATCCACTCATGACAGCCCCCCCTAGTAGCTAGCACTCCAGGCACAAAGTTTGTAGTACCTGTCCTAGGTCTAGAGAGCTATGGCCCCTCCAACTACTGATGCTAGAACCCTCACTTGTTCCAGTAGCTGACACCACAGGCCTACAGCTCCAGTCTGACTCCAGTAGCTGGCACCAAATTTCATTCACACATACACAGGTCTCACCAGTAGCTGGCACTTAGTCCTTGCAGCATACATACACATGGGGTAGAGATTATGCAGAGGTTGTTAAGATTTAATAAGAAGATATAAGAAGACAGGACAGACTGCGGTGATCAGGCTCAGGGCTCAGCCAGGCAAACATACTGACCGGCTCTGTTTTACATGCGACCAGCCCACTTTATACCCCTTTGTGTCTACCCTCCCCTTTGTTCCTTCCTGCTCTCCCTTCCCCCTGCATGTCTCTTCATTGGTTTGTATGGTTCTATTGATTCCCTCGCTCCTCCCAGTCTGGTGTCGGGGGTCTCCCCCCTAGTTTACAGTCTTATCAGTTGCAAAGTCCAGGTTAATCTCCCTGGAAGAGTAGTTAAGACCTAACATACTGTGTGGAAGTTTCTCCTTTCTGGCTTATTAACCTGTGATCCGTCAAACTTTAAGGCTGGCCTGCAAAACTGTTGCAAAGGACTTTTAAGGCACGCTTCTCTCAGGTGGATGCAAAGTCATTAGGAGGAAAAATAAAAATAATAAATGAAGGTTGCTATGGCAGTAAGTGTTCCTAGACTTTTTTTAAATGTGTTTAGGCTTAAGGAAAAAACAAAACTATAATGCCATCTCCCAAAATACTTGGTAGGAATGAGGAGTTTCTCTTCTCTGCCAAATCTCTACTTGCATGTTACCTCAGTGGGTGGTCTCAGTGGTGATACTTTAATGAATATTCACATCTGGTTTCATTCTCCTTCCCACACTTCTCTGGTGAGATGAATGAGAAGTTGCTTGGGGATTCAAAGAGCAGTAAACGAACTTGATAATGTCATATGCAGGTACGTACAAGCAGTAATCCTGTGTAACCAGACCTACTCTCTGTGCTGGAATTGACATATAAAGACAAGCTTGAAAGCTGAAATATTGCAAATAGGATTTGAAAATTTTACTTTTTAGTTTCCATGGTATTATTAAAAGCATAATTACAAGGAAAAGTGGGTCTTAAAAAGATACTAAAATTAACAGCTGCATTTGAACACATTTACTGTTTTAAACCTGTGGCTGTTTAGATATAGGATTAGAATGCGATATTTAAAGTATAAGAATCCATGTCAAGCGATCAACTTTGAATTATGTGTTTTGTGATTTGTGTAAAGTTGTTTGTGTTTGGTTTTTTTCTCACTTTGCTGTTTCAGATTTGTCCAATATGTGCAGCATTACCTGGAGGGGATCCTAATCATGTCACAGATGACTTTGCAGCTCATCTTACACTGGAACACAGAGCTCCTAGAGATTTAATATCCTTTCTTAAGTTGAGGGAAAAGGGATAGACTATTTCTTATGATAGCTGTAACTACTTGTTTTGACTTCTGTAGTCAAGTGGCTACATCGCTTTTGCTTATTTTTTAAATTGGTGTTTAGTTATAGGGTTTTTATATATATATACACTGATGTATGTCTGAATTTTTTATACGTATATATATTTATATCTATCAGACTGTGAATGGGCTTTAGGTGTAGCTTGACAATGTGGGTATGTGTTTTTGTTTTATTCCTGATAGCAAAACCTTTTAAAGATGTTTTTGACACCCAGCTGCTTCTTTCTGCACTGCAGGTTTTACCCTTCTTGGTCATTAGTTCTGATGTCATTTTGTGTATGGGAAAGCAGCAATCCAGATGCAGTAGTGTATTATAGATAATTACGAGACTGAAAGCAGCAAATTTCACCAAAAGCAAATGTGTTAGAGAATGCTTTGAACTTTGAAATTGAGTGATTTTAAGTGTTTGATTAGTTTTATCACTATATTTCAATAGGGTAGTTTCGGCCTGTTATCAGGAGGCTTCCTAGGGATTAGGACAATTTTCTTTTACGTTACTTGGTCTTAGGAATAGTAACGTGGCTTGTTTTTTGCTGTACAAATACCTACAACATAGTTTCAGAAGGTACTCTTACTTCATGGAAGTACAGGACATAATGAAAAACTCGTTAAGTGATCTCTAAATTATTTATCTTTCTGTATCTCGTTTAAAAAAAATACAATCCTAGCGTAATTTGATAGTGCCTTTTTTGTTCAGGGCTTCTTAAAAGAAAAAAATAAAGCCTAACAACTCAAGTTCATTATATCTACTGCTAGCAACGTTAGAGGAAATGGTTTCGCTTTGGTTGTGATCTGTATTTACATTTAAATTTGTTAGCATTTAAATTGTCAGTCCCAATTACACAGTGAAATTAACTTCCTTATTGAAGTGGATGAGGTGTTGGATTAGAATTCACACTTCTAGAGCTTTTCCTCCCCCTCCCACATCAGTGATGTCAGATAACTTTTAATTGGGAAATGTGTGTTTATTACTAGCTACATAAGAGCTAGAGAAACCAGAATAATCTTTTCAATTACTGAGTCATCACAAAACTGATGGGGGGAGCTTTATAAATTGGACCATGTTATAAATAATTATAGAAAATGCATGTGGAAGTTTCTGTACAGTGTTGTTTTAGCAATCAGTGTTGCCAAGTCCACAAAACTTGATAGGGAAAATTTTTCTGGACTAGCTGTTCCACGTTGGGTGCTATTTCATGTCTTCTGACAGCTAAGACTAAAAGGAAGAAAAAGGGGGAGAGATTTCTCCCCACCCAGTTGCTAGCAGTTTAGGAAAGGATATTGTCTTCTGTATAGCAGTTAGAAGGGTTTTTTAAGCTGTTTTAAATGGCTGCACATATTTCTTGTGAAGAATCCTGTGCAGCCACTGCAAGATACCACCTTTATCCTTGGAGGCTCTGGACAGCTCTTTAAATTCCAGTTTAAACCACGACACTTTCTTAAACAATTTTCAACTGTTTTACTGTTTAAAACATGACTTTAGTCTTGACCATGTAAATGGTTCTAGCTTGGTTGTTTTCAGTATATGTTTGCAATGTGTTAAGAGTTCCAAATGCTTTTCTAACCCCAGCATAGTTGAGTGAGACATCAATATACTCTTAACTAGTATTTAAATAATGTTGTTTATCTTAAAAACACTTTGAAAGGTGCAGTAAGCAAGCTACTAAGATCCTTTTTTAAATGAGATCAAGGCTGGAATTTTTCAAAGGATTTATATTAAGGATGTTCTAGTTATCTTATTTCCCAAGTTTACTTTAAAAAAATCCCATAATGGGGGCATTTTTCTGTCAGATGTAGCTATGGAAAGCTTCCCAAACTGCATGAGAGCAGCAGTCAATCAGTAAAATATTAGTGACAATGTTCTGTCACTACCAGTATCAACAGATTCAAAGGAGGAACAAACCAATCTGTGCTAGACAACTGTATTCTGTCCCAAGAGAGGTCGTCCCGTGCCCCCCCCCCCCCCCAACCCTGCAAGTGAAATGTTTTATGCTCTATAGCATAATAGATTTGAAAGAGTCAATTCTTCCTGAAAATATTTATTATAGTAACTGGATATTCTTACTTGCCAAAAGAAGTCTAATAATTTTTCAGTCATAAATTTCTCAACTCGGTGATATCATGAGGAAATGAATTCTACACCATAATCATACGTTGTGTGATAAGTACATTGGGCACCAGTCTAATACAAATAATAGATTTTATACAAGTGATAAACATGCTATTTTTGAAAATAAGAAAATTGGAGATAAGGTGAGCTAAAGCTACTAATTTAGAAATTGGAAAAATAAGATATGTCCAATTACATTATTTCCTAGCTTAGTAGTTAATTGCACTAGTGCTTCTTAAGATAAAAGGAAGCTTTAGCTAGACTGTCTTGGGAGAACTCGTATGTTAACACTGTTCTGGGAAAGATCATCTTTAAATGATTTGCTGATAGTCTCTTAGTATCTATGAAAAAGCTTATATTTCAAGTCATAGCTTTTATAGACATCTTCTAAGAAATGTGGGAAATAAAGAAAGTGAAAGGGCTTGTTTTCATAATTGGAGCAAATGGAATTTGTGTGGAGAAAGAGAGGGAAGATGAAGCAAAGGGGTATGACAGAAGTGCTGAATCCTCTGTTGACCTGCAATTCCTTGAAGACTGGAGTGGGTGAAATTCCTTGGATAAAAGTATAAAATGCAATAATTACTGTGTGCTCTTGGTAAGAATGGCAATAAAACTTTGTAGATTATTTTCAGTATTTAAATACCCTTCTTTCCCAATTTTGATGTTAAAATCCTTACGTTCTGCTGAATATGCATCATCAGTTTAAATTATCTAGTAGAAAACTTTGATCCAGAAGGCAGGAAATCCATCCTGACATTTTTTTAGACATGGTAAAAAGCCTGGGAAAGATGAATTTGGTGCAAGCAGCCCTGGGTGCCTTGGGTTCAGATCCATAGGTCTGACTGGCACCATAGCTATGATTCCATTATGCTTATAAAGTTGAATCATTGTTTTATGAATGAGGAATAGTGTGTTGCCTGATTATTCCACCTAGTAAATGCTCTTGCTGTTTAATACTTGATAGCAAAAGACTTTTCTTAACTGCTTGGTTACGATGAATCTAGTGGCGTTCGGCATGTACGTAGAATGTTTCACCCAGGCCGGGGTTTGGGAGGCCCCCGTGCACGTAGATCAAACATGCACTTTACTAGCAGTTCCACTGGTGGGCTTTCATCTTCTCAGAGTTCATATTCTCCAAGCAATAGAGAAACCATGGATCCTATAGCTGGTAAGAGCTGTAACCACTGATTTTAGCTGAGAGTCCTTAAATAGACTTTGAAACAAAATCCAAGATGATAATAGTTACCTTGTTTTTCTGTGTTTTTGAAAAAAAATAAATATATATATGCTTCCCAATGTCGTAATTGATGGGTGTTTACTGATGAAAAGTATCCTTAATTGGATTGTCTACAGGGATTGAACTTGGAACTTCTGAAATGAAAAACACTGCCCCTTTAGCTTGTGCTTTTAAATTTAGAGACTTCTAGGCTCATTCCCATGACTGACCTGTCCACAGGTGGTATCAAAGAATGGTTGAGGTTGGAAGGGACCTTTCAAGATCATGTAGTACACCCTCTTCCCCCCCCAAGCAGGGCCACCTAGAGCAGGTTGCCCAGGACCATGTCCAGTCAGGTTTTGAATATCTTCACAGATGGACTCTACAACCTCTCTGGGCAACCTCTTACAGTGTTTGACCACCCTCACAGTAAAAAGTGTTTTCTTGTGTTCAGATGGATTTCATTTGTTTTAATTTGTGCCCATTGCCTCTTGTCCTGTCAGTGGGCAGTACAGAGAAGAGTCTGGCTCCCTTTCCTTCATTCCCTCCCATCAGGTATTTACATGCACTGATAAGATTCCTCCCCCTTGAGCCTTCTCTTTTCCAGGCTGAAGAGTCCCAGGTCTCTTAGCCTCTCCTCATATGATATGTATGTATGTATTTTTAAATGTAATTGTTTCTAACCACCATTACCTACTTCAATGCATCTAGCTTTAATTTGCCGTGTGCATAGTGGTGTTAGAGATGAATTTAAATTTTTTTTTTTAGCACAAACCAAGTGCTGTACATGAGTTCATCAAGATGAAATTGGTTCAATTGGAATATTATTGATAGACATTTAAAATGTGCTCAGTTTACTTTCAGATTACATTTTGGATGACAGGCTTGCTGATTTTTAGGAGGTCTTTTAACTCTCTCTTAAAATTCTTAAATAACTGTATTTTAATAAGCATTTTATATAGAGCTGAGCAACAGCCCTGCCTTAAGGTTGTGCAAGGGGAAGGTAAGCCTGAATTCAACCTCGAGCTGACTGACACAAGAAACTCACGAGATGAAGGAGACTGGACCCTTGTCTCTGCTCAGGGCAGAAGGAAGAACCTTCCCCCAAAGTGCCCCTGCATAACAGAGACGATGCTCTGGGGTTGGAGAACGAAGAGCACATGAGTAACGGACAGGATCCAGGAAAAGCTGACCATGCAAAGCTGATCCAACCATCCACCCACATTAGAACCGGTGCCACCAGAAAAGCATGGAAAGTATTAGTAATTGGAGACTCCTTACTGAGAGGCACCAAAGCACCCATTTGCTGTCCAGACAATTTCTCTAGAGAAGTTTGCTGCCTACCAGGAGCTCGCATTCGTGACATCACTGAGAGGCTGCCGAGCCTGGTGAACCCTACAGATTATCATCCACTCCTACTATTCCACATAGGGTCCAATGATACTGCGACGAGGCAACTTAGAACCATCGAAGGAGACTATACGTCCCTCGGAGCAATGTTAAAAGGATCTGGAGCACAAGTGGTGTTCTCCTCTATCCTCCCAGTCAGAGGAAGGGGTCCAGGAAGGAGGAGGCGAATTGAACAGGTGAATGCCTGGCTGCGTGGCTGGTGCCATACTCAAGGTTTTGGCTTCTATGATCATGGATCTGCCTTTGAGAAGCTGGGTCTGTTGGAAGCTGATGGGATTCACCTGACCAAATGGGGCAAGAGGGTCTTCACCAACATTTTTAAAAAGGGTAACAAGGAGGACCCTGGGAACTACTGACCAGTCAGCCTCACCTCCGTGCCCAGTAAGATCATGGAACAGATCCTCCTGGAAGATAAGCTATGTCAAGGCATATGGAAGGCAGGGAGGTGATTCAAGACAGCCAGTATGGCTTCAGCAAGGGCAAATTATGCCTGACTAATCTAGTAGCCTTCTATGACGGAGTGACGGCATCAGTAGACAAGGGAAGAGCTACAGATGTCATTTGCCTGGACCTCTGTAAGGCCTTTGATACGGTCCCCCACAACGTTCTTGCCACTAAACTGGAGAGATATGGGTTTGACGGATGGACTGTTAGGTGGATAAGGAATTGGCTGGATGGCTGTGTCCAAAGAGTTCTAGTCAATGGCTCAATGTCCAAGTGGAAACCAGTAATGAGTGGTGTCCCTCAAGGATCCGTACTGGGACTGATACTGTTTAATATCTTAATCGATGATGTAGACAGTGGGATTGAATGCATCCTCAGCAAGTTTGCAGACAACACCAAGCTGAGCGGAGCAGTTGATTCGCTAGAGGGAAGGGATGCCGTCCGGAGGGACCTTGACAGGCTTGAGGAGTGGGCCCATGGGAACCTCATGAAGTTCAACAGGGCCAAGTGCAAGGTCCTGCGTCCAGTATACATCCAACTCTGGGGTCACCAGTACAAGGAAGACATGGACCTGTTGGAGCGGGTCCAGAGGAGGGCCACAAAAATGATCAGAGGGCTGGAACACCTCTCCTCTGAAGAAAGGCTGAGAGAGTTGGGGTTGTTCAGCCTGGAGAAGAGAAGGCTCCAGGGAGACCTTATTGCAGCCTTTCAATATATAAAGGGGCCTTATAAGAAGGATGGAGAGAGACTTTTTATCGGCCTGTAGTGACAGGACAAGGGGCGATGGTTACAAACTGAAAGAGGATAGGTTTAGATTGGACATAAGGAAGAAATTTTTTTTACTGTGAGGGTGGTGAGGCACTGGGATGGGTTGCCCAGAGGAGTTGTGGATGCCCCATCATTGGAGGTGTTCAAGGTCAGGTTGGAGGGGGCTTTGAGCAACCTGATCTAGTGAAAGATGTCCCTGCCCATGGCAGGGGGGGTGGACTAGATGATCTTTGAAGGTCCCATCCAACCCAAACCATTCTTTAATTTGTGTGTCATATTTTGGTCAGATTTAGGAGGATTTTCAAGGGGAAGAAACTTTTAACTTCCAACAATCATGCAGGCGTGTTTTTAGGATTTACAGATATAATCTGTAAGTATTACAGGTTATAGTATTACAGATTACGGTAATCAACTTTGATTTTCAAGAATAAGTTCTCTATAAAGAGGTAAAAATAAAAATTGACCAAGAAGTTGATTTTTAAAAGAGCTATAATTTGTCTTAATGTAAAATCTTAAGACATCAATCTTACACTCCTATAGTGAAAGATGATAAGTGTCAGGGAAACTTCAGAACTTCCTGCACTTATATAAGTTCCTGCTATTATCTGCCTTTGCTTCAAACCCTGGTGGAAGGGCATGAATGTTTAAACTGGAGCTTCTTATTGTTAGGCTATGATTCCTTGAGAGGCAGTGAACCAACTTTAGAGTGCATTGCTTTTGAAAGAGGAAGCTGCAGCTCCACCCCCCACCCACCCACCCCCTTTCCATAGGCATAGTTCCTTTGCCTCTGTTGTGCTGGCTGTTCTTCAGGCCCTCTGTGAGCTGATTTAACTCATTGAAATGGCAGAAAAATAATAGAAAAATTTACTTCTGAATTGACCTCTGCAGGTTGTCTATTTCCAACCCCTTTCTCAAAGGAGGTCTATTTAGATCAGGTTGATCAGGTTGCTCGAGGCCTCATTCAGTTGAGTTTTGAATGCCTCCAAGGACGGAGGTCCTACAACCTCTCTGGGCAGCCTGTTCTAGTATTTAAAAACCTTCATGTTTTAAAAGGGGGGAGTGGGGGGGATAAAAAAAAAAATAAAACCCTTTGGATATAATTGGAATTTCCCATGTTCCCTTGTCTGACTCTTGTCCTATTGTTGTATGCCTCTGAGAAGAGTCTAGCGTAGTCTTCTCTGTATCTTCCAATCGGGTAGATTCAGACAGCAATAAGATATCTTCCAAAGTATTCTTTTCCAGGCTGAACAAACCCAGTTCTCCTGCTCTTTCCTCATGTACTGTGTTCCAATCTCCTGATCATCTTGGTGGCCCTCCACTGGACTTGCTCCATTATGTCCATGTGTCTCTTGTCCTGGGGAGCCTAAAACTGGACACAGCACTCTGGATGTGGCCTCGCCAGTGCCAAATAGAGGAGAAGAATCACTTCCCGGGACCTGCTGGCTGTACTCCTACTACTAAAAATATCCCAGCAAATGAGGATGAAAAATTTTCTGTCATCTTAGTGAGTTAAGTTAGGACATGGGTCTGTAAAGCACTAAAGTTGGTGCAAGAAGGGAGGATGTTTGTGTATCCTGGAGTGTAAGACTTCCTCTTACTGTTACAGTGGGTGTTAGTTCAGCAGAGTTAAATGTGGAATGACTGCCTTGGTTTGTTTCAGCCTCACAAGGCCTTCCCATTTAGGAGCATGTGTACTCAAAGCTTTGAGCTGTACTCAAAGTGATCTTACAAACAGTGAGGATAAATGCATCTGTCTTACCTGGCAGTGTTATAAGTCTTCCTTTGTATTGGGGTAATAATTAGTACATACTGCCAGAAGTTAGAACTTGTGCTTGTGACAGACCTGTAAACATTATTTATTTATTTTTCTCCTTGTGGTGGTTATCAGTAATTAGTGAAATAAAATATTATTGGTAGTTAATCTTGATATGATTAGCTGTGCTGATTAAAAGTAACTTGAGCATTTACTGTTGGCATTCCAAGTGTTCCTGATGCAAAGAGCTACTGCATTGTGCTTTATTCCCCTAAGAAAAGCCTAGTTTCAAAGGATTATATCTCGAAAGTAAGATTGAAGGAAAATTTTTATGACCTGTAATAACAACTTGCAGCTTTAATGAGGGTTGGATAGATAGGGTAACAAAATAATCTACTATTACTGCCCTCCTTGCATCAAACACAACAAAGTAGTACTCGCAACTTTGTATGGAATATAATCTGTAGTAAATCACTGAGCAATAACTTATTATTAATGTTTATTTTGGGAAATGCTTACATGGACAGAATTTGTCAGAGTCTTGAACTTTGGAGAAAAGGAATCCAGGCTAGACTTGTTTGTTTAAATTTTTTTATCATTAGAATTTCTCTTTTTCCAGCAGAGGTTGAAGGTCTCACAAAAAAGCCCTGCTGTGGTCAAATATTTTTCATATAATATAACACTTGAAAAACCCTTCTGAACTGAATATTTTCTAAAAATGTCTGAAATGATGCTGTAATATTTGTCTTTTCTGCAGCACAGCTTCCCTCTGGAATATGCATTGAAGGTGCATGGGGGGATATAAAGCCACCAACTGAAGTCAGAATGGAAGTGGTTTTCCAGTCAATAACTATTTGGACTTGAAGATAAAATTTTAGAGAATTGTTGCACAGGATATTACTTATGTTATTCCCCATAGGTTGACTCTTATTGGTTTAAAAAGCTTTAAGCTTTGACTTTCCTATTTATGCACAGTTCTTTACTCTAGATGATTCTTAATCTTCCTTACCCTATGGGCTTTGAGACATGGGATGCTTGTAATGGATAGCTCATGAAGCTTTTCAAATCAATACGATTTGTTCATTAATTTCATTGATGAAAGGTTTTAGAAAGCAAAGGTATTGATATACTGGTATTCAGGACATATTTATGCTGTTGTGATACGTATTTAAGCAGATTTCACTGTAGAAACTTCTCTCTTTTCTGGCAGAGCTTTTATCTCAGTTATCAGGCGTGAGACGTTCTGCAGGGCAGCTCAATTCTTCTGGCCCTTCTGCTTCTCAGTTACAGCAGCTGCAGATGCAACTGCAGTTGGAGCGACAGCATGCACAGGCAGCAAGACAACAACTGGAGACTGCACGCAATGCAACTAGACGCACTAACACAAGCAGCATCCCTACCACTCTTACACAATCTATAGCAGCAACCAATACATCTAACACAGAAAACAATCAGCAGACAATACAGAATTCCCAGTTTCTTCTTACAAGGTAACTTGTTCTGTGGGTTTAACTCTTCTGCCAATTCTGTTTTCCTTGGTCCTGTTATGGACATAGAGTTCAGTGAAACTGCTGCCAGATCCCTAATGAAGTTTGGAGTTGAGATACTATGCTTTTGTTTGCATTTGTAACATCTCCTTTTCAACCCTGCTGTGTGTTTGTTCCTAGGCAATGAATAAATATTACTTGCTGTTTCTCAATTTGAAGAGAAACGTAAGGGATATTACTTTGGTAAACTGTGCTTGTTTACCCTACTACTTCTGATAAAACAAGAGCCTTTGCAATAATATGTTTCCGACTTTTATGCTGATAATGTGAAGGGAGAGAACTTAAAAGGTATTTTTATTTAATAGGAAATGAATCTTTAATGAAGGCTGAAGGTTGAATAGAGGTTTATATATAAAGTATTTTGGATGAAAAAAGCAAATAAGGAATGTGCTATTAATAAGCAGAATACATATCTGTTTCAGAAAGTATAGTTAGATCCTAGAGTTCTATAGAATAGAATAGTTCAGTTGGAAGGGACCTACAACGATCATCTAGTCCATTCTACTATAGAAGAGTTGCCCACTCTCATTCCAGCTTTTTTAGGAGGTTTAGAATATTGATTTTCTGGATTCAAGGGGGGGGTGTGTGTGTGTGTGTGTTTTTCAATTAGATGTTGAGAAAGCACAGGCATTTAAACAGTTTCTGTGTCTAGAAACCTGGGTTGGGACAAGTTATTGCTGTCATGCTGATTTTTATCAAAACTTGTGATAATATCTCAATCCAAAACTTTTTGAAAATAACAACTTTAATGAAAGTATCTGCAAATGTCAGTCACTGATCTTGTGAGCTAGGATAGAACTGGAGCAAGCAGTTTCCTTGCTTCTATTAGGTGATGGTGCATGCACTGATAAGTGAAGCGAATGATGTACTGTGCTTTGGGAATCTCTGGGCATTATGTGTGTAGTAATGTATTTTGTGTCATGCTTGTATTTAGAAGTTGTCCTGGGGACAAAATGAGCACTTAAGGGATGACTAGAGAATTTTAACGCCCCTTAAAACAAAACCCCTCTGAAGGGAAAGAAACTTCAGAAATAGCTATTTTTTCCCTTCAGCCCTAGAATCCACTTCTGTGAAGTTTTTTGAAGCATCTAGGAACGAGTTTGTTAAATGTCTGTATTCTTGCATCAGGAGTGCCAGGTGTTGTCAGATCTGTACATGTCAAAAGAAGTGCAGCAGTACCTAGGCTGTTTCTCAAAGGAATCGCTTTCAGATGTTGTTCAGCATGCATCAGTCCAGCTGTTTAGGCAATTAGTGAAAGCCCATTTTGTTGATGATACTACTAAGCCTGTCGTCTTCTCTCTTTCTGTGATGCTATGCAGGTTGAATGATCCTAAGATGTCGGAAGCAGAGCGTCAGTCAAAGGAAAGCGAACGGGCAGACCGCAGCTTGTTTGTTCAAGAGCTTCTACTGTCCACTTTGATGCGAGAAGAAAGTTCCTCCTCAGATGAGGATGAACGGGGAGAGATTGCTGATTTTGGTGCTATGGGCTGTGTAGATATTATGCCTCTAGATGTTGCTTTAGAAAACCTAAATTTAAAAGAGAATAATAAAGGAAATGAGCCTCCTCTTTGATGGCATCCCACTTTGCAGACAATGTCCTCTGTGCTGTATTTGCCAATGAAAGTGGGCAACAACTATCTTGGGTTTGTTTTGGTGATTGTAATTTCAGGTCTGTCACTCTTGTTACATTGTGTACATTCAAAGGAAGAGAGAAAAGATATATACGATAATCATTTCCACTTAACCAATTTTTACTTTTAGCAAGTAAATATAGGTTGCAGTGCAGAGAAAAAAGCTCTGTGTCCTGTAGCTTGACGTGCAAAAAGCTCTCCTAATACTCCACATTCAAACTGAAGAGGAAAAAGTGAAAAATCTCTAATGAAGCTGCTGTGTGTATTTATGAATATTAATGAATAAAAATTGCTTGGATGGTTTACCTTAACTACTGCATGATTTTTTTTGCAGCGTGCATGAGTTTTAGTGACCTTGTCATTTAAAAAAATGTAAGTACAAGGAGTAAAACTATAAAACCCCAAAGCTTTCCCATTATTCAAAGGTAACGTGACAAAAAAAAAAAGATTAATGCTCACTAGCAGTTTGTGGCCGTGAAGTAGCCTTTGAGTAACACATGACCAATGACCTTTTTATGTGCTCTCCCTGCGTATTAATGCAAACTCTGCAGTGGGCTATATTTTTGCTTCCGGAGTGTGACGTTTTGCTATATCATGACCACTATGTTGCCCTGTTAGACATCATATCCATGTGGAATTGAACTTTGTATTCATCTGTAGGAGACAAAAAACAAGGGCCACTACTGGAATCTACCACAAAGGGCTTCTGTGTGCCCTAAAACCAAATTTTGCTCACCTTTCTCTAAAGTTTTCCTTTTTGTGTTAAATATACTTTATTTAGGTGTAAATGATTCATATATTCACTGTCGGGGGGGAGTTAACCTGGATTGTGTTGTCTTAGTTCTAAGCCTTCACAGTCCTTATCATTTTGAGTTATTTATGTATTTGCTTCATAGTTTGCAGAGACTCCTTAGTATCAGGAGAGCTTGAGGATTTGACTTCCCAGATATCTCCATATGTTACAATTGAATTCTTAATGCTAACTTCCTATAAACCTTTATTTATTGGGTTTTTGGGTTATATTTCTGACATAAAAAATAAAGCCTTTTTAATTGAGTCATGCTACCTATTTGCCTATACTGTTAATCCTATAAGGTTTTTTGTATGGATTATTATAATAGCCCCAAAGCAAGGGACAGCAAGGCTTTAGTTATTTGGAATGTAAAGTTAGCTTATAAAGATAAAAATGCACACAACTTCTGAAAATTAGACTTGAAAACCTGATGACGTTCCTAAGAGAACTGTGATATGTATGTTAATCTAAGATAACAGCAACAAAAGAAGCTACCCCATAGGTTGACATTTGAGTTCCATTCTCATTTTCTCAATTCTCAAATTCTGATTGTTTCCGTCTAGTACTGTATTAGCATTGTTTTTCTTTTAGTCTCTGCAACAGAAAATGTTTTAAGGGAACTTTTTACACTAGTCTTCTGGTTATCTCAGGAGTTACCCTCAATAAAGATTCATTTTTAATTGATTGTTTGAGGATGTTAAAAAAAAAAAATCAAACTGCAGTCTTCTCGGACACATCTTCTGCACATTACAAAAAGACTCAGTTCAATAAAGCATTTTAAGGGCTGTTGTTCAGTTGATTCTTTGGTGATGATGTAGAAGAAATTCTGGAATTAAACTATCATTCACAACTGTATGCAAAGGCATTTCATGGCGAAACCCTGGGTGATTTACATAAACAGTTTTTAAAAAGGTGCATATTCTGTGCAGTGCATGTAGCAGTGATTAAGCATGTAATCTTATAGCTTCATAGGTATGTGCATTGAATTTCTAGAAAAGACTTGTTTAAAAACAGTATCTTAATGAATTTTTTTTTTTTTAATCTAGATATACCTGGTCTATTGAGGATGTTTACATTGCAGGGTTTGCAAACTCCATTCTGCTTTTACATAAAGCACTTGGAAAGCCTGCGAACTCTTACTGTCCATGTTTATTATTAGAATCTGAGTATCTGCTGGCTTACATTTAAAATTAAATTTAGTTACTGCATTAACTCCTCTAAGAATCACAAGTGTGTGAGATTTTGTTAGTTTAGAAATAATGCCAAACAGCGACTGGGAGAGTGTTGTTCTAGCACTCTGCTGATGAGTATTTCAGGGAAGTGTTCTTCATTGAAAGAATGTTTCTCAAAATTATATTTTTGTTACTTTCAAAATACTGATGTTTATTTTCATAATGCTGTGGGCTATAGTGAAAGTAGCCTTTGGGAACTTTTCAAGGGGATCCTGGAGGGGATATCACATAATTTCCTACCTTAAGACCACCGCTTCAGAAAAGAGGGCCGTAGCATTCAGCATACCTGACATTCACAAGAAGTCTGTTGAATCCTGTGCATTTGTGTGAGAGAAGTTTGTTTTCCCAAAAATGTGGCACAGCCTGTGACAATCTTTGCAGAGACGCTACATCTATGAATAGAGAGCACATCTGGAATTTGGTGTGCTCTCCTATGAATTTGCACCTCGGAGCTCAGATGTGGCTTGCTTCTGCTTCCTCTGTTTAATCAGCCAAGAATCTGTATGTTGCCTTATGGAGTATGGAAGTTGTATGAATTTTGCAGGGGAGGGTAGGGTGCCCATGTGCCCTTAGACTGAGTCTTGCAAGATGGCAAATGAGACTCTACCTGTGTGAGGATGTTGACCTTTGTGTTTGTGTATGTATGTTAGCTCTGGAGACCAGTGAGACTGTTAGGTCAGCTTGGTTTTTTACCTGCATTCTGTGCTGACTGAAAGCACTGTAGCTGTCCTTAGTGTGATGCTGATATTGAGCTTACAAGTGCTGCAAAAATGATCCCTTTTGGAGAGATAAGGGCATATTCCTATATAGAAATGGGAAGAGATGTGAACTTTTTTGAAGCTGTTGGGGAACAAGTCCTGCTTTAGGTGCCTGTGGGTACTTATGTTTAGTATGTATGGTGCAATTCAGACTATTTGCAACTCTTCTAATCTGATTTAACCAGGTTTTTCATCTGTTTGGTACTGTGCCAGAAACAGACGTTTGCATGAGGTGGAACATGGAACAGAATGAAATTGCATTTTAACTTAAACATCTCTGGGGACTAATCAGTCAAATGAGATGTCCAGGAGGTGAAGTGGTTGACTACATCTTACTAGTATTATAACTGGTTCTGGAGACTGTCAGACCTACTAAACCTCTCAGTAGAAAGCCTTTATGGCTGTCACTACTTCCACTGGGTAGTTTCTTTTGGAAATGAGGCTTTGTTCTTCCCATAGGAGCTTCTTGGTTCTCTCACTTCTATAATGTTGTTGTTAGCCTTTGCCAGCTTCACCTACTGGAAGCTTTTCTGTTTTGTGGGAGTTAAGAGTATTGGCTCTGATCGGGTCATTGTTCCTGTTTATTGAGAGGGACAAAATTATTACTGCTGTAGCAGGGAAAGGACAGTCTGTCCCTTAGCAAATACTTTGTCTGGGAAATGAGTGGGGGAAGAAACATGACATTTGGTCTGGATGAGATCTGGGTCTTGGATGGAAACGTGATGGGTTGCAAACTAAGCATGGGATGTGCTCAGCAGTCTGGGCTCAGCACACGAAGGTAATGTTTTCATAGTGATTCTACACAGAAGGGACCAGCGTGATTCCTCATCTGACATGCAGTGAGGCTGGAAGTGGAACTGTGAGCTTAGGCAGTAGCTCTAACTTGTATATCTCCCTCTGTCTTTGAAAGAAATGAGCGCCTTTTTTTTTAACCTATCTTGGGTGTGTTATTTAAGGGTGTGGACTCTTACTCACAGATTACTTAAGGACGCTGTAGCTTGCCTCAAAAGCCGAGTGTCTACATGTGCATGCATTTCTGTCTTGGGGCCCCTGTCTGTTCATAGAATCATGGAATGGCTGAGATTGGAAGGGACCTCTGGAGGTCATCTGGTCCAACCCCCCTGCTCAAGCAGGTCCACCTAGAGCTGGTTACCCAGGATCATGTCCAGACGGCTTTTGAATATCTACAAGGAGGGAGACTCCACAACCCCACTGGGCAACCTGTTCCAGTGCTCAGTCACCTTCACAGTGAAAAAGTGTTTCCTGATGTTCAGACGGAACAGTTCTCCTAATACAGCCCAGGATACCAATTGCTGGCTCACGTTCAACTTGGTGTCGGTATTGGCTTTACATGGCAAGATTATGGTAGCGGGAGGGGCTGCCGGGGTGACTTCTGTGAGAAGACACCAGGAACTGCCCCCATCTCGGACAGAGCCAGTTCCAGCTGGCTACAAGATGGACCAACTTCTGGCCAAAGCTGAGCCAATCAGCAACATTGGTAGCACCTCTGTGATAACATGTTTAAGAAAGGGTAAAAAATGCTCCGCAGCAGCTGTGAGAGAGGAGTGAGAGAAACAACCCTGCAGACACCAAGGTCAGTGAAGAAGGAGGGGGAGGAGGTGCTCCAGGCGCCGGAGCAGAGATTCCCCTGCAGCCTGTGGAGAAGACCATGGTGACGCAGGTTGTCCCCCTGCAGCCCACGGAGCACCATGTCAGAGCAGATATCCACACTGCAGCCCTTGGAGGACCCCACACCAGAGCAGGTGGATATGCCCTGAAGGAAGCTGCAGCCCGTGGAGAGGAGCCCACGCTGGAGCAAGCTCCTGGCAGAACCTGTGGCCCTGTAGAGGGGAACCCATGCAGGAGCAGGTTTGCTGGCAGGACTTGTGACCCCGTGGAAAGGACCCACGCTGGCGCAGTCCGTTCCTGAAGGACTGTACCCCATGGAAAGGACCCACGTTGGAGCAGTTCGTGGAGAACTGTCTCCCATGGGAGGGACCCCGCGCTGGAGCAGGGGAAGAGCGTGAGGAGGAAGGAGCGGCATAGACAAAGCGTTATGAACTGACCACAACCCCCATTCCCCGCCCCCCTGTGCTGCTCAGAGAGGGAAAAGGAGGTAGAAGAGTTGGGAGTGAAGTTGAGCCTTGGAAGAAGGGAGGGGTGGGGGGAAGGTGTGTTTAGATTTGTTCTTATTTCTCATTGTCCTACTCTGTTTAATTGGCAATAAATTAAACTAATTTCCCCAAGTCGAGTCTGTTTTGCCCGTGACGTTAATTGCTGAGTGATCTCCCTGTCCTTATCCCAACCCTTGAGCTTTTCATCGTACTTTCTCCCCCTGTCCTGTTGAGGAGAGGGAGTGATAGAGCAGCTTGATGGGCACCTGGCGACCAGTCAAGGTCACCTCACCACCCTGTCCACCAGGACCCCCAGGCCCTTCTCTGCCAAGCTGCTTTCCAGCTCAGTGTCCCCCAGCATATATTGGTGCATGGATTTCTTCTTCCCCAGGTGCAGGACTTGGCACTTCCCCTTGATGAACTGCATTTGCCACCATCCATGAGTCAGTATAAAGTCCTGGCCATTTTTCTCGGTCAGCAATATCTAAAGCCAGCTGGACGGCTTTCTCCTCTGCAAACCTTTTCCTTCAGCGGATTCTGCGACTTGTCACGTAGGACTCCACACAGCAGCTTTCCACTTCCGATGTATTCCCACAATACGACAGGACCCATCAGTGAACAGAGCATATTGCTTCTCATTTCCTGGTAGTTTATTATACAGTGGGGCCTCCTCAGCATGCGCCACCTCCTCCTCTGGTGATATTCCAAAATCTTTGCCTTCTGGCCAGTCCATGATCTCTTCCAAGATTCCTGGGCAACTGGGGTTTCCTATTCAAGCTCGTTGTGCAATCAGTGCGACCCACTTACTCCACGTAGCATCAGTTGCATGATGGGTACAGGGGACCCTCCCTCTGAACATCCAGCCAGCACCGGCAGTCGGGGTGCCAGGAGGAGCTGTGCTTCAGTGCCGATCACTTCCGAAGCAGCTCAAACCCCTTCATATGCTGCCAATATCTCTTTTTCAGTTGGAGCATAGCGGGCCTCGGATCCTCTGTATCCCCGACTCCAAAACCCTAGGGGTCGACCTCGAGTCTCCCCTGGTGCTTTCTGCCAGAGGCTCCAGGTAGGGCCATTCTCCCCGGCTGCGGTGTAGAGCACATTTTTTACATCTTGCCCTGCCCGGACTGGCCCTAGGGCTACTGCATGAACTATCTCCTCTTTAATTTCTCCAAAGGCTTGTCGTTGCTCAGGGCCCCATTTGAAATCGTTCTTCTTTCGGGTCACTTGGTAGAGAGGGTTTACGATCAGACTGTAATTTGGAATACGCATTCTCCAAAAACCCTGCAACGCCTAAGAAAGCTTGTGTTTCCTTTCTGCTAGCTGGTGGAGACATGGCTGTTATTTTGTTGATCACATCCATTGGGATCTGACGACGTCCATCTTGCCATTTTATTCCTAAAAACTGGATCTCCTGTGCAGGCCCCTTGACCTTACTTTATTTTATGGCAAAACCGGCCTTCAGCAGGATTTGGACTATTTCCTTCCCTTTTTCAAAAACTTCTCCTGCTGTGTTGCCCCACACGATGATGTCATCAATGTATTGCAGGTGTTCCGGAGCCTCACCCTGTTCCAGTGCAGTCTGGATCAGTCCATGGCAAATGGTGGGGCTGTGTTTCCACCCCTGGGGCAGTCGGTTCCAGGTGTACTGGACGCCCCTCCAAGTGAAAGCAAACTGTGGCCTGCACTCTGCTGCCAAAGGGATTGAGAAAAACACATTAGCAATATCAGTTGTGGCATACCACTTGGCTGCCTTTGACTCCAGTTCGTATTGAGGTTCTAGCGTGTCCAGCACGGCAGCACTCAGCGGCAGCGTGACTTCGTTCAGGCCACGATAGTCTACTGTCAGTCTCCACTCTCCATTAGACTTCCGCACTGGCTATATGGGGACTTGTTAAAGGGTGAGCGAGTCTTGCTGATCACTCCTTGGCTCTCCAGTCGACGAATCAGCTTATGGATGGGAATCAGGGAGTCTCGGTTGGTGCGATATTGTCGCCGGTGCACTGTCATGGTGGCAATTGGTACCTGCTGTTCTTTAACCCTCAGCAACCCCAGCACAGAAGGATCCTCTGAGAGACCAGGCAAGCTTAATCTTCTCCGTACTCAAGGCAGCTATACCAAAAGCCCACCGGTACCCTTTTGGGTCCTTGAAATACCCTCTCCTGAGGTAGTCTATGCCAAGGATGCACGGAGCCTCTGGGCCAGTCACAATGGGGTGCTTCTGCCACTCATTCCCAGTTAGGCTCACTTCAGCCTCCAATACAGTTAGCTGTTGGGATCCCCCCGCCACTCCAGAAATACAGATGGGTTCTGCCCCTTTGTAGCTTGATGGCACTAGGGTACACTGTGCACCGGTGTCCACTAGAGCCTTATACTCCTGTGGGTCCGATGTGCCAGGCCACCGAATCCACACAGTCCAGTAAACCCGGTTGTCCCTTTCCTCCCCCTGGCTGGAGGCAGGGCCCCTCTAGTCCTCATCACAGTATTCGTTTCTCGTTTCTTGTACGTACGAGTCAGAAGTCTCTTCATTAAGATCAAGAGTAAGATCAGCCCTTCTACTCTCTCTGGGGAACTGCCCGCTGGAAACTGGAGCAGCAATTTTCCTGGAAGAACCCTCTTTTGTGACTGGTTTTCCTTGCAACTCACGTACCCGTGCCTCTAGGGCTGAGGTAGATTTTCCATCCATCGAATCCACACAGTCCAATAGAACTGGTTGTCCCTTTCCTCCGCCTGGCCGGAAGCAGGGCTCCTTTATTCCTGGTCAGAGTATTCATTACTTGATTTTTGTAACTGCAAACCAGAAGTCCCTTCGTCAGGGTCAGAAGTAAGATCAGCCCTTCTACTCTGCCCAACAGAAACTGGAGGAGTACTTTTCCTGGATGGATGCCTGTTGTCTGTTGTTTTTTCTTGCAATTCCTGTACCTGAGCTTCTAGTCTACAGGTTGGTTCACCATCCCACTTCCTCATGTCCTCCTCATGGTCACGCAGCTAGAACCACAGGGTTGCACGTGGTGTTCACCACTGGTACCCTTTCCCTTGAGCAGAAAAAGGCTGACTCTTAATAGCTGAGACCTTGGTTGGAGTGTGTGAGGAAGACCTATCCTTCTTTGATTGCTGGGACAATTTTTGGGTCAGTTCCTTCATAGCTGAGACGCAGGCCCATAGGGACGAAGTGAGATTCTCTTTGAATTCTTGGAGTTGGTTGGCCAATGCATCCACAGTTGGTGCCTCCGTGTCTGTCCAGCTCATCATTGCCAGGGTGTTGGCGTATGACATTGGTGCACAACTTTTTCACAGTGAAAAAGTGTTTCCTGATGTTCAGATGGAACCTCCTGTGTTTCAGTTCGTGCCCATTGCCTCTTGTCCTGTCACTGGGCACCACTGAAGAGAGCCTGGCTCCCCCTTTTATGGACCCTCCCTTCAGGTATTTACATGATGAGATTCCCCTGAGCCTTCTCTTCTCTAGGCTAAACAGTCCCAGCTCGCTCAGCCTTTCCTTATAGGAAAGATGCTCCAAACCCTTAATCATCTTCGTGGCCCTTCGTTGGACTCTCTCCAGCATGTCCATGTCTCTCTTGTACTGAGGAGCCTGGAACTGGACACAATACTCCAGATGTGGACTCACCAGTGCAGAGTAGAGGGGAAGGATCATCTCCCTTGACCTGCTGGCAGCACTCCTCCTAATGCAGCCCAGGATATTGTTTGCCGTCTTTGCGGCAAGGGCATGTTGCTGGCTCATGTTCATCTTGGTGTCCACCAGGACCCCCAGGTCCTTTTCTGTCAAGTTGCTTTTCAGCTGGGTGGTCCCCAGCATGTGCTGGTGCCTGGGGTCGTTCCTCCCCAGGTGCAGGACTTTGCCCTTCCCCTTATTGAACTGTATGAGGTTCCCGTCAGCCCATTTCTCCAGCCTGTCCAGGTCCCTCTGGATGACAGCATGACCCTCTGGTGTATCAGCCACTCCTCCCAGTTTTGTGCCACCTGCAAACTTGCTGAGGGTACACTGTGGCCCATCATCCAGGTCATTAATGAAGATGTTGAACAGGACTGGACCCAGTATTGACCCCTGGGGTACACTGCTAGTCGCTGGTGTCCAACTAGACTTTGTGCCACTGATCACCACAGTCTGGGCCCGGCCATTCAGCCAATTTTCAATCCACCTCACTGTCTGCTCATCCAGCCCATACTTCATCAGCTTCTCTATGAGTATTTTATGGGAGACAGTGTCAAAAATCTTACTCAAGTCTAGGTAGAAAATATCCACTGCTCTCTCCTCAACCACCAGGCCAGTCATTTCATCATAGAAGTTTATCAATTTTGGTCTGGCATGACTTCCCCTTGGTGAATCCATGCTGTTTACTCCCAATCACCTTCTGGTCCTTCGTGTGCCTTGAAATGGTTTCCAGGATTAGCTGCTCCATCACCTTCCCAGGAATGGAGGTGAGGCTGACCAGCCTGTAGTTCCCTGGGTCCTCCTTCTTGCCCTTCTTGAACATAGGAGGGACATTTGCTTTCCTCCAGCCCTCGGACACTTCTCCCAATCACCATGATCAGGGAAAGATTATCAAGAGCGGCCTTGCAATGACATCTGCCAGCTCCCTCAGCTCTCGTGGATGCATCCCATCAGGTCCCATGGACTTATGTATGTCCAGTTTGCTTAAGTAATCCCTGACCTGATCCTCTTCCACCAAGCATCTTCCTTGCTCCATATTTTTCCCCCTGGTCTCTGGGACCTGGGATTCCCGGCTGGTCTTGCCGGGAAAGACTGAGGCGAAGACAACATTTGGTACCTGAGCCTTTTCCATGTCCTGTGTCACCAGGTCCCCTGCCTCATTCAGCAGCAGGCCGACGTTTTCCCTAGTCTTCCTTTTGTCACCTATGTACTTAGAAAAGCCCTTCTATTTGTCTTTGATATCCCTGGCCAGATTCAATTCCATTTGGGCTTTGGCTTTCCTTAGCTCATCCCTGCATGCTCAGACAATGTCTCTGTATTCCTCCCAGGTTACCCATCTGTGGTGGGTCGACCTGGGCTGGCTGCCAGGTGCCCACCAAGCTGCTCTATCACTCCTCCTCCATCTACAGGACAGGGGGAAAATACGTCAAAAAGCTCATGGGTCAAGATAAGGACAGGGAGATCACTCAGAAATTATCGTCACGGGCAAAACAGACTCAACTTGGGGAAATTAGTTTAATTTATTGCCAATTAAACAGAGTAGGACAATGAGAAATAAGAACAAATCTAAAAACACCTTCCCCCCACCCCTCCCTTCTTCCAAGGCTCAACTTCACTCCCAACTCTTCTACCTCCTTTTCCCTCTCTGAGCAGCACAGGGGGGCGGGGAATGGGGGTTGCAGTCAGTTCATAATGCTTCGTCTCTGCCGCTCCTTCCTCCTCACGCTCTTCCCCTGCTCCAGCGTGGGGTCCCTCCCATGGGATGCAGTCCTTCATGAACTGCTCCAACTAGGGTCCTTCCCATGGGCTGCAGTTCTTCACGAACTGCTCCAGCATCGGTCCATTCCACAGGGTACAGTTCTTCAGGAACGGACTGCTCCAGCATTTTTTACCCTTTCGTAAACGTTACCAACATGACTGATTGGCTCAGCTTTGGCCAGCAGTTGGTCCATCTTGGAGCGGGCTGAAACTGGCTCTATCGGACATGGGGCCGCTTCTGGTGTCTTCTCACAGAAGCCACCCCTACAGCCCCCCCCTCCAAACCTTGCCACGTAAACCCAGTACACCGTCCTTAGAATCATAGAATCATAGAATCATTGAGGTTGGAAAAGACCTCTAAGATCATCGAGTCCAACCGTCAACCCAACACCACCATGCCCACTAAACCATGTCCCTAAGTGCCTCATCTACTCGTCTTTTAAATACCTCCAGGGATGGGGACTCCACCACTTCCCTGGGCAGCCTGTTCCAATGTTTCACCACTCTTTCAGGAAAGAAATTTTTCCTCACGTCCAATCTAAACCTCCCCTGGCACAACTTGAGGCCATTTCCTCTCGTCCTATCGCTAGTTACTTGGGAGAAGAGACCGACACCCACCTCGCTACAACCTCCTTTCAGGTAGTTGTAGAAAGCGATGAGGTCTCCCCTCAGCCTCCTTTTCTCCAGGCTAAACAGTCCCAGTTCCCTCAGCCGCTCCTCATAAGACTTGTTCTCCAGACCCCTCACCAGCCTCGTTGCGCTTCTCTGGACACGCTCCAGCACCTCGACGTCCTTCTTGTAGTGAGGGGCCCAAAACTGAACACAGTAGTCGAGGTACGGCCTCACCAGGGCCGAGTACAGGGGCACAATCACTTCCCTACTCCTGCTGGCCACACTATTTCTGATACAGGCCAGGATGCCATTGGCCTTCTTGGCCGCCTGGGCACACTGCCGGCTCATGTTCAGCCGGCTGTCGACCAACACCCCCAGGTCCTTTTCCGCCGGGCAGCTTTCCAGCCACTCTTCCCCAAGCCTGTAGCGCTGCATGGGGTTGTTGTGGCCGAAGTGCAGGACCCGGCACTTGGCCTTGTTGAACCTCATACAGTTGGCCTGGGCCCATCGATCCAGCCTGTCCAGGTCCCTCTGCAGAGCCTTCCTACCCTCGAGCAGATCAACGCTCCCGCCCAACTTGGTGTCGCCTGCAAACTTACTGAGGGTGCACTCAATCCCCTCGTCCAGATCATCGATAAAGATATTGAACAAGACCGGCCCCAGTACTGAGCCCTGGGGAACACCGCTCGTGACCGGCCGCCAACTGGATGTCACTCCATTCACCACAACTCTCTGGGCCCGGCCGTCCAGCCAGTTTTTGACCCAGCGCAGAGTACACCTGTCTAAGCCGTGAGCCGCCAGTTCTCTAGGAGAATGCTGTGGGAGACGGTGTCAAAGGCCTTCCTGAAGTCCAGGTAGACCACATCCACAGCCTTTCCCTCATCCACTAGGCGGGTCACCTGGTCATAGAAGGAGATCAGGTTGGTCAGGCAGGACCTGCCTTTCATGAATCCGTGCTGGCTAGGCCGGATCCCCTGGTTGTCCCGCTCATGCCTTGTGAGCGCCCTCAAGATGAACCGCTCCATCATCTTCCCCGGCACCGAGGTCAGGCTGACAGGCCTGTAGTTCCCCGGATCCTCCTTCCGGCCCTTCTTGTAGATGGGCGTCACATTGGCAAGCCTCCAGTCGTCCTTTGCTTCCTTGCTTCTACCTTCTGTAGGCTTCCTTTTTGTGTTTGAGTTTGGCCAGGAGCTCCTTGTTCATCCACACAGGCCTCCTGGCATTTTTGCCTGACTTCCTGCTCATTGGGATGGACCGCTCTTGAGCTTGGATTAGGTGATTCTTCAGTATCAACCAGTTTTCTTGGCTGCCAGGGCCTTATCCCATCAGACTCTTCCAAGCATATCGCTGACGAGGCCAAAGCCTGCTCTCCTGAAGTCCAGGGTTGTGATCTTGCTTTTTGCCCTGCTCCCTCCCCTCAGGATCCTGAACTCTGCCATCTCATGGTCACTGCATCCATGCCTGCCTTTGACCTTCACATCCCCAACAAGCTCTTACTTGTGGTTGAGTGTGAGGTCCAGCAGAGCCCCTCTCCTCCTTGGCTCCTCTACCACTTGGATGAGGAAGTTGTCGATGCTCTCCAGGAACTGTCTGGATTGCTTATGCCCTGTTGTGTTGTCCCTCTAGCAGATATCGGGGTGGCTGAAGTCCCCCATGACGACCAGGGCCTGTGAACGTGGGCCCTCTTTTGTTGATTTTGTGATCCCTTTCAGTCACATCACTCCAGGTCCTTTGCATGTCAACCCTGTCTGTCACTCCCTCACAGGACTGCTGGTTACTCTCTCCCTCCTTTTCATTCTTGGTTTAAAGCCCTTCTTATGAGATCAACCATCCTGCTGGAAAAGATACCTTTGCCCTGCTTAGGTGGGTCCCACCTCTCCGAAGCAGACACTGATATGCAAACAGGGTCCCATGGTCGCAGAACCCAAAACCCTGGCACCAACACCAGTTCCGCAGCCAATTATTGACCTGCGTTATCAGTGCCCTCCTCTTCACACCCTTTCCCCTCACCGGCAGGAGGGAGGAGAACACCACCTGGGCCCCCATGCCCTTGACTACCGCCCCCCAGAGCTCTGTAGTCACTTTTGATACTGTCCAGGTTTCCCCTATCAGTATCATTGGTGCCCACATGGAAGAACAGCAGGGGTTAGTAGTTGGAGGGTTGGACAAGCTTTGTCAGTCCCTCCACAACATCCCAGATCCTGGCCCCCAGCAGGCAGCAAGCCTCTGACCCCTGCAGCAGGGAGTCGCCCATTATGATCACTTTCTGCTTCTTCCTGGTAGTCTTGCATGGTTTAGGGTCAGGTGGACCAGGTTCATTGCTTGTGGGCACATCTGGCTCCTCTTCAACTTTGAGGGTGGTGAACCTAGTTTGTAGTTGTAAACCCTTAGGTGGGTCAGGAGCCTTCCTCTGGGTGCCAGAAGTCACCAGCTTTCATCCTTCGCCTTCTCCAGAGTTTGCACTTACCTTAGTACTAGGGGTGGACACTGCCTGCGTCTCTATTGCAATTGAGGTCCGGGCCTCTTCAAGCTATTGCATCTCAGAGAATCATAGAATCATAGAATCATTGAGGTTGGAAAAGACCTCTAAGATCATCGAGTCCAACCGTCAACCCAACACCACCATGCCCACTAAACCATGTCCCTAAGTGCCTCATCTACTCGTCTTTTAAATACCTCCAGGGATGGGGACTCCACCACTTCCCTGGGCAGCCTGTTCCAATGTTTCACCACTCTTTCAGGAAAGAAATTTTTCCTTACATCCAATCTAAACCTCCCCTGCCGCAACGTGAGGCCATTTCCTCTCGTCCTATCGCTTGTTACTTGGGAGAAGAGACCGACACCCACCTCACTACAACCTCCTTTCAGGTAGTTGTAGAGAGCGATGAGGTCTCCCCTCAGCCTCCTTTTCTGCAGGCTAAACAACCCCAGTCCCCTCAGCCGCTCCTCATAAGACTTGTTCTCCAGACCCCTCACCAGCCTCGTTGCCCTTCTCTGGACACGCTCCAGCACCTCGACGTCCTTCTTGTAGTGAGGGGCCCAAAAATGAACACAGTATTCAAGGTGCGGCCTCACCAGGGCCGAGTACAGGGGCACGATCACTTCCCTACTCCTGCTGGCCACACTATTTCTGATACAGGCCAGGATGCCATTGGCCTTCTTGGCCGCCTGGGCACACTGCCGGCTCATGTTCAGCCGGCTGTCAACCAACATATTGGTCGACATGGAACATATTGTCTATCTCCCTTTCATCTTCTCTGATGCCATGCAGCCTGCTCACTTCCTCCTGTAACTCCTCCACTTGGCGACACAGCTCCTCCAAGACAGCACATCTTCTGCAGAAAAGAAGGCCGTATCTCCTGGCATCAGAGAGAGGCCCCAGGCACTCCCTGCAGCCTGGGACTTGGAGGGCTGCATCCACCATCCCAAGCTCTGTCTGCAACAAAGCCTCTGTCCTGGCAGGGGCAGCGGCTCCAGCACCTCCTGGGGAAACTGCCTGTCATGGTTTAACCTCAGTCGGCAACTGAGCACCACACAGCCGCTCACTCACTCCCCCCTGACCCTGAAGGGATGGGGGAGAGAATCAGAAGAGTAAAAGTTAGAAAACTCGTGGGTTGAGATAAAGACAGTTTAATAATTGAAATAGAATAAAATAATAATAAATAATAATAAGAAGAAGAATACACAAAGCAAGTGATGCACAGTACAATTGCTCACCACCCGCAAACGATGCCCAGCTAGTCCCCGAGCAGCAGCCGCCCCGGCCAGCTTTCCCCAGTTTATGTACTGAGCATGACGTCCCACGGTATGGAACAGCCCTTTGGCCAGTTTGGGTCAGCTGTCCTGGCTGTGCCCCCTCCCAGCTTCTTGTGCACCTCCAGGCTTCCCAGTCGGTAGAGCATGGGAAGCTGAAAAGTCCTTGGCTAGTGTAAGCATTACCTAGCAACAACTAAAACATTGGTGCGTTATCAACTTTGTTCTCATCCTAAATCCAAAACACAGCACTGTACCAGCTACTAGGAAGAAAATTAAATCTATCCCTGCCGAAACCAGGACAATATCCACCCCTTATTCTATACCATCTACGCCATGCCCGGGTCCCCCACTTTGCAATACATTCCCATTAATCACCACCCTTTTCCTGTCTTTTGATATGTACACATACAAGTATCATTCCCTTAGTCTATGGGCCATCCCTCTAAAATGTTCGGTGAGTTCATTTAGTCCGTGACTTTGGGCTCCATCTGTCATAATAATCTTCCAGGGCAGGAAAGATGGAGATGGTATGTGGTGTTGGATTGTTGCATGTTGAAGTCAGTTCTGGTACCATCATCACTGTGCTTTGCTCGGTTTCATTGAAGTTATTCTTCATTAGTCTGGGTGATTCTTAGTGTAATAAGATTAGTATGGCATATAATATTACGTAGCAGTTAACATCATACAGTTCAGATCATTGGCTATTCTCACCCAAAATCAAATCCCCTTGAGGCACACATCGGACTGCCCCATCCTTCCGCATTATCCACCAAGTGCACCCAGGTCCTTGAGCAAAAGCAATCCCACGGATGGGTTTGCCTTTACCCGAGGCAGGAATAACCCAGACTGTCTTCCCCAGCATATTTTTTATGTGCACTACAGGAACTTTATTCCCATCTACAGTACGTAAAAGTTCTGACTGGGCAGGGCCAGCTCGATTGGCAGATCCCCGAGTGTTGACTAACCAGGTGGCCTTTGCTAAATGTGTGTCCCAACGTTTGAATGTCCCGCCACCCATTGCTCTCAGCGTAGTCTTTAACAGTCCATTGTATCGTTCAATTTTCCCAGAGGCTGGTGCATGACAGGGGATGTGATATACCCACTCAATGCTGCACTCTTTGGCCCAGGTGTCTATGAGGTTGTTTCGGAAGTGAGTCCCGTTGTCTGACTCAATTCTTTCTGGGGTGCCATGTCGCCATAGGACTTGCTTTTCAAGGCCCAGGATAGTGTTCCGGGCGGTGGCATGGGGCACGGGATATGTTTCCAGCCATCCGGTGGTTGCCTCCACCATTGTAAGCACACGGCGCTTGCCTTGGCGGGTTTGTGGGAGTGTGATATAATCGATCTGCCAGGCCTCCCCATATTTATATTTCAGCCATCGTCCTCCATACCAGAGAGGCTTTAACCGCTTGGCTTGCTTGATGGCAGTGCATGTTTGTGACGGTGTGCTCCCCCGCCCAACCTGACCTTTATCTCCTGTAACCCTACCTAAGTGATAACTACCAGGGGCAGTCGTTAATAGATGCTGATGGTGATACTTCGTCCATTAAGGAAGTGGATTCTGGAGCCAGATAACAACACAATAGCCCTTGGTTATTGTGAGAAATACGCCCACCTAACCACAGTTATCAGTATGCAAATATGACTATGAGTCAATCATCTTGCCCCTATAAACAGTGAGCAGCCCAAGAGCCCTTTGAGCTCTCCTGCACAGCAGCGGGCTGCACGCTGGGATATCCCCTTGAGTAGGGATGCCTCTCAAGGTTACTCCTCGAGGTTGAGAGATTCCTTGCCGCGACAGATCCTCGGTAAGTGACTAATAGCATGCTAAACTTTGAAATCTTAGCTAAGTGATATAAAGGATTGACTGCGCATATATAATCCTTTAGACATAAACCGTTGACCAAGACTGGGACTAGGATTGGATCCAGCCGCACCTAGACTCCTCTCTGAGAAGTTTAGAAAGCAAGGGGGTCCTTTCTGAACCTCATGACTCAACGGGAGGGTCTCCCTGACAGTTTTGTCTGACCCTGTCCTCTATGCAGTAAATAATCAAGTGTACCTTGCCATCGAATCTTGTTAAACCACTGTCGCATTTACCATTGAACTTTGTTAATTCACGCTTTAACTCACTGTTTTCTATCAATAAAGTATTGTTGCTTCTCTCTTACGAGTGAAGTGCAGTCTCACTCCATCCATGACAATGTTTCACATTCATGGATAACCTGTGCTATAGTGTCCATGGTCAAGTCTACCCCTCGATCACGAGCCCATCTGTATGTTGCATCTTTTCCTTGGTGACCTGAGGTGTCATGGGCCCACCGAGCTAGAAATAATTCACCCTTATGCTGCCAGTCCAGATCCACCTGAGCCACTTCAATCTTAGCAGCCTGATCCACCTGCTGGTTGTTTTGATGTTCTTCAGTGGCCCGACTCTTGGGTACGTGAGCATCTACGTGACGGACTTTTACAACCAGGTTCTCCACCCGGGCAGCAATATCTTGCCACAATGCAGCAGCCCAGATGGGTTTGCCTCTGCGCTGCCAGTTGCTCCGCTTCCATTGCTGCAACCACCCCCACAGGGCATTTGCCACCATCCCTGAGTCAGTGTAGAGATAGAGCACTGGCCACTTTTCTCGGTCAGCAATGCCTAAAGCCAGCTGGATGGCCTTTACTTCTGCAAATTGGCTCGATTCACCTTCTCCTTCAGCAGTTTCTGCCACTTGTCGCATAGGACTCCATACAGCAGCTTTCCACCTTCGACGCTTTCCCACACGACGACAGGACCCATCAGTGAACAGAGCATATTGCTTCTCATTTCCTGGTAGTTTATTATACAGTGGGGCCTTCTCAGCACGCGTGACGTCCTCCTCTGGCGATAATCCAAAATCTTTGCCCTCTGGCCAATCCATGATCACTTCCAGGATTCCTGGGCCACTGGGGTTTCCTATTCGAGCCCGTTGTGTGATCAGTGCGACCCACTTACTCCACGTAGCATCAGTTGCATGATGTGTAGAGGGGACCCTCCCTCTGAACATCCAGCCCAGCACCAGCAGTCGGGGTGCCAGGAGGAGCTGTGCTTCAGTGCCGATCACTTCCGAAGCAGCTCGAACCCCTTCATATGCTGCCAATATCTCTTTTTCAGTTGGAGTATAGCGGGCCTCGGATCCTCTGTATCCCCGACTCCAAAACCCTAGGGGTCGACCTCGAGTCTCCCCAGGTGCTTTCTGCCAGAGGCTCCAGGTAGGGCCATTCTCCCCGGCTGCGGTGTAGAGCACATTTTTTACATCTTGTCCTGCCCGGACTGGCCCCAGGGCTACTGCATGAACTCTCTCCTCTTTAATTTCTCCAAAGGCTTGTCGTTGCTCAGGGCCCCATTTGAAATCGTTCTTCTTCCGGGTCACTTGGTAGAGAGGGTTTACGATCAGACTGTAATTTGGAATATGCATTCTCCAAAAACCCACGACGCCTAAGAAAGCTTGTGTTTCCTTTCTGCTAGCTGGTGGAGACATGGCTGTTATTTTGTTGATCACATCCATTGGGATCTGATGACAACCATCTTGCCATTTTATTCATTATCAACATTATTCTCATCCTAAATCCAAACAACAGCACTGTACCAGCTACTAGGAAGAAAACTAACTCTATCCCAACTGAAACCAGGACACTGTCCTGTGGCATGTCACCACTATACCCGAGACTGTTATGCTGGTACAAATTCAGCTGAGGCCTCTTTCTTTGTGTCCTTTTGTGCAAACTGTTCTGTCTGTCAGCTGTACTCTAGGCCTGTCTCTTATATAGGCCTCTCCCTAGCACCAGCTAAAAGGGTGCTTGACCCTCCCTAATCAGGGGGCAGGTGTAACAAAGGCTCCAGATACCCTTGGGTTAAGGGCAGCTGATCATGCTTATTAGAAGCTGCTAGAGCTTCCTCCGGCCCACATCCTTGTGGCTCCCCCTACCTCATCCTTACCTAGCAGCAGCAGGCACCCTCACGTTTCTCAGAGGGTTCCCAGGCGTTCCTCAGTGATCCTGGATCTTGTCCCCAGAAGATCCAGAAGCTCTCAAAGCAGAACCAAGAGACTGCTGTACAAGCTGCTGCCTCTGTTGGCTGCACTTTTGGAGGGAATAAAGGTGATTCTTTGCTATTACACAGAGAATCATAGAATCATAGAATCATAGAATCATTGAGGTTGGAAAAGACCTCTAAGATCATCGAGTCCAACCGTCAACCCAACACCACCATGCCCACTAAACCATGTCCCTAAGCGCCTCATCTACACGTCTTTTAAATACCTCCAGGGATGGGGACTCAACCACTTCCCTGGGCAGCCTGTTCCAATGTTTCACCACTCTTTCAGTAAAGAAGTTTTTCCTCACGTCCAATCTAAACCTCCCCTGGCGCAACTTGAGGCCATTTCCTCTCGTCCTATTGCAAGTTACTTGGGAGAAGAGACCGACACCCACCTCGCTACAACCTCCTTTCAGGTAGTTGTAGAGAGCGATGAGGTCTTCCCTCAGCCTCCTTTTCTGCAGGCTAAACAACCCCAGTTCCCTCAGCCGCTCCTCATAAGACTTGTTCTCCAGACCCCTCACCAGCCTCGTTGCCCTTCTCTGGACACCGAGGCGAAGGGCTCCGGAGCGGAGGATCGCGCCGGGGGACCCTTCCTGAAGCGGCAAAACCGTGGCCAAACCCGCGAAAAGCAAAAGCGCAGGGAGCGAGAGGGAGCCCCAGCCCCGCCATTCCCTGAGCCGGAGGAGGGCGTTCCTGACGAGCGGCAGCTCTGACTCAGCGTGGGCGGGGACAAGAGGGGCGGCGGCCAAACCCCCTCACTTAGAAGAGCAGCTCCAGGGAGCGCGAGTGACCCGGAGCGCGGCGAACAGGGCGTGGCGTGTCAGAAGGGCGTGGCGCAGCAGTTTGCGCTGCAGTTCGCGAGGGAGGGCGTGCAGGAAAGACGAGCGGGCAAGGCACAGCCCCGCTCCCGGCTCCAGAGGCCAACTCAACTGGTAATCGTCGGCTTCCGAGAAGAGGACCGGCTATGGTTTCCACTCGGCCGAAAGCCGTCGCCAGAAGGAATGTGGCGACCCAGACGGAGCTCACACGCAAGCATACAGCTGTCCAGGTCTCTGGCTGCAGGGAGTGCCTGAGCCTGTCAGCTGTATTGGAGGGCGGCAGAGACACCACCTGTGTGCGGTGTGACCAGGTGGATGATCTGCTTGGCCTGGTGGCAGAGCTGAAGGAGGAGGTGGAAAGGTTGAGGAGTATCCAGGAGTGTGAGAGGGAGATAGATTGGTGGAGCCGCACCCTACCGTCCCTGAGGCAGAGGCAGCAGAAGGAGGCTCTGCGAGAAGCAGAGGATCCCCTGCCTTCTTGCCACCAGGTAGAAAGAGGGGACCTAAGCGACGGGGGGGGATGGAAACGGGTCCCTGCTCGGGGTGCCAGGCGAACCCCCGCCCGGCCTCCCTCACCTTCCCGGTTGCCTTTACACAACAGATATGGGGCCCTGGAACTTGAGGGCGAGGCAAGCGAGGATGTAGACGAAGGTCCATCCAGGCGGTTGCCTAGGGTGAGGCAGTCAGCCCCACACATTACGACTGCCGCTGCTAAGAAAAAAAGGAGGGTAATTGTCATAGGCGATTCCCTTCTGAGGGGAACAGAGGGCCCGATATGCCGACCGGACCCGTCCCACAGGGAAGTCTGCTGCCTCCCTGGGGCCCGGGTCAGAGACATCACTAGGAAGCTCCCTGGTTTGGTACGGCCTTCTGATTACTACCCGCTGCTGGTTATACAAGCTGGCAGTGATGAGGTTGCAGAGAGAAGTCCTGCAGCGATCAAAAGGGACTTCAGGGCACTGGGGCGACTGGTTCAAGGATCGGGAGCACAGGTAGTGTTTTCCTCTATCCCTACAGTGGCAGGGAAGGATACCGAAAGGAGCAGGAAAACACACCTGATCAACGCGTGGCTCAGGGGCTGGTGCCATCGGCAGAATTTTGGCTTTTTTGATCATGGGGAGGTTTACATGGCACCAGGCCTGCTGGTGACAGACGGAGTCCAGCTGTCTCACAGGGGAAAAAGGATCATGGCTCATGAATTGGCAGGGCTCATTGAGAGGGCTTTAAACTAGGTTCGAAGGGGGGAGGGGATAAAACCAGGCTCGCTAGAGATGAGCCTAGGGGTGGCGTGCCGATGCCGGGGGCGAAATCGATAGCCCAGCTCAAGTGCATCTACACCAATGCACGCAGCATGGGCGGCAAGCAGGAGGAGCTGGAAGCCATTGTGCAGCGGGAGAGATATGACTTAGTCGCCATCACAGAAACATGGTGGGGCGACTCTCATGACTGGAGTGCTGCAATGGATGGCTATAGACTCTTCAGAAGGGACAGGCGAGGAAGGAGAGGCGGTGGGGTGGCCCTGTATGTTAGGGAGTGTTTTGATTGTATAGAGCTCAACGATTGTGATGATGGTACGGTTGAGTGTCTATGGGTAAGGATGAGGGGGAAGGCCAACGAGGCAGATATCCTGCTGGGAGTCTGTTATAGACCACCCAACCAGGATGAAGGGGCGGATGAAGCGTTCTACAAGCGGCTGGCAGAAGTCTCTCAATCGCTAGCCCTTGTTCTCGTGGGGGACTTCGACTTCCCGGACGTCTGCTGGAAATACAACACGGCAGAGAGGAAGCAGTCTAGGAGGTTCCTGGAGTGTGTGGAAGACAACTTCCTGACACAGCTGGTAAGTGAGCCTACCAGGGGAGGTGCCTCGCTCGACCTGCTGTTTACTAACAGAGAAGGACTGGTGGGAGATGTGGTGGTCGGAGGCCGTCTTGGGCTTAGCGACCATGAAATGATAGAATTCTCCATTCTTGGTGAAGTAAGGAGGGGGGGCAGCAAAACCACAACCATGGACTTCCGGAGGGCGGACTTTGGCCTGTTCAGGACGCTGGTTGAGAGAGGCCCGTGGGAGACGGTCCTGAAGGGCAAAGGGGTCCAGGAAGGCTGGACCTTCTTCAAGAAGGAAGTCTTAAAGGTGCAGGAGCAGGCTGTCCCTGTACGCCGTAAGAAGAACGGGCGGGGAAGACGACCGGCCTGGCTGAACGGGGAGCTCTTGCTGGGACTCAGGAAAAAAAGGAGAGTTTACCGCTTGTGGAAGAAGGGGCAGGCGACTCAAGAAGAGTACAGGGATCTTGTTAGGTCATGCAGAGAAGAAATGAGAAAGGCAAAAGCCCAGCTAGAACGCAATCTGGCCGCTGTCGTTAGAGACAACAAAAAAAGTTTTTACAAATATATTAATGACAAGAAGAGAGCCAAGGAGAATCTCCATCCTTTATTGGATGCAAGGGGGAACATTGTCACTGAGGATGAGGAAAAGGCTGAGGTACTCAATGCCTTCTTTGCCTCAGTCTTTAACAGGCAGACCAGTTATCCTCAGGGTACTCGGCCCCCCGAGCTGGAAGACGGGGACGGCGAGCAGGATGAACCCCCCATAATCCAGGAGGAAGCAGTCAATGACCTGCTATGCCACCTGGACACTCACAAGTCTATGGGGCCGGATGGGATCCACCCGAGAGTGCTGAGGGAGCTGGCGGAGGTGCTCGCCAAGCCGCTCTCCATCATTTATCAGCAGTCCTGGTTAACGGGGGAGGTCCCGGACGACTGGAGGCTTGCCAATGTGACGCCCATCCACAAGAAGGGCCGGAAGGAGGATCCGGGGAACTACAGGCCTGTCAGCCTGACCTCGGTGCCGGGGAAGATGATGGAGCGGTTCATCTTGAGGGCGCTCACAAGGCATGAGCGGGACAACCAGGGGATCCGGCCTAGCCAGCACGGATTCATGAAAGGCAGGTCCTGCTTGACCAACCTGATCTCCTTCTATGACCAGGTGACCCGCCTAGTGGATGAGGGAAAGGCTGTGGATGTGGTCTACCTGGACTTCAGCAAGGCCTTTGACACCGTCTCCCACAGCATTCTCCTAGAGAAGCTGGCGGCTCACGGCTTAGACAGGTGTACTCTGCGCTGGGTCAAAAACTGGCTGGATGGCCGGGCCCAGAGAGTTGTGGTGAATGGAGTGACATCCAGTTGGCGGCGGGTCACGAGCGGTGTTCCCCAGGGCTCAGTACTGGGGCCGGTCTTGTTTAATATCTTTATCAATGATCTGGATATCTCAATATCGATCCAGCCTGTCCAGGTCCCTCTGCAGAGCCTTCCTACCCTCGAGCAGATCAACACTCCCGCCCAACTTGGTGTCGCCTGCAAACTTACTGAGGGTGCACTCGATCCCCTCACCCAGATCATTGATAAAGATATTAAACAAGACCGGCCCCAAAACTGAGCCCTGGGGAACACCGCTCGTGACCAGCCGCCAACTGGATTTGACTCCATTCACCACAACTCTCTGGGCCCGGCCGTCCAGCCAGTTTTTGACCCAGCGCAGAGTACACCTGTCTAAGCCGTGAGCCACCAGCTTCTCTAAGAGAATGCTGTGGGAGACGGTGTCAAAGGCCTTGCTGAAGTCCAGGTAGACCACATCCACAGCCTTTCCCTCATCCACTAGGCGGGTCACCTGGTCATAGAAGGAGATTAGGTTGGTCAGGCAGGACCTGCCTCTCATGAACCCGTGCTGGCTAGGCCGGATCCCCTGGTTGTCCCGCTCATGCCTTGTGAGCACCCTCAAGATGAACCGCTCCATCATCTTCCCCGGCACCGAGGTCAGGCTGACAGGCCTGTAGTTCCCCGGATCCTCCTTCCGGCCCTTCTTGTAGATGGGCGTCACATTGGCAAGCCTCCAGTCGTCCGGGACCTCCCCCGTTAACCAGGACCGCTGATAAATGATGGAGAGCGGCTTGGCGAGCACCTCCACCAGCTCCCTCAGCACTCTTGGGTGGATCCCATCCGGCCCCATAGACTTGTGAGCGTCCAGGTGGCGTAGCAGGTCATTGACTGCTTCCTCTTGGATTATGGGGGGTTCATCCTGCTCGCCGTCCCCGTCTTCCAGCTCAGGGGGCCGAGTACCCTGAGGATAACTGGTCTGCCTGTTAAAGACTGAGGCAAAGAAGGCATTGAGTACCTCAGCCTTTTCCTCATCCTCAGTGACAATGTTCCCCCCTGCATCCAATAAAGGATGGAGATTCTCCTTGGCTCTCTTCTTGTCATTAATATATTTGTAAAAACTTTTTTTGTTGTCTCTAACGACAGCGGCCAGATTGCGTTCTAGCTGGGCTTTTGCCTTTCTCATTTCCTCTCTGCACGACCTAACGAGATCCCTGTACTCTTCTTGAGTCGCCTGCCCCTTCTTCCACAAGCGGTAAACTCTCCTTTTTTTCCTGAGTCCCAGCAAGAGCTCCCCATTCAGCCAGGCCGGTCGTCTTCCCCGCCCGTTCTTCTTATGGCGTACAGGGACAGCCTGCTCCTGCGCCTTTAAGACTTCCTTCTTGAAGAAGGTCCAGCCTTCCTGCACCCCTTTGCCCTTCAGGACCGTCTCCCACGGGACTCTCTCAACCAGCGTCCTGAACAGGCCAAAGTCCGCCCTCCGGAAGTCCATGGTTGTGGTTTTGCTGGCCCCCCTCCTTACTTCACCAAGAATGGAGAATTCTATCATTTCATGGTCGCTAAGCCCAAGACGGCCTCCGACCACCACATCTCCCACCAGTCCTTCTCTGTTAGTAAACAGCAGGTCGAGCGAGGCACCTCCCCTGGTAGGCTCACTTACCAGCTGTGTCAGGAAGTTGTCTTCCACACACTCCAGGAACCTCCTAGACTGCTTCCTATCTGCCGTGTTGTATTTCCAGCAGACGTCCGGGAAGTCGAAGTCCCCCACGAGAACAAGGGCTAGCGATTGAGAGACTTCTGCCAGCCGCTTGTAGAACGCTTCATCCGCCCCTTCATCCTGGTTGGGTGGTCTATAACAGACTCCCAGCAGGATATCTGCCTCGTTGGCCTTCCCCCTCATCCTTACCCATAGACACTCAACCGTACCATCATCACTATCGTTGAGCTCTATACAATCAAAACACTCCCTAACATACAGGGCCACCCCACCGCCTCTCCTTCCTCGCCTGTCCCTTCTGAAGAGTTTATAGCCATCCATTGCAGCACTCCAGTCATGAGAGTCACCCCACCATGTTTCTGTGATGGCGACTAAGTCATATCTTTCCCGCTGCACAATGGCTTCCAGCTCCTCCTGTTTGCCGCCCATGCTGCGTGCATTGGTGTAGATGCACTTGAGCTGGGCTATCGATTTCGCCCCCAGCATCGGCACGCCACCCCTAGGCTCATCTCTAGCGAGCCTGGTTTTATCCCCTTCCCCCTTCAAACCTAGTTTAAAGCCCTCTCAATGAGCCCCGCCAATTCATGAGCCATGATCCTTTTTCCCTTGTGAGACAGCTGGACTCAGCCTTTGCCTCAGGGACGGTAGGGTGCAGCTGCACCAATCTATCTCCCTCTCGCACTCCCAGATACTCCTTAACCTTTCCACTTCCTCCTTCAGCTCTGCCACCAGGCCAAGCAGATCATCCACCTGGTCACACCGCACACAGGTGGTGTCTCTGCTGCCCTCCAGTACAAGTGACAGGCTCAGGCACTCCCTGCAGCCAGAGACCTGGACAGCTGTGTGCTTGTGTGAGGGCTCCATCTGGGTCGCCACATTCCTTCTGGCGACGGCTTTCGGCCGAGTGGAAACCATAGCTGGTCCTCTTCTGGGAAGGCGACGACTACTAGTTGAGTTGGCCTCTAGAGCCAGGAGGGGGGCTGCGCCTTGCGCGCTCGCCTTCCCTGCACGCCCTCCCGCGCGAACTGCCGCGCGAACTGCCGCGCCACGCCCTTCTGACGCGCCACGTCCTGTTTGCCCGCCCTGTTCGCCGCACTCCCTGGGGGCTGCTCTTGTAAGTGAGGGGTTTGGCCGCCGCCCCTCTTGTCCCCGCCCACGCTGAGTCAGAGCTGCCGCTCGTCAGGAGCTCCCTCCTCCGGCTCGGGGGGTGGGGCTGGGGCACCCTCTCACTCCCTGCGCTTTTGCTTTTCGCGGGTTTTGCCGCTTCAGGAAGGGTCCCCCGGCGCGATCCTCCGCTCCGGAGCCCTTCGCCTCGGTGGCTTCGCAGCAGAGGTGCAGCAGAGTGTTGTTCAGATCTTTGTAATCTTCCCCATTTCCAGCTATGAAAAAGTCCAGAGGTGCAGACGCTGTAATAGGGGAAAGTGGAGGCACCTCAATAATCAGGCATTTCTCAATGCTGATCTGCATTGGGGACACTTCAAACAAATCCAGCTCGGTTCTGGTACATTCTTCTGAGCAGCCATGAACGAAAGCCATCCCTTTTAAAATATATTTCCTTTTACAGTGGTAGAATGGGACCTCTTTCTCTGGGTTTTCTGTTTCTTTTGCACTGTTTGGCCTGGCTTGTTCTTTTTCTTCTTCTTGTCCCGGTCAGACTGTTGTCTGGTGCCCCCCTTCTTTGTTCTTTTAAAAGGCTGGGGCAGTCCTTCTCTCCAGGAACATGACATGGCTCTCATTAAGGCTTTTTCTTTGAATATAAGCAAATCCTGAGCTCTCCTGATTTGCCAGTGTTTGCAACTTGTCCGTGACAACCTTGGAAACATGTCCAAACATGTTTTTTGCAATATCTTGAGTGGCACTTTTAACGTGAGGCTTAGCAATTTCTAAAACCCTTTTCAAAAGTGGGATGGCCTTTCTAAACAGGCTACAGAATATACCTCCAGTGCCCACATCATACATCACAGGAATGCCTTGAAAACCAGGAAGACCATTGCAAGCCTGGGCTCTGTAATAATTCACATACGAGGATGAGTCCTCATAACTTTTTAACACTACCATTTTGGCGTGGTTACCTAAAATATCAGAGGCTTCCGGGGCCAAAGATGCAGCTTCCCAATCACCTTCCCAAAGCAAAATGAGATGTGCTTGTTCTGGTCGGTCTTTATTTCAATGCTGATCATGTCGATGTGCTGGTGGTTTACCGGCACATAGTGCAGCTTATCATACGTCACTGTCACAATCTCATTATTACCACCAGTCAGAACACAACACAATAATGGAACCACAAAGTCCCCGGCAAACTTGTGTTCTACAAGATCTGTGTAGAGGTAGGGCGAGTTAAACCCTAAGGTGATATCCGCCACAAAACAACCCCCAGAGAATCCCCCAAAGCATGTGCTTGATTCCCCAGTTGTAGAAAAAGCATAAGGCTTTTCATCCATTTTGAGCTTTGTTTTCCTTATGATGTGATCATAGATCAAGCACCCTGCTGGAGAATCAATGGCTGAAGCTTTGCTGTGGGGGTTAATAAGATGGTTCATAAATTCCATCAACATGGAAAGGGATGGATAATAGCCTTTCTGCAAAGTATACTGCCATGTCTTACCCTGCAGCACTATTTCAAAGATAGCATCTTCATTGATGTTATTCCAACTGTGCAGGTACTGTATTTCCACAAGCCCCACCTCCCACTTGCCTGAGAGCTCCAGGGGCCTCATCAGCTGTATGCTAAGGTTCAAGCTGGGGTTTTGTGGGAAGATTTGGTGCTAGCATTGCTGGGTAGCATGATGTAGAACCCCCATTTGTCATCCTTCTTTCCCCCCCGCTCCACTGCCAATCACTAGATGTCCTGGATTGGGAGGCTTCTAGCCAACTGTTAAATTTCTGGGGCTAGCCATGCCACTTCACCAGCAGCTATTTCTTCCTTTCCTTTTTGCAGCAATGATCTTTTCAATTCTATAGATTCTGTCTTCGTCGGGATTCACTTTTTTAACTTCTTCAGGGTAAAATTTTCCCTCAATTGCTTTGTGACCATAGTCTATTAAGCAGTACACAGGTATCTGTCCCTTTCTCACAATTTCAGCTACTATGAAAATTTCATCTGTGAATGTCTGTTCATAACCTTTCTCAAATCTCTCTTGTTCTTGATACCCTGAGGTGGTCTCCCTTTTTGAGCAAAGGTTCAAATTCTTTAATTTTAAGCACACTCCCATATACGGTTTTCTAAACCCTTGCAGAGTTGAAAGGGTTCATGTCTACAAGCCTGGCTCTAATAGTTCTCTGGAAGCTATGGTTATAGCTCTTTATAACCTCCGATAGCACATCAAAGTTGCATTATCCACCAAGTCTGCCTGCCATTGTGCATCCACCTTTGTCACAATCACCTTGTTTCTTTTAACGTGCTTTCTTACAGCCTAGCATAAGCTGTAAGCAGCCTGGTTTTCAAGCCAGGTGGCCACTTAGCTTCTGTTCAGATCAGCAATTCACCTTTTAGCAGCTTCAAAAAGGGAATTTACACCCGCAAAGCTTCTCACCTCCCCAGGAGCATAGTAAATCTCTTTTAACAGAAGTGGTGGCATAGACATGTCTACTGACATGCTGCTACTTCACACATGTATGAAATGAAACAATGGACAATCAATTTAACAAAGAAACTTTATTAACAGGGTATGAGTGGAGTTGGTTGCCAGTCAGACTTCTCCAGGCTTTTTCCTTTTTTTTCTTGAATGCCACTGTCACTTCTTTGCCCATTCTCCTTTCTTTGGCCATTGCAGGCCCGGACAGCAATGCAGACAAGTCAAGGTGCAGTTCTGTGGTGGTGTGCTCCCCCTGCCCTGTGTAAGCAATGACCACCAGTGGGGGTCGTTGTGGCTGCATCCAGCTTATGCTGGACTTTGGGGATGGATGGCAACATAGTAGCCAAGGGCTGCCTGGAGCAGTGACCCAAATGACTTGCTGATATGCAACTATGACTATAAGTCAATCATCTTACTCTATAAATAGTGGACAGCCCAGGGCCTGTTGAGCTCTCCTGCACAGCAGCGGGCTGCATGGCGGGATCTCCCCTTGAGTAGGGATGCCTCTCAAGGTTACTCCTCGAGGTTGAGAGATTCCTTGCTGCAACAGATCCTTGGTAAGTGACTAATAGCATGCTAAACTTTGAAATCTTAGCTAAGTGATATAAAGGATTGGTTGCATATATATAATCCTTTAGACATAAACCATTGACCAAGTCTGGGACTAGGATTGGATCCAGCCGCACCTAGACTCCTCTCTGAGGAGGAGATTGGAAAGCAAGGGGGTCCTTTCTGAACCTCATGACTCAACGGGAGGGTCTCCCTGACAGTTTTGTCTGACCCTGTCCTCTATGCAGTAAATAATCAAGTGTACCTTGCCATCGAATCTTGTTAAACCACTGTCGCATTTACCATTGAACTTTGTTAATTCACGCTTTAACTCACTGTTTTCTATCAATAAAGTATTGTTGCTTCTCTCTTACAAGTGAAGTGCAGTCTCACTCCATCCGCAACAAGTTCTGACTTTTCCCTCATCAGTCAGTCAGCAGGAGTTTTTTGAAACATTCTGTAAGGTCATCAACCTAAGGATAAAAAAGCATAGAGCACCAGCCTGCACCCCACAGTGGTCTCACAGGTAGCTGTAAGATCCCCTACAATCATAGGCAAAGGGAGCTTACCACCACCACCACCACCTGTCCTCTCTGTGACATCTCGAAATCCAGTTTGGGATTCATAGACCCATTGGCCAGTTCTTCTGGTTTGCCTGATCTTTTTTGGGAATCCCTTAGGGTCTTTTACTTATTGTCCCCATGCACTTGTTCTTCTGAAGTTGGCATTTTGTTCTGGTTTTCCATTTTTGCAGGCAGCATTGCCTGTGTCTTGCAGTATCATGCAAAGCCCAAAGTCTGCCCCAGTAATACTGTATGATCATCCTGTTGGGCTGGGCCTAGATGTGGGGGCCTCTCAGTCCAGCTCACAGGATTCATCTCTTCTTTCCATGTGACAGGATTTGTGCTGGGGGCACCTTGGTGGGCCGCCTAGCCCATAGTCCTCGGGCATGTTCCAACTTGTCTGTGTCCCCCACCTTTTTGGCGCCCCTCCACCGTCTTGAACTTCCCCCCCCACCCCAGACGTTCTAGGGCTTGTATTTCAGCCTTGTAAAGTGGAACACCCCAAACATGCCTTTTACCTTTGTTTAGTTATTGTCTATTCACATTTAAACTTTAATTATTCATTCCATTAGCTCTTATTAAAGAATATTTTAAAGAATGATTAAGGGACTGGAGCATCTGTCCTATGAAGAAATTGAGCCTATTTCTATGTATGTATATACTGTATATATTATATATAAAATTATATATTTTAATATCTGAGCATTTCCTGGTCCAAAGGAAGTGGGCAGCCAATCAGAAGGAGATCTTAGATCATGTGGGTATGACAGTGTCAATGACATTGAGGAAAATGGCAGCTACCTACCATAAAATGGTCACTGAAAAAACATGGTGGACTCTGCATATTTAGTGGGAGAGGGGCTTCCTGCTCTGACATCTTTCTGGGGTAAACAGGAAGGTGTGGGTGGCTGTCTGAGAACACATGGGTATGACAGTGTCAAGAAATGGCCATCAGCCAATCACAGAGCAGTATGAAAACACATGGATTATGCCATTTAACAAAATGGCAGCTCCCTGCCATAAAACATCTGGCTGAAACAAAATGGCACCACCCTGTGTATGTAGGTGGTGGTCTGATGTAAACTGGAAGGGGTGGCTGGTCCTTCCAGGCAATCACAACAGACCACATGACCTGAAGAGGGGAATGACTTCCAGGACAAATGCTACATGTGACTGTCTGCAGGGGGGTGGGACTTCTGCCAGGGCACCCATCACTTCTTATCTTATCTTGGATAAAAGTTGTCCCTATACTACTGAAGGCAGTACTAGCCTCACAGCCTGTAAAAGCAGCATGACTTGGGGGCCATCTCAAACACCTGTACCCAAATACACATTGCATGGGAAAAATAGGAGAAATTAGAAGCCTGTGCACAGCTGCAGAGCTATGACCTCATTGGGATTACAGAGAAGTAGGGGGAATAGCTCTCATGACTGGAGTGATGCAATGAATGGATATAAGCTCTTCAGGAAAGACAGAGTGGGAAGGGGAGGAGAAGGGGTTATGATCTCTCCAAAGGAGTGGCTTAAATGCATGGAGCTTTGCCTTGGAACATGTGATGAGCTAGTCAAGAGCTTGTGAGTAAGGATCAAAGGACAGACCAGCACAGATGATGTTGTAGAAGGTGTCTGCTACAGACTCCCTGAGCAAGAAGAGAAGGCATGAAGCCTTGTTTAGGCTGCTGGAGAAAGCCTGACAATCACAGGCCCTGGTATTCATAGGTGACTTTAACCTCCCTGATATCTGCTGGAAGGGCAGTGTGACTGAGCACAAGCAATTCAGGAGATTTCTGGAACATGATGAAGATAATTTCTTGATGCAGGTAATTAATGAACTGACTAGGGGAGATGCTATGTTGGACCTGCTCCTCACAAACAAGGAAGACTTGATGGATGATGTGAAGGTCAAGGGCAGCCTTGGCTGTAGTGACCATGAGACTGCAGAATTTAGGATCCTGAGAGGAGTGAGCAAGACAGCAGACCCTGGACTTCAGGAGAGCAGAGTTTAGCCTCTTCAGGGATCTGCTTGGCAGGATCCCATGGGAAACTACTCTGGAGGGCAAAGGGGCTCACGGCAGCTGGTTGATCTTCAAAGACAGCCTCATCAGAGCACAAGAACAGTCCATTCCAAAGTGCAGGAAGTCAAGCAAGCATGGAAAAAGGCCAGCATGGATGAACAGGGAACTCCTGACTGAGCTCAAACACAAAAAAGGAAGCACACAGAAGTTGGAAGCAGGGAAAGGCTACTTGGGAGGAATACAAAGGCATTGCCTGCATTGTGACTGTTCACTCAGCTCCTGCTCAGATTTTGGCTAACACAGCTCATGCTAAGGCCTGATGTATGCTGGAAGCAGCGCCATTAGGTCAAAACGAGAGCACCAGGTAGGCAGGACAGGTGGCCAGAAAGAGCTAGAGGGCATTATGCAGCCATTATCACCTGAAGATTGCTGTCTCCTGCAGCCATCATCTTTGCATATTGATTGTCTGGCAGTTTCGTCAGAATCTGCTAACTTATGGAAATGGCATAGACCAAACTTCCAAGCTGGAAGGTATAAATACATCAGCTTACCCAAAAAGCTTTTGACGTGGATCCAACAGCAGCTGGACTGCTGAGGCTTTTGTGCTTCCCGGTGTGATATGGGGATGCATGCACCGTGACGGAGGAGGAAGGATGAGCACTCTCACTGTTGGCTAGGTAACTATTTTGCTCATAGGTGCACGAGTTATGAAACCTCATGACTTAAGTGGTGAATTAGTGAATTCACGTGACAGACTGTGCAAAGGGGATTGAGCCCTTGTTTGTCGTGTTTGTTTGTTATAATTCTTAATGAGCTCATAAAATAAAGTTTAATTTGCAGAGTATGTTGTCCTGTAAAATTTGAGAGATCCAAATGGACTGTGACACTGCATATGTAGGAATGGAGTCAAGCTCAGTTGGAGTTCACACTTCGGAAGAGCAGTCACTTGCTTTAAGCAAAATAAGCATCTCTTGGGGGCAGTGGATGGTACATAAATATTAGGGTTTCAGGCAAGTGATTTGGTCTCTGACTAGGCCTTGGCCTGAGGTTCAGCTAACTGAACAAAATGTAGAAAACTACTGGCCGTGACATGAGAAATTGTTGGACATGACAGATAACAGAGTGAGAAGCTGCCAAAAGTTAAAGGCAGCACTGTGAGGAATGGCTGGATTGCACAGGTGGTTAAGGGGGAGCTATGTGAGAGATGGACAGACTTCACAGACACCTGACAGGGAGCATTGGGGGCCTTTTGGGGAGTCGAACCTTGTAAGGCCAGCAGTGCATGGGTAACTATATCAGTAATAGCATATAAGGCTGAGAGTGCCTAGGGACTGGTATCAGAAATACAAAATTTGGGTACAGATGTAGCAAAACAGACCAGTGGGGGAAAAGCAATTTGTGATGGGTTGTTTATTTGGGAGGAGACTAGGGTAGAGAAAAGGAGATATAAGAGCCGCAAAGGGAGGATCCAGGCAATTTTGCAGCTACTTAATGGGTAACATAGTCTGACCTGTCTGTCAGTCAAGCTGTTTAGCTATGGAAAACAAGGATCCTACAGTGCCTTGTTGTATCCTTTTTTTTTTCCTTTCCTGTCACTGAGTATGCACTGAACATCAGGAAACAATTGCAGCTAATTGGGAGACTGTGTATGTATGTGCATATGTACACACAGAGAACACACCACCCAGTGGTCTGCAGCAATGTGCAACATAAGTTAAAATTCCTCCCACATAATGTTTGGCTTCTTGTCGTGGTTTAACCTCAGTCGGCAACTGAGCACCACGCAGCCGCTCGCTCACTCCCCCCGACCCCGGTGGGATGGGGGAGAGAATCGGAAGAGCACAAGTGAGAAAAACTCATGGGTTGAGATAAAAACAGTTTAATAATTGAAATAAAATTATAATAATAATTTAATAATAATAATACACAAAGCAAGTGATGCACAGTACAATTGCTCATCACCTGCCGACCGATGCCCAGCCAGTCCCCAAGCAGCGGCCCCCCCCGGCCAGCTTTCCCCAGTTTATGTACTGAGCATGACATCACATGGTATGGAATGTCCCTTTGGCCAGTTTGGCTGTGCCCCCTCCCAGCTTCTTGGGCACCTCCAGCCTTCTCGGTCGGTAGAGCATGGGAAACTAAAAAGTCCTTGGCTAGTGTAAGCATTACCTAGCAACAACTAAAACATCGGTGCGTTACCAACTTTGTTCTCATCCTAAATCCAAAACACAGCATTGTACCAGCTACTAGGAAGGAAATTAACTCTATCCCTGCCGAAACCAGGACACTTCTAAAGCTTGGTTCCAAATTGGCCATTACCAGGGTAATGATTCAATCCGTTTTTAACAGTTGTTGTACTCCCTATCAGTGGATAAGCATGCAACCTTGCAATAACACCCTTGTCACCTCTTCTGTAGCTATCATTAGAAGAGATGGTCTTATTTAGGGCAGTTATTATACAGCTCTGCCAGCGTTCCACTCTCTTGAATTCCCAAGGCATCATATCCAGTGGAGGGAAATCTGCAATCCCAAAGGGAAAAAATAAAATGGAAACCACAGCAGCAGCTGCCATTAATGTTAAAATTCCAACTTCAAACTAAAACTAGTGCTAAGTTACCTCCTGGACATAAGGGCTTGGAGAATCAGGTCTAATTTTCAAGGTGAAGAGTGGGCCCTCTGTTCATTTTGATGCTATATCTCAGGCTTGGAGAACCCATGCTATGTTTAGAAAAAGAAGAGCTCAAAATAACCCCTGGTGGAGATATAAAGGACATTCAAGACGTCTTTGGTGCATTCTGCTCTCTCTTGCTCACTCTTACCTTTCCCCCTGTTATCGAATCCTTGTCAATGGCAAATGTCTTTGAATATTAATGTAAATATTAATATTAATGTTAATATTAATACCACATAAGGAAAGCCAGGTCAGCTGTCCACTTTGCCCACTCTCCAAAAGTGGCAGATAGGTGTAGTAGAGTAAGAGCAAGGCAAACATGCATGCTACTTCCCCCTAATATTCTCCCAACCTCCACCTATTTTCAGCTCAGTGATTTCCTGATCCATGTGTAATTGCTATGGATTTAGTAATCCTCAGTGGATTTCTTTTCCATGGACTTGTCTGAGCTCCCCTTGAACCCATGAAAACATTTAGAATCCACAATTACTTCTGTCAAAGAGTTGCTCCAATCCACTATCTATTACATAACAAACCACATCCTTTTGTTTCTTTTCAACACAGCTCCTACTAGCTTCATTTTTTGTATTGGAAGACATAGTGAACAGTCCTTATTTACAAGCCACTCATGATTTTATTGAACTTTGCCATATCTACCTTCCATTGTCTTTTTTTCAGACTGACAAATCCCTGCTTACTCAGTAATTCCTATACAGAAGCAGTTCCACTGTATTTGGTTTATGTGGCAAGGTTTTGGTAGCGTTGGGGGCTGCAGGGATGGCTTCTGTGAGAAGAGATCAGGAGCTGCCCCCATGTTGGTCAGAACCAGAATGGACCCACCACTGGCCAAAGCTGAGCCCATCAGTGGCACTGGTGGTGGCTCTGTGATAACATATTTAAGAAAGGGTAAAAAAACGCTGCACAGCAGCTGTGAAAGAGAGGAGTGAGAAAAAAATGTAAGAAAAACAACCCTGCAGACACCAAGGTCAGTGAAGAAGGAGGGAGAGGAGGTGATCCAGAGCAGAAATTCCCCTGCAGCCCTTGGAGTAGACCATGGTGAAGCAGGTATTCCCTGCAGCCCATGGAGGACCACATCAGAGCCAATATCCACACTGCGGCCCTTGGAGGACCCCACGCCAGAGCAGGTGGATATGCTTTGAAGGAAGCTGCAGCCCATGGAGAGCCCATGCTGGAGCAGGCTCCCGGCAGGAACTGTGGCCCATAGGGGACCCACACTGGAGCAGTCTGTTCCTGATAGACTGTGTAAAGTACCCATGCTGGAGCAGTTTGTGAAGGACTGTATCCCATGGGAGAGCAGGGGAAGAGCATGAGGAGGAAGGAGTGGCAGAGACAAAGCGTTACGAACTGACCACAAACCCCATTCCCCATCCCCCTGTGCTGCTTGGGGGCAGGGGAGGAGGTAGAAGAATTGGGAGTGAAGTTGAGCCTGGGAAGAAGGGAGGGGTGGGGGGAAGGTGTTTTTAGTTTTGTTTTTATTTCTCACTGTCCTACTCTATGTTTTAATTGTTGATAAATTAAATTAATTTCCCCAAGTCGAGTCTGTTTTGCCCATGATGGTAACTGGTGAGCGATTTCCCTGTCCTTATCTCGACCCACGAGCTTATTTTCTCCCACTGTCTTGCTGAGGAGGGAGAGTGATAGAGTGGCTTGGTGGGTACCTGGCAGCCAACCAAGGTTAACCCACCACATCCAGATATTTGTTCATCTTTGCTGAGCTCTGAATCTTTCCCAGTTCTTCTATATATAATATAGAATAATATATATAATACCGACTACTACCCACTGTTGGTTATACAGGCTGGCAGTGATGAGGTTGCAGAGAGAAGTCCTGCAGTGATCAAAAGGGACTTCAGGGCACTGGGGCGACTGGTTGAAGGATCGGGAGCACAGGTAGTGTTTTCCTCAATCCCTACAGTGGCAGGGAAGGATACTGAAAGGAGCAGGAAAACACACCTGATCAACACGTGGCTCAGGGGCTGGTGCCATCGGAGGAATTTTGGCTTTTTTTGATCATGGGGAGGTTTACACGGCACCGGGCCTGCTGGCGGCAGATGGAGTCCAGCTGTCTCACAGGGGGAAAAGGATCATGGCTCATGAATTGGCAGGGCTCATTGAGAGGGCTATAAACTAGGTTTGAAGGGGGAAGGGGATAAAACCAGGCTCACTAGAGATGAGCCTAGGGGTGGCATGCCGATGCTGGGGGCGAAATCGATAGCCCAGCTCAAGTGCATCTACACCAATGCACGCAGCATGGGCGGCAAACAGGAGGAGCTGGAAGCCATTGTGCAGCGGGAGAGATATGACTTAGTCGCCATCACAGAAACATGGTGGGGCGACTCTCACGATTGGAGTGCTGCAATGGATGGCTATAGACTCTTCAGAAGGGACAGGCGAGGAAGGAGAGGCGGTGGGGTGGCTCTGTATGTTAGGGAGTGTTTCGATTGTCTAGAGCTCAACGATTGTGATTCACCCAACCAGGATGAAGGGGCGGATGAAGCGTTCTATAAGCGGCTGGCAGAAGTCTCTCAATCGCTAGCCCTTGTTCTCGTGGGGGACTTCAACTTCCCGGATGTCTGCTGGAAACACAACACGGCAGAGAGGAAGCAGTCTAGGAGGTTCCTGGAGTGTGTGGAAGACAACTTCCTGACACAGCTGGTAAGTGAGCCTACCAGGGGAGGTGCCTCGCTTGACCTGCTGTTTACAAACAGAGAAGGACTGGTGGGAGATGTGGTGGTCGGAGGCCGTCTTGGGCTTAGCGACCATGAAATGGTAGAATTCTCGATTCTTGGTGAAGTAAGGAGGGGGGCCAGCAAAACCACAACCATGGACTTCCGGAGGGCGGACTTTGGCCTGTTCAGGACGCTGGTTGAGAGAGTCCCGTGGGAGACAGTCCTGAAGGGCAAAGGGGTGCAGGAAGGCTGGACCTTCTTCAAGAAGGAAGTCTTAAAGGCGCAGGAGCAGGCTGTCCCTGTACGCCATAAGAAGAACGGGCGGGGAAGACGACCGGCCTGGCTGAACGGGGAGCTCTTGCTGGGACTCAGGAAAAAAAGGAGAGTTTACCGCTTGTGGAAGAAGGGGCAGGCGACTCAAGAAGAGTACAGGGATCTCGTTAGGTCATGCAGAGAGGAAATGAGAAAGGCAAAAGCCCAGCTAGAACGCAATCTGGCTGCTGTCGTTAAAGACAACAAAAAATGTTTTTACAAATATATTAATGACAAGAAGAGAGCCAAGGAGAATCCCCATCCCTTATTGGATGCGGGGGGGAACATTGTCTCCGAGGATGAGGAAAAGGCTGAGGTACTCAATGCCGCCTTTGCCTCAGTCTTTAACAGGCAGACCAGTTATCCTCAGGGTTTCCCATCCCACTTCCTCATGTCCTCTCCATGGTCACGCAGGTAAAACCACAGGGTGGCCTGTGGTGTGTACCCACTATATCCTCTTTCCTGTGCAAAAGAACGCTTATTTCTAATAGCTGAGATACTGGTCCGTACAGGTGAGGAGTAGGACCTATCCTCTCTGAGTCGCTGGATCTCCCGGGACAGTTTCTCCACAGCTGAGACGAGGGAGGAAGAGAGACTTTCCTCATATTGCCGGAGTTGGCCAGCCAATTCATCCACTGTTTGTTCCTCTCTGTCTTTCCAGGTCATCAATGCCAATGAGTTGGCATATGACGATGGTGCACTCCTTACAAACTTCCGCCACATGGGTCGTGTGCACTTGACTTCATCTGGATCTTTGGATAGCTGCTCGTTGTCCAGGTCACCATACATCACTTCCATCACGGCTAATTCCCTCAGGTACTGGATACCTGTCTCCATAGTGATCCACTTGCCTGGGTGACATATAACATCTTCCTTGAAGGGATGCCTTTCCTTCACGCTTTACAGGAGTTGCCTCCAAAGGCTGAGGACTTGTGTCCCTTTTCCAATCGCTTTGTCAATGCCCCCTTCCCCGGAAAGGGATCCCAGCTGCTTGGCTTCTTTACCCTCTAATTCCAGGCTACTGGCCCCATTATCCCAGCATCGGAGCAGCCAGGTGACAATATGCTCACCTGGACGACGGCTGAAATCTTTTCGTATATCTCTCAGCTCACTCAGGAATAGAGATCGGGTGGTTACTGCCTCATTTATGAGTTCTTCCTCTTCTTCCTCCCCGAGCAGCGGCCGGCTCTCGTCCTCCTGTTCTCGTGATAGCCCTACTCCGCGATAGTCTGCCTCGTCCACTTCTTCCTCCGGCTCCCTTTTAGAAGAAGCTTCTTCCTCCCTTACTAAACGAGCCGACTTCCGCTTCCAAGATTTCTTCTTGTGTATAGGGGCGACTGATACCGGCACAGGCTGGTTCTTTGGTTCAGCCACAGGGCGTGTTGCCCGGGTCTGAGTGGCCACAGTGCGTGTCATTTTACTGTCAGATCCAGAGACCTTCTCTTCCCCTTGAGGGTACTGAATGGTGTTGAACAGGGCTTGGTAGGCATGGGCCAGGCCCCAGCACGTTGCAATGATCTGCATCTCTCTGGAGTTGCCAGGGTGACAGCATACTTTTTCCAAATATTCTACTAACTTTTCAGGATTCTGCACTTGCTCAGGGGTGAAGTTCCAAAACACTGGGGGTGCCCATTGGCCTAGGTACTTGCCCATCTTGTCTCACACACCCTGCCACTCATAACTCTCCAGCCTTGGGGCAGATCTCTGGATGGCATTCTTAAATAGTTGTTTAACTTAAATAAGACCTGAACCACATTCAGGAGACATAGCAATAGGAACATGCTTGTTTGAACATCCCAAGGATATTCAAAATTCTCAAGAGCTGTTGTAACAAGCCTGGAGGAGAAAGGGAAGGTGAAGGAGCTGGGGAAAGTGTCCCCCCTTGTCTCCCCCATAGATTGGCTCTCTGAGGAGAAAAGGTAAAGGTGTAATTATTAATAGTTTCCGAGAGATGGTTCCCGAAGTACGGAGATGACGGCAATGCTGAGTACAAATACCAGATTAGTCTTACGACCATTAATTTTATCATATCATAAGCCACTGTTACCCAGTACAGCGAAATGCTAACCCTAATCCAGCCCCCAGAGGTGATAAACAGCACGACAGGGAACATATACAGCAAGTAAGATGTTACATAACACAACTCTGAGAACAAGCACAACAACTCTGAGAGCAAATAAATCTACATTGCGACCAGCGACTATTAACCTAATAATGAATGCTCATAAAAAAATTGTTTTAACACGCTCTGGTCAGATCTGTCGTTATCTCAACTCTTCGAGCCCCACGTTGGGTGCCAAAAAGGACTGTCGTGGTTTAACCCGGCAGGCAGCTAAACACCACACAGCCATTCACTCACTCGCCTCCCCCTTAGTGGGATTGGGGAGAGGACCGGAAAAAGGGTAAAACTCGTGGGTTGAGATAAAGACAATTTAATAGGACAGAAAAGGAAGGGAAAATAATAATAATGATAAAAGAATATACAAAGCAAGTGATGCACAATTCAATTGCTCACCACCTGCTGACGGATGCCCAGCCAGTTCCCGAGCAGCGGCCCTGCCTCCCCAGCCAACTCCCCCCAGTTTTTGTTCAGCATGACGTCATATGGTATGGAATATCCCTTTGGCCATTTTGGGTCAGCCATCCTGGTTGTGCCCCCTACCAGCTTCTCGCTGACAGGGCATGAGAAGCTGAAAAGTCCTTGACTTAGTGTAAGCACTGCTCAGCAACAACTAAAACATTGGTGTGTTATCAACATTATTCTCATCCTAAATCCAAAACACAGCACTATACCAGCTACTAGGAAGAAAATTAACTCTATCCCAGCCGAAACCAGGATAACATCAGAGTTTGACTTCTGTCTCTGAGTTCTGTGTAGTCTATGCCAGGTCATGTGGCATGTCTGAGCTGAGGTTCCTACACCACTGAAATGGGGTTAATGATAACATCCCTTTACCTTAATAGATGACTTTGCACAAAGGAAGTGAGAAAGTGCTCTAAGACCCTTAGATGGAACCATGCTGTAGCAGGTCAAAGTATTGTTTGATGTTGCACATTTTCTGAACAGTCTCTGAAATCCCTACCAGTATACTGCAACTTGGGGATGGGGAAAGGAAGGGAACCAAAACAAACAAAAAACTGTCTGGAGAGAAATCAGCTGCTATCAGCTCTGTCAAAGTATCTCAAAGCTGGCAGTGGTTAAGGTGGGAAAATCTTGACTTTTTCTCTACAGATTTATGACATACTGTCTGTAAGAAATAAGCCTCTTCTTCTAGAACAGATTTTGATATGCTATAGTTAGAGGGAAAATATATTATGCTGTATCCAACCACTTGAGTGATGTGAGCCCCACCCCAGTTGCTGGAACAGACTGTTGCATGTGTGTGCAACTGTTGCAGGTGAATTATTAAGATAAGTCATCGTAGTGGGGTTAACTAAAAGGTTTTATTAATGATTAAACGATGATCAAATGATAATTAAATGATAATTGATTGATAATTAAATGGTGAATAAGTGATAATTGAATGATAATTAAACAGTGATTGAACAATAATTGATTGATAATTAAGTGGTAATTAAGTGGCATTCAAACACTACTACTTGCTACACTTCTAACAATTAAGCTGTAGCTTGATATATATATAAAAAATGTCGCTAGCATACAATATACCTTTAGATCTAATATAAAATGTCATTTACCTCGTTATAGATATCAGATGCCGGGTAAGGGGGGGTCTCAGCCTCGAGGAGTAACCTTGAGAGGCATCCCTTCTCAAGGGGGAGATCATCGCCATGCCGCCTGCTGCTGTACAGGAGAGCTCAATGGGCTCAGGGGGGCTACAGATATTTATAGCGTAAAGTGATTGACTCCTAGTCAAACCCCTCTTTGGTGTATGTGCAGGTGTGCAGCTGTAGCAGTTTTAGTTTTGTCTAGTCCCAACTCAGGCTGGTACTGTTAGTTCCTGATAAGACGTGGCCTAGATTCCTTAGTTCCCGAGAAGATATGGCCTAGCACAATTTCTCACGGTTTGCACAGCAGGGCTGATTTCAGTCAGGCCTACTTGTCGGTGATGCCTGAACCAAAGTACTGTTCACTCACTCAGAGTAGGTGCATCCATTACAGCAACCCCCTCCCCCCCCCCTTACTCCCAGGCCACTTCTCCTACTCTCCTGCAAGTCCAACTTGATCTTAGCTAATGCTCACACACTCATCTGCACACCTGCAATTGCTCCAGTTGCTGGCACCACAGACACATGGGCCCTCTGACTTGTGGTCTGACTCCAGTTACTGGCACTCATACCCCCATACACGCACATATGAACACAGAGTGCCAGGAAAGAGTTAGAAAGAAACTTAAGAAGATAGGACAGACTGACTGATCAGGTGCAGGGCATAACCAGACAAGCATGTTGAATTTCATCTTAAGTTTTACTGAATTTTAGGTTGTGAAATAATCAACTATAAGAACATTTTTATTCCAATAAGTTAGCCCCTATGGTAGCGTTATGTATTGGATGCTGTGTTAATTATTATTTGAGGCTGTGTTGCTTGAAGTCCCTATTCCCTATTCTCTGGACTCTCTAGACCATAACCAGAGCCCCTAGGTTCTATTGTATATGGGATGAGTTATTTGACAACCTGGCAAGGTAGATATCTAGCTGGCCAACTTGGCAACAAAACCTACTTTTAAGGTGTCCTGAAGGGAACTGCCTTCATTATAATACTAAAAAACACACCCACAGGTCAAGAAGACCCTTGCCCAGGTGAAGACCCTTCCCCCGCGCAAGCGTAGTAACAGAAGAGAATGACATAACCAATATTATAATTATATGTAAATCACTAACCAATCATTGTAACTGGGAGCGTACTACCTTGTAATTTTTGTGTATAAATGTAACGGTGATCTAGCCATAGGTGTGCTTGATTTGTGGAATTCCACCTTACACCCGGCACCGCAATAAAGAATGCCTGCTTTCTAAAACTCCAAAATTGAGTCTTAGAGAGTTCATCATCTGCCGACTTACGGTAACAAGCATACTGACCAGCAAGCTATTTACATGTGACCCCTTACCCCTCTGCTTTCCCACACGTGAGCCTCCCCAAATCACTTCAAAGCCTCCCTTGTCCTGCCTTTGGTTCTTCCCCAAACACCCAATAATAAGTCCTGTGCAATCCTGAACTGCTCTTCCCCTGCATCCTATAATGTGTCCCATATCCCAGGCAGTAACCCCCTTAGTCTGAAAGGTGATCCAGAGATGACTCATTGTGATGGGTTTCACACCTGGACAATGGGACTAAGGGGTCTCCTGAGACAGCCCTGGATGTTACTCCCTCTGAGTCCCTAATTTGGGTTCCTGCCTGCCATTGTGCACCCCTGTGCTCCTCTGGGCTTGTAGAGATGGGCCTTTGATGGCTCCTGTGGTGGGCCTGGGAGTAGCCCAGCAGGGTAGCATTTGGGCTCCCCCTCCTGCCATTGTCTCTCTGAGCTCCTTTGTGGGTGTGCAGATGAGCTTTATCACATAACCTAACACTGGCAAGGGTCATCCAGCCCTCAGGGTAGTTGCTCATCCACATAGGCACCAATGATGCTGCCAGAGGTGACCTTGAGCACATCAGGAGTAACTACAGGGCTTTAGGGGCAAGAGTGCTGGGCATGGGGGAACCAGTGGTGCTCTCAGTGAGTCTTGGGTGGGAGTGAATGTATCATCTAGTGGGTCAACACTGGGCTATATGGCTGTGTTGCAGGCCGGGCATTGGTTTCTGTGACCATGAGGCCTTCTTTGAGGAACAAAGACTGCTAGGTACGGACAGGACAAAAGTAGGGTAAGAATTTCTTTGCAAAAAGTCTTGGTAAACTAGTGAGGAGGGTTTTAACCTAGGTGTATCACAGAAGGGTTATCATAACCTGAGAAGAAATGAAGGCATGGGGGTCAGTGAGGAGGTGCCCGGGGGACAGCATGAATGGAAAGCACCTCACACTTCCCCTATGAAAGCAGCTTGAATGGGGGCCTATCATCTCAAGTGCCTGTCCACAAATACAGCATGGGAAACAAACAGGAAGAATTTGAAGTCTGTGCACACTTAGAGAGCTAAGATCTCATTGGGATTATAGAGAATTGGGGGGATAGCTCATGTGACTGGAGTGCTGCCATGGATGGATACAGGTTCTTTAGTAAGGCCAGATTGGGAAGGTGAGGAGGAGGGGTTGGCCTCTATGCAAAGGAGTGGCTTGAATGCACGGAGCTTTGCCTTGAAATGGGTGACGAGCCATCTGGGTACTTGTGGGTCAAGATCAGAAGACAGCCTAACATGTGTGATGGCATGGTAGGTGTCTAATACAGACCCCCTGATTAAGAAGAGGAAGTAGATGAAGCCTCCCTAAGACAGCTGGAAGAAGCCTCTGTAAGGATACATGGAATATAAGGACATCTGTTTCATTAAGATATATAGTTAAGGACTGCTCAGTATAAAAGAAACAAGCAACAAAGGGATAAATTAAACCCACAGACACAAAAAACCTTAACGAGCAGGCAATAAGGGAAACAATAATGAAACTTATTATGGGATGCTTAGGGGAAGGGCCAAAGGCGGGGAAAGGGAGAGATCAAGCTGAATATAGGAGGAATGAGCATGGGAAAATGGAAAGAAGGAGGAATAAAAAGGGGCCAGTCACATGTAAACATGCTTGTTTGCTTGTCTGGCCAAACTCTGCACCTGATCACAGCAGTCTATCCTATCTTCTTATTAAATCCTATTCCTATTTTCCGTGTGATCTCACTCTCTACTCCTTGTCTGTGTGGAGACCTAAGCATCAGCAACTGGAGAAGGGGCCACAGGTCATATGGCGCATAGGTCTGAGTGCCAGCAACTGGAAAGATTGGAGTGTGTTTATGTTTCCCTAGGGAAACATACACACTATGTGTATACATGCATTTCTTGCGTTCATCCTGTGTAACTCAAAATGGTCAAGTGTCTGATTTTGACTGTTGTTTGAGCTAAAGAGATGAGATCTGATGCTAATTAACAGGGGCACCTAACACCTTGGAGGGAAAGATAATTTTTTTCTTGTATAGCTGTGCCCGCCCCCCCCCCCCCCCCCCGTCTCCCTGCAGTGCTGCCCAGTTGCCATGAGCTCCCTCCATCCCAGGAGCCTGGCCCAGCTCAGCAGCAGAGGACCAGCCCAAGGCAGCACTTTCTCTGCCCCCTCTGGATTCCCTCGAGGTGTCCCTGGGACTCCAGGGGAACCTACTGTGAAAGAGGCTGAAGTAATCACTGATGTTCCATCCCTCAGCTGGGGAGAGACACTTATTTCCAGCAGTGTCATTTCTCCTATCAGAGTTAGGTCTAAACATCACCTTTTCTTGTCTTATTAGACGGGACACCTAGAGAGTGACAGAGAGGGATCTCCTGTACCCCTGCTGAGGGAAGGGATTCAGCTGAGTCAATCGAGGCATCTCATCCTGGGTTTGTAGTCCTGGGGCTGGAAGGACTGAGCTCCCTCCTATGCCTGCCACAAACCCACAGGAATTGGGATTCCTCTTGCCTCATTTCAGGTGTGCACAAAATAGGCATGTGCATGTGAGCTCCTTGTCTCAGCTCCCATGCTAATTAATGGAGATGGAGGGCAGGAGTGAGTTGTTCAGACACAAACACCTGGTGACATTTGAGGTTCCAGAGGTGGTCCAAGATATGTGCAGGTAACTGCAAGCTTTAATGGAGCAGTTCATAGAGACAGAGCAACATCTGAGGGTATCATTTTTGAACCTGGTAGGAAATTCCTTTGGCCAAATAAATGACAGCTGATGGCCAAATTAAGGACAACTGAACCTGTCTCTACTCATTACATTCATGGCAGTTTATAGAGGTATTCATCTGAATGATTGGAGTTACATGCCGTAGGGAAAGCTATGTCTCTTTCTTTTCCATCAGCTGTATTTACTAGATCTCAACTGACTATAATGGCAGTTGTCTCGTGTTCATCCCCACGTTGCCTCACAGAATTCAGGGCAGGTACTCAATTTAATGTTCAAATCCAAGCCCACAGAGCTACATGAGATACCAGGGCCGGCAGGGACCACACAGGACCTACAAGAAAGCAATTCCCATCTGGAGCGGGTGCGTGACACATGCCCCAGATGGCATCGTAGAGATTTGGTGCCTGTGTGCTGAAGACTGATACCATCAGTCAGAAGCATCAGTCATCAGATGCCATCAAAGAGGCAAGGTCTGTCCCATTTCTCTTCAAAAGTGTTTGACACTGTTTCCCACAGCCTTCTCCTGGACAAACTGGCAAGATGCAGATTGGATGGGTGGTCTGCGAGGTGGGTAGGAAAATGGCTAACAGGTCGCACTCAGAGGGTAGTGTTCAATGGTATTCAATCCCCTACAAAGGGAAAGGAAGAAGGCAGAACAAGAGACCACCCTGGCTTAACAAAGAGCTTTTGGCTGTGCTTAAAAGCAAAAAAGAAGCATACCAGCTATGGAAAGGCAGCCAAATAGCCATCGAGGACTACAAGAACCTTGCTAGAGCATGCAGAAATGCAGTCAGGAAGGCTAAGGCTCAGCTAGAACTGAAATTGGCCAGAGGTGTCAAGTACAACAAGAAAGGGTTCTTCAGGTACGTGAGCAGTAAGCAGAAGCACAGGGAAGACAGAGGCCCATTGCTAAACAGGGCAAGAAAAATAGTCACTACTAATGCTGACAAGGCAGAGGTTCTCAGTGCCACCTTTGCCTCTGTCTTTAACGGCATAGCTGGACCCCAGATCACAGGATCGAGTAGCTACAGCAACATGTGTCGACCCACCAGCAGTGGAGGAAGGGCTGGTCTGCGGCCTCTTGCAAGGGCTCAACCCGTATAAATCTATGGGCCAGGATGGAATCCATCCCAGGGTGTTAGGAGAAGTGGCTGACATTGTTGCAAGGCCACTGTCTATAATCTTTGAAAAGTCGTGGAGATCAGGGGATGTCCCTGATGACTGGAAGAGGGCAAATGTCATACCCATCTACAAGAAAGGCCCAAAAGAGGACCCAGGAAACTACAGGCCCATTAGTCTTGCTTCAATCCCTGGGAAAGTAATGGAACGAGTCCTCCTAGAAACTGTCACAAGCCAAATGAAGCAGGTGACTGGGAAAAGCCAGCACGGATTTACCAAGGGCAAATCATGCCTGACTAACCTGATCACCTTCTACAGCAAAATAACATCTTCTGTCGACACGGGGAGAGCAGTGGATGTTGTTTACCTGGACTTCAGCAAAGTGTTCAACACTGTTTCCCACAGCCTTCTCCTGGACAAACTGGTAGGATACAGACTGGATGGGTGGTCTGCGAGATGGGTAGGAAATTGGCTAACAGGCCACACTCAGAGGGTGGTGGTCAATGGTTTCTACTCAGGCTGGCAGCCTGTCACAAGCGGGGTCCCCCAGGGGTTGATACTGAGCCCCATGCTGTTCAACATCTTCATAAATGACCTGGATGATGGGATTGAAAGCACCCTCACCAAGTTTGCTGATGACACTAAACTGGGTGGTGAGGTGGACACTCCAGAAGGGTGAGCCATTTTACAGAGAGACCTGGTCAGGCTGGAAGAGCGGGCTGGCAAGAACAGTATGAAGTTTAACAAAGACAAGTGCAAAGTCCTGCACCTGGGTCGGAATATCCAAAATAAAACAAATAACAGGCTAGGATCTGTGTGGCTGGGGAGCAGCCTTGCTGAAAGGGACCTGGGGGTCCTGGTGGACAACAAGCTGAACACGAGTCAGCAGTGTGCCGCTGCAGCAACAAAGGGAAATCAGATTCTGGGCTGTATCTGCAGGGGCATTACTATCAGAGATAGAGATGTAATCATCCCACTCTATTCAGCACTTGTCAGGCCGCACCTGGAGTACTGTGTCCAGTTCTGGTCCCCACAATTCAAGACAGACGCGGTTCAGAGGAGGGCCATGAAAATGATCAAAGGGCTGGAGAACCTGCCCTATGAGGAAAGACTGAAGGAGTTAGGTCTTTTCTCCCTGGAGAAGAGAAGGCTCAGGGAGGACCTCATCACAGTATTCCAGTACTTAAAGGGTGGCCACAAAGAGGACGGAGGCTCTCTCTTCACAAGGAGCCACATAGAGAAGACAAGGGGCAATTGGTACAAGTTTTAACGGGATAGGTTTCATCTCAATATAGGAAAAATTTTTTACAGTGAAAACAATCACTGGAACAACCTCCCCAGGGACATGGTAGATTCCCCATCACTGGAGGTTTTCAAGACGCAAATGGACAGGGTGCTAGATAATCTCATCTAGGCTCCCTTTCCCACAAAAGGTTGGACGAGATGATCTTTTGAGGTCCCTTCCAACCTGGGCTGTTCTATGATTCTATGTCAGTTCTAACTATTTCTCCTGCCTTATTTATCAGGAAGGGTGCATTTTCTTTAATCTTCCTTTTCTGATAAATGTACCTGTAGAAGCCCTTCAAAGAATCACAGAATGGTTGAGGTTGGAAGGGACCTCTGGAGGCCATCTTGTACAACCCCCCTGCTCAAGCAAGGCTATCTAGAGCCAGTTGCTCAGGACCATGTCCAGACAGTTTTTGAATATCTCCAAGGCGGAAGACTCCACCACCTCTCTAGGCAACCCCTTCCAGTGCTCAGTCACCCTCACAGTAAAAAAGTGTTTCCTGATGTTCAGACGAAACCTCCTGTGTTTCAGTTTGTGCCCAATGCCTCTTGTGCTGTCAAGATCCCCCCTGAGCCTTCTCTTCTCTAGGCTAAACAGTCCCAGCTATCTCCTCTTCTCCTCATATGTGAGGTGCTCCAGTCCCTTAATCATCTTCGTGGCCCTTCGTTGGACTCTCTCCAGTATGTCCATGTCTCTCTTGTACTGGGGAGCCGAAACTGGACACAGGACTCCAGGTGTGGCCTCACCAGTGCTGAGTAGAGGGGAAGGATCACCTCTCTCAACCTGCTGGTAATACTTTGTCTAATGCAGCCCAGGATACCGTTAGCCTTCTTTGCTGCAAGGGCACGTTGCTGGCTCATTTTCAACTTGGTGTCCACCAGGACCCCCAGGTCCTTTTTTACCAAACTGCTTTCCAGCTGGGTGGCCCCCAGCATATATTGGTGCCTGGCGTAGTTCCTCCCCAGGTGCAGGACTTGGCTCTTCCCCTTGTTGAACTTCATGAGGTTCCCGTCAGCCCATTTCTCCAGCCTGTCGAGGTCCCTCTGGATGACAGCACCACCTTCTGCCATATCAGCCACTCCTCCCAGTTTTGTGTCATCAGCAAACTTGCTGAGGGTACACTCTGCCTCATCAGCCAGATCATTAATGAAGATGTTGAACAGGAGTGGACCCAGTATTGATCCATCGGGCACACTGCTAGTCACTGGCCTCCAACTAGAGTTTGCACTGCTGATCAGCACCCTCTGGGCTTGGTCATTCAGCCAGTTTTCAATTCACCTTCTGTCTGTTTATTCAGCTGTTACATCAGCTTCTGTATGGGATCTTATGGGAGACAGTGTCAAAGGCCTTCCTGAAGTCTAGGTAGACAATATCCACTGCTCTCCCCTCATCTACCAGGCCAGTCACTTCATCATAGAAGTTTATCAGGTTCATCAAGCATGACTTCCCCTTGGTGTAACCAGCTTTTTTTTTCTGACAAAAAAATTGTTGAGTACCTCAGCCTTCTCCACATCAGCTGTTACTAGTTCTCCTGTCTTATTTATCATGGTGGGTACATTTTCTTTAATCTTCCTTTTCTGGCCAATAGACCTGTAGAAGCCCTTATTATTCTTCGCATCCCTTCAGCTCCAGCTGTGCCTTAGCTTTCCTAATCCCATCCCTATGCATCCAGGCAGCGTCCCTATATTCTTCCCCGGATACGTGTCCCTGGTTCCACTGCCTGTGCATTTCCTTCTTACACTTTAGTTTCACCAGAAGGTCCTTACTCAGCCATGCCGGTCTCCTGCCTTCCTTGCCCAATTTCTTACACATGGGAATCAAGAGGTCTTGTGCTCTAAGAAAAATGTCCTTAAAGAGCTGCCAGCTCTGTTCAGCTCCTTTGTCCCTGAGGGCAGTTTCCCAGGAGATCATATCCACTAATTCCTTAAATAACTGAAAGTTTGCTCTCCTAAAATTCAGGGTCCTGACTCTGTTCTTCACCTGGCCCATAGCTCTCAAGATTGTGAATTCCACCAGGGCATGATCACTGCATTCCAGGCTGCCACCAGTCTTGACTTCTCTAATTAGTTCATCTGTGTTGGTAAGCAACAGGTCTAGTAATGTTTCTCCTCTGGTTGGACTTTCTATCACCTGGATTAAGAAATTGTCCTTGACACACTCCAAGAGCCTCTTGGACTGCTTACATCTTGCTGCGCTGGTTTTCCAGCAGATGTCAGAGTGATTCAAATCCCCCAGCAGGATCAGAGCCTGTGAGCATGATGTTTCCTGTAGTTGACATAAGAATGTGTCCTGGTTTCGGCAGGGATAGAGTTAATTTCCTTTCTAGTAGCTGGTACAGTGATTTGGATTTAAGATGAGAACAAAGTTGATAACGCACCGATGTTTTAGTTGTTGCTAGGTAATGCTTACACTAGCCAAGGACTTTTCAGCTTCCCATGCTCTACTGACTGGGAAGCCTGGAGGTGCACAAGAAGCTGGGAGGGGGCACAGCCAAACTGGCCAAAGGGACATTCCATACCATGTGACGTCATGCTCAGTACATAAACTGGGAAAGCTGGCCGGGGGGGCCGCTGCTCGGGGACTGGCTGGGCATCGGTCAGCGGGTGGTGAGCAATTGTACTGTGCATCACTTGTTTTGTGTATTATTATTATTATTATCATATTATTATTATCATTTTATTTCAATTATTAAACTGTTTTTATCTCAACCCACGAGTTTCTCTAACTTGTGCTCTTCCAATTCTCTCCCCCATCCCACCGGGTTCGGGGGGGAGTGAGCGAGCGGCTGCGTGGTGCTTAGTTGCCAACTGAAATTAAACCACGACAGTCCTTTTTGGCGCCCAACGTGGGGCTCGAAGGGTTTGAGATAATAACAGATTAACCGGAGTGTATTAAGGAACTTATATCTGTTAGTAGTTGTGGGTCACAATGTTGGTTCCTCTGTTCTCGATTTTAATTTGTATAATCTGCATCGCGCTCTTTTTCCTGCTGTACATGTTAAAGATTGGTGTTGGGTTTTGCAGTTTGCTGTGGTCTGCAGTGAATAGTGATGTCTCGCTTGTGAGGTTTGTTTTTAGAACATTGACCTTGACGTTTCTGTGGTATGTAAACTTCGCAATGAAGCCGTTACTGTACCATGGATACCATATCGTGGAGACAACTAGCAATTGCAGTAACCTTTCTGAGAGTTTTTTTACGGAGGAAATACAGAATGGCAGTGTCACTACCTTCTTCTATGATGTTTCCTCCTTCATTACAGTAACTTTTCAGTATTTTGAGCATCCTTGGGCAGTTAAGATACTTCTATTAATACTTCTTGGGAATATTGTTTCGGTTTTGTCTAAAGTTGGTAAGCAATTTAAGAATATCATCCAGAGATCTGCCCCAAGGCTGAATAATTATGAGTGGCAGGGTGTGTGGGACAAGATGGGCAAGTACCTAGGCCAATGGGCACCCCCAGTGTTTTGGAACTTCACCCCTGAGCAAATGCAGAATCCTGAAAAGTTAGTAGAATATTTGGAAAAAGTATGCTGTCACCCTGGCAACTCCAGAGAGATGCAGATCATTGCAACGTGCTGGGGCCTGGCCCATGCCTACCGAGCCCTGTTCAACACCATTCAGTACCCTCAAGGGGAAGAGAAGGTCTCTGGCTCTGACAGTAAAACGACACGCACTGCGGCCACTCAGACCCGGGCAACAGGCCCTGCGGCCACTCAAACCCGGGCAACACGCACTACGGCCACTCCAACCCCGGCGACAGGCCCTGCGGCCACTCAGACCCCAGCTACAGGCCCTGCAGCCACTCCGACCCCGGCGACAGGCCCTGCGGCCACTTCAACCCCGGCGACATGTACTGCGTGTACTCCAACCCCGGCGACAGGCCCTGCGGCCACTCAGACTCCGGTGACATGCACTTGCACTGCGGCCACTCCAACCCCGGCAACAGGCCCTGCGGCCACTCAGACTCCGGTGACATGCACTTGCACTGCGGCCACTCCAACCCCGGCGACATGTACTGCGGCCACTCCAACCCCGGCGACATGTACCGCGGCCACTCCAACCCCGGCAACAGGCCCTGCGGCCACTCAGACTCCGGTGACATGCACTTGCACTGCGGCCACTCCAACCCCAGCAACACGCCCTGTGGCTGAACCAAAGAACCAGCCTGTGCCGGTATCAGTCGCCCCTGTACACAAGAAGAAATTTTGGAAGCGGAAGTCGGCTCGTTTAGTAAGGGAGGAAGAAGCTTCTTCTAAAAGGGAACCGGAGGAAGAAGTATACGAGACAGATGACCCTAGAGAAGGACCATCACGAGAACGGGAGGAGGAAAGCCGGCCGCTGATCGGGGAGGAGGAAGAGGAAGAACTCATAAACGAGGCAGTGACCACCCGATCTCTATCCCTGAGTGAGCTGCGAGATATATGAAAAGATTTCAGCCGCCGTCCAGGCGAGCATATTGTCACCTGGCTGCTCCGATGCTGGGATAATGGGGCCAGTAGCCTGGAATTAGAGGGTAGGGAAGCCAAGCAGCTGGGATCCCTTTCTAGGGAAGGGGGCATTGACAAAGCAATTGGAAAAGGGACACGTATCCTCAGCCTTTGGAGGCGACTCCTGTCAAGCGTGAAGGAAAGGTATCCCTTTAAGGAAGATGTCATATGTCGCCCAGGCAAGTGGGCCACCATGGAGAAGGGTATCCAGTTTCTGAGAGAATTAGCTGTGCTGGAGGTGATTTATGATGACCTGAACAATGAACAACTATCCAAAGATCCAGATGAAGTCAAGTGCACACGACCCATGTGGCGGAAGTTTATAAGGAGCTCACCATCGTCATACGCCAATTCATTGGCAGTGATAACCTGGAAAGATGGAGAGGAACAAACAGTGGATGAATTGGCTAGTCAACTCCGGCAATACGAGGAAAGTCTTTCTTCCTCCATCGTCTCGGCTGTGGAGAAACTGTCCCGGGAGATCCAGCAACTCAGAGAGGATAGGTCCTACTCCTCACCTGTACGGACCAGTATCTCGGCTATTAGGAGTCAGCGTTCTTTTGCTCGAGAGAGAGAATATAAAGGATACACACCACGGGGCACCCTATGGTTTTACCTGCGTGACCACGGAGAGGACATGAGGAAGTGGGATGGGAAACCTACTGCAGCCCTAGGGGCACGGGTACGCGAATTGCAAGGGAAAACAATCACAGAAAGAGGTTCTTCCAGGAAAATTGCTGCTCCAGTTTCCAGCGGGCAGTTCCCCAGAGAGAGTAGAAGGGCTGATCTTACTCTTGATCTTAATGAAGAAACTTCTGACTCATACGTACAAGAAATGAGAAACGAGTACGGTGATGAGGATTAGAGGGGCCCTGCCTCCAGCCAGGGGGAGGAAAGGGACAACCGGGTTTACTGGACTGTGTGGATTCGGTGGCCTGGCACATCAGACCCACAGGAGTATAAGGCTCTAGTAGACACCGGTGCACAGTGTACCCTAATGCCATCAAGATATATAGGAACAGAACCCATCTATATTTCTGGGGTGACGGGGGGATCCCAACAGCTATCTGTATTGGAAGCCGAAGTGAGTCTAACTGGGAATGGGTGGCAGAAGCACCCCATTGTGACTGGCCCAGAGGCTCCGTGCATCCTTGGCATAGACTACCTCAGGAGAGGGTATTTCCAGGACCCAAAAGGGTACAGGTGGGCTTTTGGTATAGCTGCCTTGGAGACGGAGGAAATTAAACAGCTGTCCACCTTGCCTGGTCTCTCGGAGGACCCACCTGTTGTGGGGTTGCTGAAGGTCGAAGACCAACAAGTGCCAATCGCTACCACCACGGTGCACCGGCGGCAATATCGCACCAACCGAGACTCCCTGATTCCCATCGATAAGCTGATTCGTCGACTGGAGAGCCAAGGAGTGATCAGCAAGACCCGCTCACCCTTTAACAGTCCCATATGGCCAGTGCGGAAGTCTAATGGAGAGTGGAGACTGACAGTAGACTATCGTGGCCTAAATGAAGTCACGCCACCGCTGAATGCTGCTGTGCCAGACATGCTAGAACTTCAATACGAATTGGAATCAAAGGCAGCCAAGTGGTATGCCACAGTTGATATTGCTAATGCGTTTTTCTCAATCCCTTTTGGCAGCAGAGTGCAGGCCACAATTTGCTTTCACTTGGAGGGGCGTTCAGTACACCTGGAACCGACTGCCCCAGGGGTGGAAACACAGCCCCACCATTTGCCATGGACTGATCCAGACTGCACTAGAACAGGGTGGAGCTCCAGAACACCTGCAATACATTGATGATATCATCGTGTGGGGCAACACAGCAGGAGAAGTTTTTGAAAAAGGGAAGGAAATAGTCCAAATCCTGCTGAAGGCCGGTTTTGCCATAAAACAAAGGAAGGTCAAGGGACCTGCACAGGAGATCCAGTTTTTAGGAATAAAATGGCAAGATGGACGTCGTCAGATCCCAATGGATGTGATCAACAAAATAACAGCCATGTCTCCACCAACTAGCAGAAAGGAAACACAAGCTTTCTTAGGCGTCGTGGGTTTTTGGAGAATGCACATTCCAAATTACAGTCTGATTGTAAACCCTCTCTATCAAGTGACCCGAAAGAAGAACGATTTCAAATGGGGCCCTGAGCAACGACAAGCTTTTGAACAAATTAAACGGGAGAGAGTTCATGCAGTAGCCCTGGGGCCAGTCCGGGCAGGGCAAGAGGTAAAAAATGTGCTCTACACCGCAGCCGGGGAGAATGGCCCTACCTGGAGCCTCTGGCAGAAAGCACCTGGGGAGACTCGAGGTCGACCCCTAGGGTTTTGGAGTCGGGGATACAGAGGATCCGAGGCCCGCTATACTCCAACTGAAAAAGAGATATTAGCAGCCTATGAAGGGGTTCGAGCTGCTTCGGAAGTGATCGGCACTGAAGCACAGCTCCTCCTGGCACCCCGACTGCCGGTGCTAGGCTGGATGTTCAGAGGGAGGGTCCCCTGTACACATCATGCAACTGATGCTACATGGAGTAAGTGGGTCGCACTGATCACACAACGGGCTCGAATAGGAAACCCCAGTCGCCCAGGAATTCTGGAAGTGATCATGGATTGGCCAGAGGGCAAAGATTTTGGAATATTGCCAGAGGAGGAGGTAACGCGTGCTGAAGAGGCCCCAATGTATAATGAACTACCAGAAAATGAGAAGCAATATGCCCTGTTCACTGATGGGTCCTGTCGTCTTGTGGGAAAGCATCGGAGGTGGAAAGCTGCTGTATGGAGTCCTATGCGACAAGTGGCAGAAACTGCTGAAGGAGAAGGTGAATCGAGCCAATTTGCAGAAGTAAAGGCCATCCAGCTGGCTTTAGGCATTGCTGACCGAGAAAAGTGGCCAGTGCTCTCTCTCTACACTGACTCAGGGATGGTGGCAAATGCCCTGTGGGGGTGGTTGCAGCAATGGAAGCAGAGCAACTGGCAGCGCAGAGGCAAACCCATCTGGGCTGCCGCATTGTGGCAAGCTATTGCTGCCCGGGTGGAGAACCTGGTTGTAAAAGTCCGTCACGTAGATGCTCACGTACCCAAGAGTCGGGCCACTGAAGAACATCAAAACAACCAGCAGGTGGATCAGGCTGCTAAGATTGAAGTGGCTCAGGTGGATCTGGACTGGCAACATAAGGGTGAATTATTTCTAGCTCGGTGGGCCCATGACACCTCAGGTCATCAAGGAAGAGATGCAACATACAGATGGGCTCGTGATCGAGGGGTGGACTTGACCATGGACACTATAGCCCAGGTTATCCATGAATGCGAAACATGTGCTGCAATCAAGCAAGCCAAGCGGTTAAAGCCTTTTTGGTATGGAGGACGATGGTTGAAATATAACTATGGGGAGGCCTGGCAGATCGATTATATCACACTCCCACAAACCCGCCAAGGCAAGCGCCACGTGCTTACAATGGTGGAGGCAACCACCGGATGGCTGGAAACATATCCCGTGCCCCATGCCACTGCCCGGAACACTATCCTGGGCCTTGAAAAGCAAGTCCTATGGCGACATGGCACCCCAGAAAGAATTGAGTCAGACAATGGGACTCATTTCCGAAACAACCTCATAGACACCTGGGCCAAAGAGCACGGCATTGAGTGGGTGTATCACATCCCCTGTCATGCACCAGCTTCTGGGAAAATTGAACGATACAATGGACTGTTAAAGACTACGCTGAGAGCAATGGGTGGTGGGACATTTAAACATTGGGATACGCATTTAGCAAAGGCCACCTGGTTAGTCAACACGAGGGGATCTGCCAATCGAGCAGGCCCTGCCCAGTCAGAACTTTTACGTACTGTAGATGGGAATAAAGTCCCTGTAGTGCACATAAAAAATATGCTGGGGAAGACAGTCTGGGTTATTCCTGCCTCGGGCAGAGGCAGACCCATCCGTGGGATTGCTTTTGCTCAAGGACCTGGGTGCACTTGGTGGATAATGCGGAAGGATGGGGAAGTCCGATGTGTACCTCAAGGGGATTGGATTTTGGGTGAGAATAGCCAATGATCTGAATTATGTGATGTTAAGTACTAATTATAGTTATAATAGTTATACTAATAATACACAGATATACTAATAATACTAATAATATTATATGCCATACTAATGTTATTATAATAAGAATCACCCAGATTAATGAAGAATAACTTCAGTGAAACCAAGCAAAGCACAGTGATGATGGTACCAGAACTGACTTCAACATGAAACAATCCAACACCACATACCATCTCCATTTTTCCTGCCCTGAAAGCTTATTATGACAGATGGAGCCTGAAGTCATGGACTAAATGAACTCACCGAACATTTTAGAGGGATGGCCCACAGATGAAGGGAATGATATCTGTGTATGTGTGTGTATATATATATATAAAAGGGGGTGGTGATTAATGAAAATGTACTGGAAAATGTGAGACTTGAGCATGACGCAGATGGTATAGAATAAGGGGTGGATATTGTCCTGGTTTCGGCAGGGATAGAGTTAATTTCCTTTCTAGTAACTGGTACAGTGTTTTGGATTTAGGATGAGAACAAAGTTGATAACGCACCGATGTTTTAGTTGTTGCTAGGTAATGCTTACACTAGCCAAGGACTTTTCAGCTTCCCATGCTCTACTGACTGAGAAGGCTGGAGGTGCACAAGAAGCTGGGAGGGGGCACAGCCAAACTGGCCAAAGGGACATTCCATACCATGTGACGTCATGCTCAGTACATAAACTGGGAAAGCTGGCCGGGGGGGCCGCTGCTCGGGGACTGGCTGGGCATCGGTCGGCGGGTGGTGAGCAATTGTACTGTGCATCACTTGTTTTGTGTATTATTATTATTATTATCATATTATTATTATCATTTTATTTCAATTATTAAACTGTTTTTATCTCAACCCACGAGTTTCTCTAACTTGTGCTCTTCCAATTCTCTCCCCCATCCCACCGGGGTGCAGGGGGGAGTGAGCGAGCGGCTGCGTGGTGCTTAGTTGCCAACTGAAATTAAACCACGACAGAATGCTTTGTCAATTCCTACTCGTTGCTGATTCCTAATCATTGCTGATTCTTGATCATTGCTCTCAAGACTCTTCCATGCTCCCTCCCAGAGCCACTTCTCTTTCCTTTCCTCCTTGTCCCGAAAATCCCAACACAGCTTTCCTTCTGGCCAAGCTGACCCCATAAAAAGGAAGGTGAACAACCCTGTTTCTAGATACAGCTTTTAACCAGAACATATCATTGAGGGGAAGATGATAGAACATGTATGTCTCTAGCACCCCAGAAGAGCTTCCTGGAACAGGGTCAGAGTGACAAACTCAGCTGGACTTTGCTGGGGACATAAAGGCTCTAGCAAGGAAAAAGCCCTTGGCCTCCAGAATCACATCATCACTGAATGATACTCACTTAGCCATTTCTGCAAAGCAACAGCAAGGAGAAAGAAGCAGCAGAGCATGACTAGCATCACCACCAAGCACAGACATTCACAGACACAGCAAACAGTTTGGTGTGAGATTTCCCTGACTGACAAGTTTAATGTGGGAGAACTTCAGCAATTCAAAAGGATTAATCTAAAAACAAGTTCTATACATCTAGAGAAATTCTCACAATTAGAATGAAAACACTCATGACAGACACCAAAAAACACCAATGAGCATTTAGAAACAATATAAAAGAAGGTTTTCAAGCTTCAGATATTAATTTAGTGGTGGAATTTATTGGGTTTACATGGCAAGGTTTTGTAGCGGAGGGGGCTGCAGGGGTGGCCTCTGTGAGAAGAGATCAGGGGCTGCCTCCATGCCGAACACAGATGGTTCCATCCGGCTCCACAATGGACCAGCCACTGGCCAAAGCTGAGCCAGTCAGCGACACTGGTGGCACATCTGTGAAACCATAGTTAAGAAGGGGTAAAAACTCTGTGCAGCAGTGTGAGAAGTGAGGAAATAAAAGTGTAAGAAACAACTCTGCAGACACCAAGGTCAGTGAAGAAGGAGCGGGAGGAGGTGCTCCAGTCACTGGAGCAGAGATTCCCCTGCAGCCCATGGAGGAGACCACAGTAGAGCAGGTAGTCCCTGCAGCCCATGGAGAGGACCACACTGGAGCAGATAACCACACTGCAGCCCCTGGAGGACCCCACGCCAGAGCAGGTGGATATGCCCTGAAGGAAGCTGCAGCCTGCGGAGAGCCCACACAGGAGCAGGCTATCTGGCAGGAACTGCGGCCCATGGAGAGGACCCACACAGGAGCAGTTCTTGAAGAACTGTAGCCCATTGGAAGGACCCAGGCTGGAGCAGGGGAAAAGTGTGAGGAGGAAGGAGAAGCAGAGATGAAGTGTTATAAACTGACCACAACCCCCCATTCTCCATCCCCCCTGTGCCGGGGGGTGTGTGTGGGGAGGTAGATGAGAATGAAGGAGTGAAGTTGAGCCTGGGAAGAGGGGGGGTGGGGGGAAGGTGTTTTTAGTTTCGTCTTTGTTTCTCACCATACTACTCTATTTTTAATTGCAAATAAATTAATCTTCCTCAAGTTGAGTCTGTTTTGCCTGTGACAGTAATTGATCTTTATCTCAACCCATGAGTTTTTCCATCTTTTTTTCTCCCCCTGTCCTGTTTAGAACTGGACAGACAACAAAATTCTACTACTGAGATTCTACACACCACTCCTAGTTACTCGCACCTCCATTTAACAGTACAAAGAAAAATTGGACATGAGCTGGCAATGCACACTTGCAGCCCAGAAAACCAATCGTATCTTGGGCTGCGTAAGAAGAAGCGTGGCCAGCAGGTCGAGAGAGGTCATTCTCCCCCTCTATTCCGCTCTCATGAGACCCCACCTGGAGTACTGCACCCAGCTCTGAGGTCCCCAGTACAAGAAAGATATGGACCTGTTGGAGCAGGTCCAGAGGCGGGCCACGAAAATGGTCAGAGGGATGGAATACCTCTCCTCTGAAGAAAGGCTGAGAGAGTTGGGGTTGTTCAGCCTAGAGAAGAGAAGGCTTCGGGGAGACCTTATTGCAGCCTTTCAATACTTAAAGGGAGCTTATATACAAAAGACAGAGACACTTTTTACCAGGGCCTGTAGTGACAGGACAAGAGGCAATGGTTATAAACTGAAAGAGGGTACGTTTAGACTGGACATAAGGAAGAAATTTTTTACGATGAGAGTGGTGAGACACTGGAACAGGTTGCCCAGAGAAATTGTGGATGCCCCATCATTGGATGTGTTCAAGGTCAGGTTGGAGGGGGCTCTGAGCAACCTGATCTAGTGAAAGATGTCCCTGCCCATGGCAGGGGGGTTGGACTAGATGATCTTTGAAGGTCCCTTCCAACCCAAACTATTCTATGAAAGCTCAATGGAGAGTTTGGGGTTGCATTGGTGGATAAAGCTTCATCCTCTTTGCTAGAGCACTGGACAAAATCCTTTGCAATGCTTCTACCCCCAACCAATAGCTGTTGGTAGAAGCCCTTGAATGGAAGTACCAGGATTTTCCAAGTCACATGTGCATGCACATAACTTTCATCAGTTTCACAGTATGATGTTGCCTTACTCTTATTCTGGGCCGGAGCTACAACAAAATAGATTATTTTAATACCTGTTGGAGAGGTTTGATGAGAACATAGCAGCAGGGTTAGGACTCATTTTTCTCTTTGCTTGGGTTCCACCAGTTGCAACTCATTTTCTTTCCCCTTTTACCAACAAAGTTTACGTTTAAGTTTGGGTAGTACTGTTCCTCTAAATGGAGACATTTCTTCATTTTTTACTAGACTGGATTTTAGAGAAATACAGTTAGGTTTTCCTTGTAAACTTCCCTACCACCACCTCCCCATCTCCTGGCAAGTGTTGTGACCAGCAACAGACTGATAAAACAAAACAACATGTGGTTCCAAAGTTGATGGATTTTTTTTTTATGTTATTGCAATGTTGTTGCTTTTTTCCTTGCCCAAATGACATTTCATCAAAATAGGTGCCTTGATGCAGAAAATCTGTTCTGACAAAACTACACTTTCTTAAGCAAAAGCAGTGCTCGGAAGGCTTGGCCGATTTTTCTGATTGTGAACATCAATGATGTTTCAAAGCCATTAATGTTTTCTGGAAAAATATTAGGTTTAATATCTAATAAATATTTCTTGAACATTCTTGTACCACACTGCAAGCATAAGATCAAACAAAGCACAGTCTGATGAGCTGTCTGCACAATCCCTTTCCCATCCTCACTGGGTTTTGAAAACTGAAGGAAAGTGTGTGGGAAAGCTCTAATTCAAAGTTGTTTGGTTTTATGGTTGTGTTGCAAAACACTTGAAACAAGGTGTGACTATTAGTCATATAGCAAGTATTGTGTATGTATAAACATCTGTGCTTGAGGGTTCTGAAGCAATTTGGTGCAGGGATTAGCAACTAGGAATGCTCCTGTTCTGCATTTGAAACTCATGGGAATGGCTGAAATAAGGAAAGGAAGGAGCAAATATTGTCTGTGGTGAGTCCACTGTTTTCCTTCAGTTAAACAAAAACTTGGGAAAGAATTATTGCAACATTTGAGAAATCATAGTAACATTCAGAAGTCGCATACTAACAATAGTACATGACTTAAACAGGTCAGGTCCCAGCATCTTCTCTTGCAAAATTCTTATCTGTCTGGTTTCTTTAAGGCACAGGCTTTCATCAAGTGTTCCTGTATATGAATTTGGGACTGCCATTTATGCTCTGCTCTTTGGAAATCTTGGGGCCGGCAGCTTCTAATAGTTCTTGCTGTTGAAAGGAACTGAGAAATCTAGATTCCAAAACCAGAACTACTCACTATCAGGGACATATTCTGCTTGTACTTGTAAAATTCAGATGGGCTCCAACAGGCAGAAATTTCGCAGCCTGATTGGTTATCCAGCAGCTTTATGTATATACACGATTCTTGGTACAGTTAGACTTGGGTGATACTAGCTGTATTACAGCTATTAAGAATCCCAGGTATTTCTGCTCTACTTAACTCTCTTTGGCTATTAAAAGATCTGAATTACACTTCTGGTACTGGTGGGAGGCATATAGCATGCAGGCACTTAGGTAGGTTCCTGAACATGACATTTGAAGGGACCAGGGACATATTTGCTGTGAACAACAGTACTACCACAAACGCTGATACAATTCCAGCATGGTGCAAGCAGGTCCATTTGCCCTCTCTCAACCTACACAGGCAAAAAAATGTTTGCAGCAACAGATAAGACATGCTTTTCCACATAACTCAGGCTTGGCTGGCAGATCCTATTGGCACATTTCTCTGAAGCCCAGATCTTTGTGAGCTTTATAAGACAGACTGGATAAGAACACCCAGCTATGTAACAGTAAATGCAGACAAGTAACCCCAAGCTCTGGGGGACCAAAGCCTTCCAGACGATTTGTATGAACTCACCTTTTGTAGTGACTGTCTCCATGGAGTAGTTTATCCATGTGCCACCTCCATCTCTGCATCAGTAGGTGCTCACCAAACTCACCAATGTGGCAGCACTTACCTCTGGCTTGTGATGTTCAGATCCTATTCATCTAAATTAAGCAGAGAGAAAACGCACATCTGCATGTTAATGGCTGTATCTAGAGATATCCAGACTCCTGTTGAAAGTGGCAGTGCTTTCCCCTTTATTAGCTATGTACACAGAGATAATTGGGCATGATGACTTGTGCAGACAGACCCTGTTCCCCCTTCATGAAAAACCTGCATTTGTTTGTTATTATTTCAGGTTCTGTTAGCTCTGCAGTGTTCACACTACTCGGGAATACCCTTATGGGCAGAGTGATGAAGCATGAAGAACACCTTGAGAAACTGGGATAAACAGCCAGAGCTGAGTCTTCATCAGGCCCTTCCTTGCTTGGGTCCTGTTCTCTGTCTGAGATCCCAAACATTGCTTAAATATGTGTTAGTATAATTGTATCACCCATTAGGAAGATGGTTTGTGTCAGAGAGAACTAATATTTAGTAACGAAGGAGGGGAGCTGTTTGGACGATGAACCTCTGTTGCTCATTCCATCTCCCTGCTATGTAGTAATACACTTGAATAAATAGGAAGTGGGTTAGGACTTGTGCCAGACTTGTGCTTCTGTCTAACAGAATTTGGGCTCTTCTTTTCAATCACTGTCACTCCAATGCTAACAATGGTTCCTCAGGCTGTTCTCAGGGGATTGAGGTTTCCAGTGGGTATAACCAGAATAGAGCAGCATTGTCTTTCCCTTAGGTAGGGTAGGCACATAGCGGGTTGGGACTTCACTAACTTGCCACTGAATAAACACTTAGCTAATTTTTGTTTGCAAAAAACTCACATGCATCTTGGTAGCCCCAGGGGCACAATTCAGAGTTTATTCAAAGATGCCAAAAGACCTGTTCTACGAGGCTTTTATTTCCAAAATCATCAACTAAAATTAACAAAGCATTATGTCAGTCCAGAGTGCCATTGTGGGAAAATCTGGTTTGTGAAAGGAAGACAAGGAACCAGTGAGAATGACAACAAAATGAGAGGTTCTGACTGGTCCAGAAGCACAAATCATAGGAAAGCTTCTTACAGTGAAGAACAAGAAGATGTAAGTGACTGTCCTGGTTTCGGCTGGGATAATTTTCTTCCTAGTAGCTGGTATAGTGCTGTGTTTTGGATTTAGGATGAGAATAATCTTGATAACACACCGATGTTTTAGTTGTTGCTAAGTAGTGCTTACGCTAGTCAAGAACTTTTCAGCTTCCCATGCTCTACCGACTGAGAAGGCTGGAGGTGCACAAGAAGCTGGGAGGGGGCACAGCCAAACTGGCCAAAGGGCTATTCCATACCATGGGACGTCATGCTCAGTACATAAACTGGGGAAAGCTGGCCGGGGGGGCCGCTGCTCGGGGACTGGCTGGGCATCGGTCGGCGGGTGGTGAGCAATTGCACTGTGCATCACTTGCTTTGTATATTCTTTTATTATTATTATTATTTTATTTTATTTCAATTATTAAACTGTCTTTATCTCAACCCATGAGTTTTCTCACTTTTACTCTTCCGATTCTCTCCCCCATCCCACTGGGTGGGGGGGAGAGTGAGTGAGCGGCTGTGTGGTGCTCAGTTGCTGGCTGAGGTTAAGCCACGACAGTGACAGAGGCTTTCCATAAAAAAGAGAGCAAATTCTTCTTCTCTACTTTGGTCTGGGTACCCTACCTTTGGGTCTAGCTGCTAATCCAGTTCTTCTGCAGGTTGTTGTTTTATAGTAGCCCTATTCTGTGTAGCCTTAGATTCACTGTGTCAGACAGTAACTCCTAGGAGACTGAAGTGACCTAGAAGGTGAAGAAGGGTCATCTCAAACCTTCAGGTTTTCAGGCCAAGAAGAGGCAAAGTCTTGGGAGGGGGAGCTACCATTCCTCAAGAATGTATCTGGTGCTTCTAGCTCAGGTTGGCACTTCTAGAGTCCATTTTCTGTCATCAGCTGCAGAGTGGTTCTTTCTTAACACAGTCCAAAATACCCCAGGTCACAGAGGTTTAGAAGTAAAGCACAGCACAGAACACTGCCAAGACAAATGTTTGGCTGGAAGAGGAGCCAGTAACGTACCCTTTCAATGAGCAGCTGGGATACCAGAGACCTTCAGCACCAATGGACTGAAACAGCTGAAATCTTCCATGGCTGAGACACTCCCCTGTTCTTCAGAGCTAGCCACCTTCAGCAAGCGAATAGACAACCTGAGTGTTGAGTACACTTTCCTTCCCACCCACCTGTTCAGGAAAGCTGTCACTCACTCCAGCAAAGCTCTATAAGCTAAGAGACAATCCTCTAGAAGTGTGCTGTGACCAGGATGGAATCTTGGAGATCCTTTACTCAGCAAGCACTCTCATGAAGGAGGAACTTCCCAGGCATCTCTTTCTTCTCTTTCTTTTTAGGTAAATTATATTACTGGGCCACAACCCAGCAAACAGACAACAGCAGGACTGTGGGGATGCAGACAACATGGGTGTGAGGACCCACCCCTAGTATTAAGGTAAGTGCAATCTCTGGAGAAGGTGAAGGATGGAAGGTGGTGACTTCTGGCACCAAGAGGAAGGCTCCTGACCCACCTAAGGGTTTACAACTACAGACTAGATGCACCACCCTCAAAGTTGAAGAGGAGCCAGATGTGCCTTCAAGCAAAGGATCTGGTGGTCCACCTGACCCTAAACCATGCAACACTACCAGGAAGAAGTGCGAATGATCATAATGGGTGACTCCCTGCTGCAGGGGACAGAGGCATCCCATCTGCCAACCTGACTTATCAACAAGAGAGGTTTACTGCCTGCTGGGGGCCCAGATCCGGGATATTGTGGAGGGACTGCTGAAGCTGGTCTGACCTTCTCATTACTACCCCCTGCTATTTTTCCATGTAGGCACAAATGATACTGCTAGAGGAAACCTGGACAGTATCAAAAGTGAATACAGAGCTCTGGGGGAGGTAGTCAAGGGCATGGGTGTCCAGGTGGTGTTCTCAATCCTGCTGGTGAGGGGAAAGGGTGTGAGGAGAAGGGCACTAATAGTACAGGCTGCGGAACTGGTGTTGGTGACAGGGTTTTGGGTTCTATGACCATGGGACCCTGTTTGCAGATCAGCATCTACTTGGGAGAGATGGGACCCACCTCACTAAGCAGGGCAAAGGTATTTTTGCCAGCAAGATGGCTGACCTCATAAGAAGGGCTTTAAACCAAGAATGAGAGAGGAGGGAGAGAGTTACCAGCAGCCCTGTGAGGGAGTGACGGACAGGGTTGATAAGCAAAGGGCCTGGGGTGATGTGACAGGAAGGGATCACAAAATCAACAAAATGGGGCTTAAGTGGAGTCACTTCCAGCATTTGCATGTAAGCAAGGAAGTGCCTACAAGGCCCCATGATGGAGAAATGCCCCAAACCCTCTCCAGGAACTCAACATGCTAGGGTGCCTCTCTAAAGTGCCTGTACACTAATGCACGCAGTATGGGGAATAAACATGATGAGCTAGAGATCTGTGTACAGTTGCAGGGCTACGATCTTGTTGGGATCACAGAGACATGGTGGGATGGCTCCCATGACTGGAGTGTTGCGGTGGAGGGATACAGGCTCTTTAGGAAGGACAGGCCAGGAAGACGAGGAGGGAGAGTTGCCCTTTATGTGAGAGAGCAGCTGAAGTGCATGGAGCTCTGCCTGGGGATGGATGAGTTGATGGAGAGCTTATGGATTAGGATTAAAGAGAAAACAGGTAAGGGTAGCATTGCAGTGGATTGCTACAAGCTGCCTGATCAAGCGGATGAGGCCCTCTACAGACAGATAGGAGCAGCCTCACATTCGCAGGCCCTGGTCCTCCTGGGGGACTTCAACTACCCTGATATCTGCTGGAGGGACCACACAACAGGGCATACGCATTCCAGGAGGTTCCTGAAGAGCATCGATGACAACTTCCTGACACAAGAGATAGAAGAGCCAAGGAGGAGAGGTGCTCTGCTGGACCTCATACTCACCAACAAGGAGGGGCTCATTGGGGATGTGAAGGTCAAAGGCAGCCTTGGCTGCAGTGACCATGAGATATTGCAGTTCAGGGTCCTGAGGGCAGGGAGAAGGGTGAAAAGCAAGATCACAACCTTGGACTTCAGGAGAGCAGCCTTTGGCCTCTTCAGCAATCTGCTTGGAAGAGTTCCATGGGATAGGGACCTTAAGGGAAGAGGGAACCAAGAAAGCTCATTAATATTCAAGAATCACCTCCTTGAAGCTCAGGAGTGGTCCATCTGAATGAGTAGGAAGTGAGGCAAAAATGCCAGGAGGCCTGCGTGGATGAACTAGGAGCTCCTGGCCAAACTCAAACACAAAATGAAGTATACAGAGGGTGGAAGCAGGGGCAGGTAACTTGGAAGGAATACAAAAAGATTGCCCAAGCATCCAGGATGATGTTAGGAAATCCAAAGCCCATCTGGAGTTGAATCTGGCCAGGGATGTCAAAGGCAACAAGAAGAGCTTCACTAAGTACATAGGTGACAAAAGGAAGACTAAGGAAAATATAGGTCTGCTGCTGAATGAGGCAGGGGACCTAGTTACACAGGACATGGAACAGGCTGAAATACTGAATGCCTTCTTTGCCTCAGACTTTACTAGCAAGACCAGCCTTCAGGAATCCCAGGTCCCAGAGACCAGGGGGAAAGGCTGGAGTAAGGAAGATGTACCCTTGGTGGAAGAGGATCAGGTCACAGAATACTTCAGCAAACTAGACATTCATAAGTCCATGGGCCCTGATGGGATGCACCCGCGAGTGCTGAGGGAGTTTGCAGATGTCATTGCGAGGCCACTCTGGATAAACTTTGATTGAACGTGGCAATTGGGAGAAGTGCCTGAAGACTGGAGGAAAGCAAATGTCATCCCCATCTTCAAGAAGGGCAAGAAGGAGGACCCAGGACTACAGGCCGGTCAGCCTCACCTCCATCCCTGGGAAGGTGATGGCCCAGCTAAGAAGGACTTGGGGATACTGGTGGGTGAAAAACTGGACATGAGCCAGCAATGTGCGCTCGCAGCCCAGAAGGCCAATCGTATCCTGGGCTGCATCAAAAGAAGCGCGGCCAGCAGGTCGAGGGAGGTGATTCTGCCCCTCTACTCTGCTCTGGGGAGACCCCACCTGGAGTACTGCATCCAGCTCTGGAGCCCTCAGCATAAGAAAGACACGGACCTGTTGGAGCAGGTCCATAAGAGGGCCACGAAAATGATCAGGGGGATGGAACACCTCTCCTCTGAAGAAAGGCTGAGAGAGTTGGGGTTGTTCAGCCTGGAGAAGAGAAGGCTTCGGGGACACCTTATTGCAGCCTTTCAATATATAAAGGGGGCTTCTAAGAAAGATGGCGGCAGACTTTTTACCAGGGCCTGTAGTGACAGGACAAGAGGCAACAGTTTTAAACTGAAAGACGGTACGTTTAGATTGGACATAAGGAAGAAATTTTTTATGATGAGAATGGTGAGACACTGGCACAGGTTGCCCAGAGAAATTGTGGATGCCCCATCATTGGAAGTGTTCAAGGTCAGGTTGGAGGGGGCTTTGAGCAACCTGATCTAGTGAAAGATGTCCCTGCCCATGGCAGGGGGGTTGGACTAGATGATCTTTAAAGGTCCCTTCCAACCCAAACCATTCTATGATTCTATGATTCTATGATTCAAAGAGATGAGACAAGACGAGACAAGACGAGACAAGACGTGAAGCGAAAGAAGAGAAGAGACGAGACGAGACAGAAAAACAGAAGGAAAGAGAAAGGGAAAGAAAGAGAAGGGGAAAGTGAAGGGGAAAGGGATGGGAAGGAAGAGAAGAGACGAGACGAGATGAGACAAGATGAGACGAGACAGTAGGGTTCTGGAATCACTGTTTTACAAGTCTGTTAAACAAGTCAACATGTGTGGGGTGGGGAGAGGAGAGTTAAAGGGGAGGGTGGGGCTGAAGGTGGTGAGGGAGCATGAAAAACTGAACATGTCTGTGGGGCAAGGGGCTAATCCTGTGAGTCTGACCAGACACTCCCTCACTGGCTCCCAAACCACTAGGATGACCATACAGTATTACTGAGGAAGCTTCTTTGTACTGTGCTGCAAGATACAGGCAACCAGCACCTACTAAAATGGAAAACCAGAACAAAATGCCAACTTAAGAAAACTGAGTGAAACGGAGACTGAATTTTAAGGTAAGTTTCACACAGAGAGGATGGGTGGTTGTGCTGGGGGAGCTCCATTTGCCCACAGTTGTGTGTGTGGGAGGGGTCTTCAGCTACCTGTAAAGACCACTATAGGGTGCCTGCTTGTGCTATATGTGTTTCCTTATACTTAGGTCGATGACCTTATAGAAAGTCTCAAAAAGTTCTGTCTGAGTGACTGAGCAGGTAGAAGACAGAAGTGTGCTGTGACCTGTTTGATTTTCTGCCCAGGCCTGCTGCAGTCAAAGAAAGGGGAACGGGCATAGAAGGGACCATGTCATTCTAGGAAAAAAGGAAAAAAAGCTGGAGAAGCTTGACTGGCAACCAACTCCCCTTATATCCTGTCAACAAAGTTTCTTTGTACATGAGATAAGCTGGTTGTCCAGTGTTGCATTTCTTACATGTGCGAAGTAACAGCATGTCTGTAGACATGTCTATACCACTGCTTCTGTTAAAAGACATTTATGATGCTCCTGGGAAGTTGGGAAGCTTTGGGGGTATAAATACCCTTTGTGAAGCCACTAAAAGGAAAATTGCTGATCTAAACAGAAGCCAAGTGGCAACCTGGCTTTGAAACCAGGATACTTACAGCTTACACAAGATGGCAAGAAAGCACTTTAAAACAAACAAAGTGAATGTGGCAGAAGTGGATCCACAGTTTTCCAAATCCAACAGTGGTGTTAAGTACATCTTAATGGTGATAGACATATTATCCAAGCATGCCTAGGCCACTGATATAAAATGCAAAATGGGCTCTAAAATAGCCCAGGCTTTTAAAACAATTTTTAGCAGGAGGCGAATGCCTCAGAAATTAAAGACCAGCTGGGGAAAAGGATTTCTAAACCAGCCTTTAAACAAGCTGTTAAAGTAGTATAATGCTCACAATTTTGTTGCTAATAATGAAGTAAGAACAAAATCTGACAAGGACAGAATCTACAAAATTGAGAAGATTATTGCTACAAAAGGGAAAGGAAGAAAGAAACAGATGCTGGTGAAGTGGCATGGCAGGCCCCAGAAATTGGACGGAAGCCTCCCAAGTCCAGGACATCTAGTGATTGGCAGTGGAGTGAGGGAAAAAGGATAGTGGACAGGAGTCTCTACATCACGCTACCCAGCAATGCCAGTGACAGAATTTTTCCACAAAACCCCACCTTGAACTTCACCATACAGCTGATGAGGCCCCTGGAGCTCTCAGGCAAGTGGAATGTGTGTCTGGCAGAAATACAATACCTGCACAGCTGGAATAACAGTAACGAAGATGCCATCTTTAAAATAGTGCAGCAGGGTAAGACATGGCAGTATAATTTGCAGAAAGGCTTTTACCCATCCCTCTCCATGTTGATGGAACATATGAACCATCTTATTAACCCCCACAACAAAGCTTCAGCTGTCAACTCTCTGGCAGCAAGCCTGGTCTATAACTCCATCATAAGAAAAACAAAGCTCAAAACATATGAAAAGCCTTAAATGTTTTCTAGCACATATTTTGGGGGCTTCTCCAGGTGTTGCTGCTAAGAAATATCCCTTTGTAACAGACATCATTGGAGGTTTAAACTCACTCTACCTCTACACAGATCTTGTAGAGCACCAGCTTGTCAAGGACTTTTTGGTCCCATTATTGCATGTGCTCTGACAGGTGGTAATAAAAATGAGATCATTATGGTGACGTATGATAAGTCACATTATGTGCCTGTAAACCACCAAGACATTGACATGATCAGCACTGAAAAAAAGACTGACAAGAACAAGCACGTCTCATTTTGGACACTGAAATTGTAAGGGACCAGTTGTATCAGCTGAATGTTCACAGGTCCATGGGGCCTGATGGGATTCATCTCAGAGTACTGAAGGAGCTAGCGGATGTTACAGCAGGACCCCTCTCGATCATCTACCAAAGGTCTTGGGAGTTTGGGGAGGTCCCTGCTGACTGGAAGCTAGCCAATGTTATTCCAATTTACAAGAGGGGCATGAGGGAAGACCCAGGAAACTACAGACCTGTTAGTCTAACCTCAGTACCTGGAAAAATTATGGAGCAGGTCATACTGGGTGCTATTGAAAGGCATTTAAAGAACAATGCAATCCTCAGGCGCAGTCAACATGGGTTCACAAAGGGAAAGCCCTGTTTAACTAATTTGATCTCCTTCCATGATAAGGTCACCCGCCTAGTGGATGAAGGGAAGGCGGTGGATGGAGTTTTTCTGGATTTTAGTAAGGCTTTTGATACTGTCCCTCACAGCATCCTTCTGGACAAGCTGTCCAACTGTGAGATGAGCAGGCACACAGTGCGCTGGGTGAAGAACTGGCTGAAGGGCAGGGCTCAAAGGGTTGTAGGGAATGGGGCCACATCTGGCTGGTGACCGGTCACCAGCGGTGTTCCTCAGGGCTCAATTCTAGGGCCAGTTCTGTTCAATATTTTTATCAATGATCTGGATGCAGGAGTTGAATGCACCGTTAGCAAGTTTGCTGACGATACCAAACTGGGAGGTGCTGTTGACTCGAGAGAGAGACAAGAGGCCTTGCAGAGGGATCTAGAGAGATTGGAGCATTGGGCAATGATTAATGGCATGAAATTTAACTAGTCTGAATACCAGATTCTGCACCTGGGACAGAGTAATGCCGGGCACAAGTATAAATTGGGAGAGGAGTGGCTGGAGAGCAGCCCTGCAGAAAGGGATCTGGGGGTGCTGGTCGACAGCAGGCTCAATAGGAGTCAGCAGTGTGCCCTGGCAGCCCAGAGGGCAAACCGCATCCTGGGGGGCACCAAACACAGTATAACCAGCCGGTCAAAAGAGGTGATTATCCTGCTGTATTCAGCATTGGTGCGACCTCACCTTGAGTACTGTGTGCAGTTCTGGGCCCCACAATCTAAGAAGGATGTGAAGGTCCTTGAATGCGTCCAGAGGAGGGCAACAAAGCCGGTGACAGGGCTGGAAGGCATGTCCTATGAGGAGCGGCTGAGGACTCTGGGTTTGTCCAGTTTGGAGAAAAGGAGGCTGAGGGGTGACCTCATTGCTCTCTACAGCTTCCTGAGGAGGGGAAGTGGAGAGGGAGGTGCTGAGCTCTTCTCCCTGGGATCCTGTGACAGGACATGTGGGAATGGCTCAAAGCTGCGCCAGGGGAGGTTTAGACTTGACATTAGGAAACATTTCTTTACCGAGGGGGTGGTCAAACACTGGAACAGGCTTCCTAGAGAGGTGGTCGATGCCCCAAGCCTGTCAGTGTTTAAGAGGCATTTGGACAATGTCCTTAATCATAGAATCATAGAATCATTGAGGTTGGAAAAGACCTCTAAGATCATCGAGTCCAACCGTCAACCCAACACCACCATGCCCACTAAACCATGTCCCTAAGTGCCTCATCTACACGTCTTTTAAATACCTCCAGGGATGGGGACTCAACCACTTCCCTGGGCAGCCTGTTCCAATGTTTCACCACTCTTTCAGTAAAGAAATTTTTCCTTACATCCAATCTAAACCTCCCCTGCCGCAACTTGAGGCCATTTCCTCTCGTCCTATCACTTGTTACTTGGGAGAAGAGACCGACACCCACCTCGCTACAACCTCCTTTCAGGTAGTTGTAGAGAGCGATGAGGTCTCCCCTCAGCCTCCTCTTCTCCAGGCTAAACAACCCCAGTTCCCTCAGCCGCTCCTCATAAGACTTGTTCTCCAGACCCCGCACCAGCCTCGTTGCCCTTCTCTGGACACGCTCCAGCACCTCGACGTCCTTCTTGTAGTGAGGGGCCCAAAACTGAACACAGTATTCGAGGTGGGGCCTCACCAGTGCCGAGTACAGGGGCACGATCACTTCCCTACTCCTGCTGGCCACACTATTTCTGATACAGGCCAGGATGCCATTGGCCTTCTTGGCCGCCTGGGCACACTGCCGGCTCATGTTCAGCCGGCTGTCGACCAACACCCCCAGGTCCTTCTCTGCTGGGCAGCTTTCCAGCCACTCTTCCTCAAGCCTGTAGCGCTGCATGGGGTTGTTGTGGCCCAAGTGCAGGACCCGGCACTTGGCCTTGTTGAACCTCATACAGTTGGCCTGGGCCCATCGATCCAGCCTGTCCAGGTCCCTCTGCAGAGCCTTCCTACCCTCAAGCAGATCAACACTCCCGCCCAACTTGGTGTCGCCTGCAAACTTACTGAGGGTGCACTCGATCCCCTCATCCAGATCATTGATAAAGATATTGAACAAGACCGGCCCCAAAACTGAGCCCTGGGGAACACCGCTCGTGACCGGCCGCCAACTGGATGTAACTCCATTCACCACAACTCTCTGGGCCCGGCCGTCCAGCCAGTTTTTGACCCAGCGCAGAGTACACCTGTCTAAGCTGTGAGCCGCCAGCTTCTCGAGGAGAATGCTGTGGGAGATGGTGTCAAAGGCCTTCCTGAAGTCCAGGTAGACCACATCCACAGCCTTTCCCTCATCCACTAGGCGGGTCACCTGGTCATAGAAGGAGATCAGGTTGGTCAAGCAGGACCTGCCTCTCATGAACCCGTGCTGGCTGGGCCGGATCCCCTGGTTGTCCCGCTCATGCCTTGTGAGCGCCCTCAAGATGAACCGCTCCATAATCTTCCCCGGCACCGAGGTCAGGCTGACAGGCCTGTAGTTCCCCGGATCCTCCTTCCGGCCCTTCTTGTAGATGGGCGTCACATTCGCAAGCCTCCAGTCGTCCGGGACCTCCCTCGTTAAACAGGACTCCTGATAAATGATGGAGAGCGGCTTGGCGAGCACCTCCGCCAGCTCCCTCAGCACTCTTGGGTGGATCCCATCCGGCCCCATAGACTTGTGAGCGTCCAGGTGGCGTAGCAGGTCATTGACTGCTTCCTCTTGGATTATGGGGGGTTCATCCTGCTCGCCGTCCCCGTCTTCCAGCTCAGGGGGCCGAGTACCCTGAGGATAACTGGTCTGCCTGTTAAAGACTGAGGCAAAGAAGGCATTGAGTACCTCAGCCTTTTCCTCATCCTCAGTGACAATGTTCCCCCCTGCATCCAATAAAGGATGGAGATTCTCCTTGGCTCTCTTCTTATCATTAATATATTTGTAAAAACTTTTTTTGTTGTCTTTAACGACAGCGGCCAGATTGCGTTCTAGCTGGGCTTTTGCCTTTCTCATTTCCTCTCTGCACGACCTAACGAGATCCCTGTACTCTTCTTGAGTCGCCTGCCCCTTCTTCCACAAGCGGTAAACTCTCCTTTTTTTCCTGAGTCCCAGCAAGAGCTCCCCGTTCAGCCAGGCCGGTCGTCTTCCCCGCCCGTTCTTCTTACGGCGTACAGGGACAGCCTGCTCCTGCGCCTTTAAGATTTCCTTCTTGAAGAAGGTCCAGCCTTCCTGCACCCCTTTGCCCTTCAGGACTGTCTCCCACGGGACTCTCTCAACCAGCGTCCTGAACAGGCCAAAGTCCGCCCTCCGGAAGTCCATGGTTGCGGTTTTGCTGGCCCCCCTCCTTACTTCACCAAGAATGGAGAATTCTATCATTTCATGGTCGCTAAGCCCAAGACGGCCTCTGACCACCACATCTCCCACCAGTCCTTCTCTGTTTGTAAACAGCAGGTCGAGCGAGGCACCTCCCCTGGTAGGCTCACTTACCAGCTGTGTCAGGAAGTTGTCTTCCACACACTCCAGGAACCTCCTAGACTGCTTCCTCTCTGCCGTGTTGTATTTCCAGCAGACGTCCGGGAAGTCGAAGTCCCCCACGAGAACAAGGGCTAGCGATTGAGAGACTTCTGCCAGCCGCTTGTAGAACGCTTCATCCGCCCCTTCATCCTGGTTGGGTGGTCTATAACAGACTCCCAGCAGGATATCTGCCTCGTTGGCCTTCCCCCTCATCCTTACCCATAGACACTCAACCGTACCATCATCACTATCGTTGAGCTCTATACAATCAAAACACTCCCTAACATACAGGGCCACCCCACCGCCTCTCCTTCCTCGCCTGTCCCTTCTGAAGAGTTTATAGCCATCCATTGCAGCACTCCAGTCATGAGAGTCACCCCACCATGTTTCTGTGATGGCGACTAAGTCATATCTCTCCCGCTGCACAATGGCTTCCAGCTCCTCCTGTTTGCCGCCCATGCTGCGTGCATTGGTGTAGATGCACTTGAGCTGGGCTATCGATTTCGCCCCCAGCATCGGCATGCCACCCCTCGGCTCATCTCTAGCGAGCCTGGTTTTATCCCCTTCCCCCTTCGAACCTAGTTTAAAGCCCTCTCAATGAGCCCCGCCAATTCATGAGCCATGATCCTTTTTCCCTTGTGAGACAGCTGGACTCCATCTGTCACCAGCAGGCCCGGTGCCGTGTAAACCTCCCCATGATCAAAAAAAACAAAATTCCTCCGATGGCACCAGCCCCTGAGCCACGCGTTGATCAGGTGTGTTTTCCTGCTCCTTTCAGTATCCTTCCCTGCCACTGTAGGGATAGAGGAAAACACTACCTGTGCTCCCGATCCTTCAACCAGTCGCCCCAGTGCCCTGAAGTCCCTTTTGATCACTGCAGGACTTCTCTCTGCAACCTCATCACTACCAGCCTGTATAACCAGCAGCGGGTAGTAATCAGAAGGCTGTACCAAACCAGGGAGCTTCCTAGTGATGTCTCTGACCCGGGCCCCAGGGAGGCAGCAGACTTCCCTGTGGGACGGGTCCGGTCGGCATATCGGGCCCTCTGTTCCCCTCAGAAGGGAATCGCCTATGACAATTACCCTCCTTTTTTTCTTAGCAGCGGCAGTCATAATGCATGGGGCTGACTGCCTCACCCTAGGCGACCCCCCGGATGGACCTTCGTCTACATCCTCGCTTGCCTCGCCCTCAAGTTCCAGGGCCCCATATCTGTTGTGTAAAGGCAACCGGGAAGGTGAGGGAGGCCGGGCGGGGATTCGCCTGGCACCCCGAGCAGGGACCCGTTTCCATCCCCCCCCGTTGCTTAGGTCCCCTCTTTCTACCTGGTGGCAAGAGGGCAGGGGATCCTCTGCTTCTCGCAGAGCCTCCATCTGCTGCCTCTGCCTCAGGGACGGTAGGGTGCAGCTCCACCAATCTATCTCCCTCTCGCACTCCTGGATACTCCTCAACCTTTCCACCTCCTCCTTCAGCTCTGCCACCAGGCCGAGCAGATCATCCACCTGGTCACACCGCACACAGGTGGTGTCTCTGCTGCCCTCCGATACAACTGACAGGCTCAGGCACTCCCTGCAGCCAGAGGCCTGGACAGCTGTATGCTTGCGTGTGAGCTCTGTCTGGGTCGCCACATTCCTTCTGGCGACGGCTTTCGGCCGAGTGGAAACCATAGCTGGTCCTCTTCTCGGAAGCCGACGATTACCAGTTGAGTTGGCCTCTAGAGCCGGGAGTGGGGCTGCGCCTTGCCCGCTCGCCTTCCCTGCACGCCCTGCCTGCGCGAACTGCTAACATGCTTTAACTTTTGGTCAGCCCTGAAGTGGTCAGGCAGTTGGACTAGATGATTGTTGGAGGTCCCTTCCAACTGAACTATTGTATTCGATTGTATTTTCTTTTGGGAAGGTGTACTGGGTCTGGCTGGGATGGAGTTAACTTTCTTCATAGCAGCCCGTATGGTGCTGTACTTTGCATTTGTGGCTAAAACAGTGTTGATAACACACCAATGTTTTGGCTATTGCTGAACAGTGCTCGCACAACATCAAGGCTGTTTCTCCCAACCCCAGAGGCCAGTAGGTTGGGGGTGGGCAAGAGGTTGGGAGAGGACATAGTTGGGACAGCTGACCCCAACTGACCAAAGGGATATTCCATACCATATGACATCATGCTCAGCAATAAAAGCTGAGGGAAAGGGGGAGGATGCGGGGACGTTCATGGTTATGGCATTTATCTTCCCAAGCAACTGCTACGCATGCTCAGACCCTGCTTTCCAGGAAGCAGCTGGACTTCTGCCTGCCGATAGGAAGTAGTGAATGAATTCATATTTATGCTTTGCTTCCACATGCAGCTTTTGCTTTTATTAAACTGTCTTTGTCTCCACCCATGAGCTTGTCCATCTTTTCTCCCCATCCTGTTGAGGAGGGGGAATGAGAGAGCGACTGGGTTGGGGGTCTGGCAGCCAGCCAAATTCAACCCACCACAGAAGGTGACTGTGAAGCTTCATCATCAGCCCCAGAAGTCTCTCATATTTTAAGAAACCACTCCAAAATGGTAGTGGTAAAGAATTATGGGGACTCAGCCTTGTACATGAATTATTACAGATCCCAGGCAGGCAATGGTCTCTCTGGCTTTCAAGGCATTCTTGTGATGTATGGAGTGGCATCGTAGCTAAATTACATAGCCTCTTTAGAAAGGCTGTTCTGCTTTTGAAAAGAGGCTTGGAAATTGTTAAGCCACACATTAAAAGTGCTACTCAAGACATTTCAAGAAACGTGTTTGGACATGTTTCCAAGGTCGTTCTGGACAATCTGGAAACACCAGCAAATCAAGAGGTGTCAGGGCTTGCTTATATTCAAAGAAAAAGCCTCAAAAGAAAGAGACCCATGTCACGCCCCCAGAGGGAAGGACCACCCGAGCCCTTTAAAGGAAAAAGGAAGGGGGGGCACTAGACAGCAGTCTGGCCAGGACAAGAAAAAGAAGAACAACAAGCCAATCCAAATGGTGCAAAAGACAGAAAACCCAGAGAAAGAGGGCCCGTTCCACCTCTAGGAAAGGCAATATATTTTAAAAGGGATGGCTTTCGTTCATGGATACTGGGAAGAATGTACCAAATCTGAGCTGGATTTGTTTGCGGTGTCCCTGATGCAGACTAGCACTGTGAAAAGCCTATTGTCGTGGTTTAATCTCAGTTGGCAACTAAGCACCACGCAGCCGCTCGCTCACTCCCCCCACAGTGGGATGGGGGAGAGAATCAGAAGAGTAAAAGTGAGAAAAACTCGTGGGTTGAGATAAAGACAGTTTAATAGGTAAAGCAAAAGCCACACATGCAAGCAAAGCAAAACAAGGAATTCATTCACTGCTTCCCATCGGCAGGCAGGTGTTCAGCCATCTCCAGGAAAGCAGGGCTCCATCACGCGTAACGGTTACTTGGGAAGACAAACGCCATCACTCCAAACGTCCCCCCCTTCCTTCTTCTTCCCCCAGCTTTATATACTGAGCATGACGTCACATGGTATGGAATATCCCTTTGGCCAGTTTGGGTCAGCTGTCCTGGCTGTGCCCCCTCCCAGCTTCTTGTGCACCTCCAGCCTACTCAGTCGGTAGAGCATGGGAAGCTGAAAAGTCCTTGACTAGTGTAAACACTACCTAGCAACAACTAAAACATCGGTGTGTTATCAACATTGTTCTCACCCTAAATCCAAAACACAGCACTGTACCAGCTACTAGGAAGGAAATTAACTCTATCCCTGCCGAAACCAGGACACCTATTTATAGAGGTGCCTCCACTTTCTGCTATTGCAGAGTCTACACCTCTGGACTTTTTCATAGCTGGGAACAGGGAAGATGACATAGATCTGAACAACAATGCTAAATCTTTGCTGCAAGATTGTAAAAGGTGACAAGTCCAACCATGGAGCTGGTGAGGCTGTGGGTCTCTTGAATTACCCACTGGCCTCTATATTCAGCCAGCTGGACGTTATGCTGGGAGACTGTACTGTGTCTAGCTGGGATGGAGTTAATTTTCTTCATAGCAGCTTGTATGGTGCTGTGTTTTGGATTTGTGACCAAAATAGTGTTGACAGCACACCAATGTTGTAGATATTGCTAAACAGTGTTTGCACAGCATCAAGGTCTTCTCTGTTTCTCACTCTGCCCCTCCACAGTGAATAGATTGGGGGTGTGCAAGAGGTTGGGAGGGGACACAACCAGGCAGATGACCTGAATTAACCAAAGAGGTATTCCATGACATATAATGTCATGCTCAGCAATAAAATGGAGAGGAAGGGGTTTAGGAACATTAACCATCTTTTGTTTGGGAACTGGTTGGGCATCGGTCTACCCATGGGAGGTGGTGAGTGATTGCCTTTGCATCATTTGTTTTGTTTTCTTCCTCTCTTCTTCCACTTCTCCTTCGCTTATTGAACAATTTTTATCCTGACCGATGAGTTTTCTTTCTTTTACTCTTCCTTTCATCTTCACCCATCCCATTTGGGGTGGTGGTGGGAAGTGAGTGAGCGAGTGGCTGTGTTACCGTAAGTCGGCAGACAAAAAAACTCTCTAAGACTCAATTTGGAGTTTTAGAAAGCAGGCATTCTTTATTGCGGCGCCGGGCGCACAGGGGATCGCTCCACCTAGTGTGCGCGCCGAATCTCTCAATTACCAGAGTTATGTACAGTCAGAATATACATATTCATTAGGTTTCATTAGCATATTCATGTTATTTCCTGGAACTCATTAACATATGTAAAAGTCTTTAACGCATGCGCTCTTATGTTCGTTGGTGATCTTTCAGGGTCCTCTGGTGGTCGTCGATAGTCTTCCTCACCGTGTCCGCTAGTTGAACTCAGTCTTTGCGCCTGCACAGTTTGTCTTTTGGCCCAGCTGCACTAACTAGCTGATTTCAGCAGAACTTCCTTATCTATTCCACCCCTGTACACAGAGCTTCAAGGCTTCCTTTTATCTACGGAGTGTCCAGTCTATCTATCCACGGAACATTTAGCTACTTTGTTTCGACAAAGAGAACCGTATGCCTCCTTAGTATTTCTTTTATTCAGTATCAATCCCTCCTTTTCTTTTGAGGATTCGTAGCTAGCAAGCTACAATCCTCACTTCATTAAGAGAGTTAACACAGTTCAATGGTAAATGGGATAGTGCATAAAAGACAGAGTATATCAATAGTATATACTAAGTTGGGTTATTTGTCTCATCATGTACCAAACCTTTATGTATAATATAATTATAAGCAACAAACATATTAATATTAAAGTTAGTAAAATTACGACTGGATGAAGTATAAGGTTAAGCACTCCTGTTGCTGTCGGTGACCATCCGAGAAGAGTTTCCGACCAGTGATGTTCTCCATCCTTCTTCACTCTTTCCAAGATTTGGCATATTTCTTTTGTATCATGATGAATGGTGATTAGAGTTTTGTGTCCATTATTTCGGACACATTCTAACAGTCGACACAGATCATTGTGATGTAATAGTTTCTTTACCAATGTAAGATTCATTCCAATGGGAGCAGGCAATAAGTCTTCACTTAATGTATAATTTGAGTGCAACAATTGATAAGATGTAACAGGAGCGGAATAATTAAAATCACATCCCATAATGTTAGTAAAGTTACAAACACATATATTTGAGCGATTGTCTGTATCTACAGTAACGTCATCTACAAAGATAAAGTCACAAAGGGTTCTCATACAAACACATCCTTTTCCAATATATACGAGCACAGTTTCAGGTGTTTCATCGGGATGTATTTCAAAGTGGCAAACATTTTGCTCAGTGTCGAGACAAATGTCTTGGGGTTTGATGGTGTTACTTTCACAAATAAATCTCTGCTGTTCTCGTACAACGCATGTGCTAACATCGACAGTTTGCCACTTGTTTCCATTTTGTTGGGCCCATACTCTATGTTCTAGTGGATAGAGTATAGCTCCATTGTGATTTAATCCTAATGCAATGATTGGGTATATGGTGTATACTGAAGCATTGTGAATTGTTAAAACAAAAGCTGTGGCCTTATTGTTGATAGGGTCATAAGTGAAATTAACCAAATACCACCAAGATTGGAATTCCTTTTCAAATTTAGTTGCATTGTCCCAGATTACCTTTCGAATTTCAGTGGGTAAGGTGCCCTCTTCTTCTCTTATAATTGCTGCATGTGTAGTTAACAGGATTTGAAATGGTCCTTTCCATTTCTCTTGTAGCGGTTCAGAAGTCCAAGATTTGATGTACACCCAATCTCCAGGCTGGAATGGATGCGCTGGGGAATCAAGACCTAGAGATTCATTTAAAATCACATATCTATTTAGTTCTCGTAAAACTTTCCCGAGGGCAATTAAGTAATTTCTTGCATCACTTTCCCCTTGTATTCGCATGTCTCCTGGTAGTCCAGGTATTTGGTACGGTCGTCTGTACATCAACTCATACGGGCTGAGATGTTGCCTACCTCGTGGTTGGACTCTAATTCTTAACAAAGCCAGAGGCAAAGCTTGTGTCCAATTCATTGAGGTTTCCTGACATATCTTGCTTAACTGAGTCTTAAGGGTGTAATTCATTCTCTCTACTTTACCACTAGATTGAGGCCTATAAGGGGTATGTAAGTTCCAATTAATATCTAATAATCTGCTTATTTCAGTAATTACTTTGGCTATAAAATGTGGACCTCTATCTGATGACATCCCTAGAGGTACTCCAAATCTTGGAAGTATTTCTTTCAACAATATTTTTACTACATCTTTCGCCTTATTGGTGCGACATGGAAAGGCCTCAGGCCAACCTGTATATGTATCCACGAGGACCAACAAATACTTTAGCCCTCCTTTTCTTGGCAATTCGGTAAAATCTATTTGCCAATATTCCCCAGGTGCCTGTCCTTCAGCAGTTTTTCCAAATTGAACTTTATTCTGTGTTTTTGGATTATTCCTACAACATATTTCACATCTTCGTGTGACCGATTTAATAATTTCCACCATGTTCCTGCTAATAACCGACTTCTGCAAATATTTTAGCAAATTTTCAGTTCCCCAGTGCACAGCGTTGTGTTCCTCCTTTACTAAATTATTCATGAGGGAATGAGGTATGACTACTAGACCTGTAGGTGTAACTGCCCATCCGTCTTCTCATTTTTCTGCTTGTAAAGTTTCGATTAATTTTAAATCTTGCTTATCATAAATAGGGTTTTTCTGGAGGGAAATTCTCTTCTCTGCCACTATAGCTAGCACTTTCTCCTCTATGCCTTTTTCTGCAGCCTGCTTTGCAGCTAAATCAGCCAGCTTATTTCCTTGCTCTTGAGTGGTTCGTCCTGATTGATGAGTTTAACAACGCATAATAGCTACAGCAGCAGGGGCTTTTATACTTTCTAATAAACTCAAAATTTCTTCCTTATGTTTCACCTCTGCCCCTTGTGCGGACAATAGTCCTCTTTCTTTCCAGATTGCTCCATGCACATGCACTATTCCAAAAGCATATTTCGAGTCAGTCCAAATATTCACGCGCTTGTCTTTACTTAACTGCAAAGCCCGAGTGAGGGCAATCAATTCAGCCTTTTGGGCAGATGTTTTAGTGGGCAATGCTTGTGCCTCTACCACCGTCTCGACAGTGGTAACTGCATACCCTGATACTCGCTTTCCTTCTTTCATAAAGCTGCTGCCGTCCGTGTATAGTTCCCAATCTGGATTCTGCAAGGGAATATCTTTCAAGTCGGGCCTGCTTGAATAGACTTCTTCAATGGTTTGCAGGCAGTCATGTTCAGGTTTACCTTCTTCTTGTCGAGCTGAGAGGAACATGGCAGGATTAATTATGGCAGTAGTCTTTAAGGTCACATCATCTGGTTCTATTAGTACCACTTGATATTTTAGCATTCTACGAGGAGACAACCAATGTCCACCCTTTTGGTCCAATACTGTGGTTACCATGTGTGGAACATAAACAGTTATTTTTTGTCCCATGGTGAGCTTCCGAGCCTCTTGTATTAACAGTACCGTTGCAGCCACTGCTCTTAAACATCCGGGCCATCCCTGGCTTACTGGATCCAATTGCTTGGAAAAATATGCCACTGCTCGTCTACATTCTCCCAAACGCTGGGTTAAAACACCTAAGGCCACTGCTTGCCTTTCATAAGTGAACAGTTCAAAAGGCTTTTCTAAATTAGGCAGCCCTAAGGCTGGGGCTTTCATCAAGGCCCTTTTAAGTTGAATATATGCATTCCGACTTTCGTTTGTCCATTGCAGGGGACCTTTCGATGATTTCAGTAACTCATACAAGGGTTTTACCATCAGTCCATAATTAGCAATCCATAAGCGACACCATCCCACCATTCCTAGAAAGGTTCTCAATTCATGAACGTTTCGAGGTTCTGGAAGTTGGCAAATAGCTTCTTCCCTTTCATTGCTTAACTGTCTCTGCCCCCTCAGAATTTCAAAGCCTAAATATGTTACAGTTTCTTTTGCAATTTGAGCCTTCCCTTTTGACACTCGATAACCGCTGAGTCCGAGGAAGTTTAATAGACTAATTGTCAGTTCCAAGCATTCTTCCCGGGAGTTCCCAGCTAATAGTATGTCGTCAACATATTGTAACATTGCTCCATTTTTATTGTCTTGTCTCCATAATTCTAACTCTTTCGCTAGTTGATTTCCAAAAATCATTGGACTATTTTTGAATCCTTGCGGTAGTACTGTCCAGGTATACTGAGTCCTTCTTCCCGTCTCAGGGTTTTTCCACTCAAAGGTGAACAATTCCTGACTTCCGGAGTCAAGTGGGATGCAGAAGAAGGCATCTTTTAAATCTAGGACTGTAAACCGCCCCTGATCTTCAGTGAGAGCAGTTAATAGTGTGTACGGGTTTGCTACCACTGGGTGTATATCCCGGACAATTTGATTCGCTGCCCTCAGGTCCTGGACTAACCTATAAGATTTCCCGTCAGCTTTCTTAACAGGTAAAATCGGAGTATTATACTTAGATTCACATTCTCTTAATAACCCATATTCCAAAAACTTCTGTATAATAGGTACCAACCCAAGTTTAGCTTCTAATTTTAAGGGATACTGTTTCAATCTTACCGGTGCTGATCCTGGTATAAGGTCTATCCTTACGGGTTCAGCCCTCTTTGATTTTCCGGGTATTTCTCTTGCCCAGACGACAGGAATCACTGCATCCTCAACTTTAGCCGGGATTTTTCTTTCCACCTGCTCAATTTCCTGCAATAACAATATTGAGGCTTGGACAAATTTAGATTCAGGCATTGACACTTCTACTTCTCCATTTTTGAACTTTATTTCAGCTTCTAGTTTTTCTAATAAATCTCGGCCTATTAAAGGTTTTGGTGCACCTGGTAGATACAAAAACTGATGCGTTACCCATTGTTTTCCAATTTTAAATTTTAAGGGTTTAAAGAAGGGTCGTGTCTCCGGCTTTCCCGTCGCACCAATAATTCTCACAGTATCATATCCTAACTCATGTTTCTTTGTGTTCAAAACCGAATAGGTGGCCCCTGTATCGACCAAACGTTCTATTTCAGTTTCATCTTCCCCCAGCTTAATTTTAACCAGAGGCTCTGCTGGGGAAGATTCCTCTTAGTGCCGCAAGGTCACTAGGTCCCTAGCATCTGTTCCTTGTAATTTCTGCAGCTTTCTTCGGATATCATCAGCAGACTGCCCGATAAACAAAGTTGCTAACTGATTCTTCCCTTCCTCTGATTCAGGATCCAGAGTGGTATACTTCCGAGCAGCTTCTTTCAATCTATTTAGGAAATCAGTGGGAGACTCCTTTCTATCCTGCTTAATCTCGTATAATTTTGACCAATTTATCGCTTTTGGTATAGCATTTCTTATACCAAACAGAACCCACCTCTGATATTGCGTTAATAACAATTTCTGGCCATTATCATTAGGGTCCCAGCCAGGATCCGCCGAGGGAAAATGATGCTCCAACTGTCCTTGTAATGTCCCTGCCGCTATTTGGGCTTCAACCTGAATCCTTGTCGTTTTACGAATCATCTCCCTCTCTGTACTATCAAACAATACTTGCATGATAACTTCGATATCTTTCCAATCTGGATCCTGAGTTTTTATCATCATTTCAAAGGCAGTAGCCACTCGATCAGAATCATCCCTATAACTACCGGCAACTGCTTTCCAGTTGTTTAAATCTGTAATCGAAAAAGGCACTGTCACTAAACTGGACCATCATTCCCTACTGCTTCTCTCAACGGAGCTTGCAACGCGGTTCCCTGTCGGTTATGAGTTCTCCTTGCCACCGGCATGGCCCCTGCAGCATCTCTCTCTGGCTCATTGTCCAATCCACCCTCTGCCCCAAAGGGCTCAAGTTCATGGTTCTGAGGCCTCTGCCTCAACCCTGGAGCCACTAACATCTCTAAATCCTCTTCCTGCTCATTCTGGGTCAACTTCAAACATCTCTGTCCAATACTGCATGCCGAACAACACCTCTTTAACCCTCTCCCTTTTTCTCTCTCTCGCTTCTCCTTTTCCAATGCCAATACCAGAGGATCAGTTGGGGCCAAATTAATTCCACACTCCTTTTGCCACTCAGAATGCTGACAATACCTCATCCCATTTTCCTTCTCTCCTTAGGAACAGCATTAGTTGTAACAGAGTATTATAATTCAGAGTACCATTCCTTGGCCACTTTTCTCCATCTTCTAGTTTGTATAGTGGCCACCATTGATTACAATACTTAATTAGATCATCCCTTTTTGCAACCCCACCAGAGGATCCTGCAATTTGTTTCCAATGCTTTAAAATACAACCCAAAGGTGATTTCTTTAAGATTCCCCCCACCCGTGGATGATCCGGCGGATGATCCAGTGCCCATTTTATACACAGAGAATCACACACACAGACGAGCCTTTCGTACGCAGGGAATCACACACGCAAACAAGTCTTTCGTACAACAACAACAACAACAATACAAATAACTACAATAATACAAATAACATCACTATAACAGATAAATACTTACAATAATAGAAATCACACACACAGACAAGCCTTTTGTACAGCAACAATAACACAAATAACTAATTACTATATCAGACAAATACTTACAATAATAGACAAGCATTTATAATAATTGTTACCGCGGTTGCTCTTGATGTTTATCTTGAGTGGGGACTCTAACCCCTGGTGGGGACTCTAACCCCTTCCAAACGGGGACTCTAACCCCTACCCGGGTCTTAAACCCAACCCTGCGGAGCTTTCGCTGCGTCTGATGGGCAGGTAGTGGGGACTCTAACCCCTAGTGGGGACTCTAACCCCTTCCCAAATTTCTAAAAGAATGCCTTATTACTCACAAAGCAGTGTTCTTCGCTCAGGGGCTCTTTGGTCCAGGGATCGGGAGAAGTCCTCTCTGAGAATCCCTCGGTGCCGGCTGACGTTCCGAGATCCCAGGATCCGTCGAGGCTCAAGAGCAGTGTCCCATCTGGGGTGCCAAAACTGTTACTGTAAGTTGGCAGATGAAAAACTCTCTAAGACTCAATTTGGAGTTTTAGAAAGTAGGCATTCTTTATTGTGGCACCGGGCGCACAGGGGATCGCTCCACCTAGTGTGCGCGCCGAATCTCTCAATTACCAGAGTTATGTACAGTCAGAATATACATATTCATTAGGTTTCATTAGCATATTCATGTTATTTCCTGGAACTCATTAACATATGTAAAAGTCTTTAACGCATGCGCTCTTATGTTCGTTGGTGGTCTTTCAGGGTCCTCTGGTGGTCGTCGATAGTTTTCCTCACCGTGTCCGCTAGTTGAACTCAGTCTTTGCGCCTGCACAGTTTGTCTTTTGGCCCAGCTGCACTAACTAGCTGATTTCAGCAGAACTTCCTTATCTATTCCACCCCTGTACACAGAGCTTCAAGGCTTCCTTTTATCTATGGAATGTCCAGTCTGTCTATCCACGGAACATTTAGCTACTTTGTTTTGACAAAGAGAACTGTATGTCTCCTTAGTATTTCTTTATATTCAGTATCAGCTGTGTCATGCTTAGCTGCCTACTGGGGTTAACCCACAACGGTCCTTTTTGACACCTAATGTGGGGCTTGAAGGGTTCGAGATAATGACAGATTTGATTAGAGTGTGCTAGACTGAATTTATAGCTGTTTAGCTATTATTTGGCAGGCTCCTGTGCTTGCCATAGGGTTTGCTTGCCTTATTGTATATTAGTCTAGTGCTTGTTAGTGGCTGCTTCTTGCTTTTGCTGCTTGCTGTATTGCTTATCATCTTATTCTGCTGTGCCTGGGAACATTTTGAAAACAGCAATGGCGATGTGCCTGGGCTGGCAGATGTCTAGGGCACTGCTGCTGTTCTTGTGCTGCTGTATTGGACAGGCTACAACTCCAGTGTGAACTTGAGTCGAAGGGACTGTGACCTGTGGCTAAGTCCACGTGGGAGCACATACACCCCGAAGCATCTGTGGCCACAGCCAAGTCCACGCCAAAGCAGGTACTCCCCTGAAGGGACTGTGGCTCATGGATAAGTCCATGACGGAGCAGGTACTTCCCAAAAGGATGAGGGCCCATGGATAAGGCCACGCCACAACAGGTACATCCCTAAGGGACCATGGCCTGTAGATAAGCCCACACCAGAGCAGGTGCAAGGGATGGAGTTCATTGCAATGTTAAACCCTATGGTCTGGTCCAAAAGGACAAGGGGTGGAGATTGTAATGGAAATACCTTTAAATTCTGGTAACGCATGATTTGAGCTGCATGTTATAGGAAATACTATAGTGGGAACCACCTGAATGAATGGAGGATGATCCTCACAAGAAGCAGTGCAAGTGCGGCAGTGACCAGACCTGAGCTGGCTTTGGCACCCAATAACTCCAGGCAACAGAGCACATTTCCTGTCCTGAGTGACCACCATAACAGATGGAGCCCAAAGTCACAGACTAAATGAACTCAGTGGACGTTTTATGGACATTTCACTGGAGTGGCCCACAGACTAAGGAAATGATATCTCTGTATATATCAAAGGATGGGGGTGGTAGTTAATGAGGATGTATTGGATAGCATGGGACCTGAGCATGACATAAATGGTATGAAATAAACGGGGGGAGATTGTACTGGTTTTGGCTGGGATGGAGTTAATTTTCTTCATAGCAGCTCATATTGTGCTGTGTTTTGGATTTGTGACCAAAACAGTGTTAGCTATTGCTGAACAGTGTTTACACAGCGTCAAGGCCTTCTCTGTTTCTCACACTGCCCTGCCAGCGAGTAGGCTGGGGGGTTCACAAGAAGTTGGGAGGGGAAACAGCTGATCCCAACTGACCAAAGGGATATTCCATATCATATAACATCATGCTCAGCAATAAAAGCTGCAGGGAAGGAGGAAGGGGGGACATTTGGAGTTATGGCGCTTGTCTTCCCAAGTAACCGTTACATGTGATGAAGCCCTGCTTTCCTGGAAAAGGCTGAACATCTGCCTGCAGATGGGAGGTAGTGAATGAATTCCTTATTTTGCTTTGCTTGTGCACGCAGCTTTTGCTTTCCTTAATAAACTGTCTTTATCTCAACCCATGAGTTTTCTCACTTTTACCCTTCTGATTGTCTCCCTCATCCCACTGTGGGGGGAGTGAGCGAGCAGCTTTGTGGTGCTTAGCTGCCTACTGGGGTTAACCCACAATACAGACCAACTGATAATCCAGAGCAACAGCTGCTACTCCTACCGCACCTTCATCGAGTTGCTTCTCAGTTACAGCCATGCCATGACACGCTGTCCACACACTCTTCCACTGGGTTGTTCTACAAAGACACAGCCGGGCTGCAGAAAACAGTCATGCTGGATGTCGTTGGTAATGAGGTGTTTAGGCAACGCTCAACTCTGACAGCCCAGAATAGGAGGACTGAACTGTAGGGACCCTTCCACAGCGACCTGTTCTTTCAAGACAAGCTTTTGTTGAACAACGTGGATGTAAAAATTAACCTGATGTGCAGGTTTTGTTTGATGAGCTCCCTAGCAGCAGGAGCCTGCAAGCTGACTACCTATGCCTCAGTGTTTGAGAAGAAGGTGTGGGTGGCGCCTGGGTTGTGTTTGGGACATGCTGAGGCATTACTTATGGAAAATTTGTTCCTGGGACAACTGCCCAAGCTTGTTGTTATTGGATTCATAGATAATGACTCTTTCAGTGGCAATTATGCTAAGAACCCTTTCAGTTTTAAACATTATTATATCAGTTTTGTGGCCGTCTATGTGGATGGTGAACAAATCCTGGTGAAACCACTGTAGCTTGTTCAGATTATTGGCAGCCATATGAAAGACCATTCCCTGCTGGTTGACAGGGAGGAGTTCACCCATGGCTATATCCTGTTCACCTTTGACCTGTCTCCAGACCAAGAATGTGCTGACCACTATTCCCTGATTAAAACAGGGAACCTGAGAGCAGAAGTACACTTTGCAGGGACCTTGACCACCACCGTTAATATGATTGTGCATGGTGTATTTGACAACATGACAGAAATAAAGGGGAAGAGACCTGTGCTCTTAGACCACATGTGAGGATGGACACCAAACAGCTTTTCTGGTTTCTTGCAGCAGACTCCCAACGCCAGAGAAACATTTCTAGGCATGTACCTGAGCTACTAGCTCCCTAAGAGTTTCTCCAAGACCAGCGAGTGTGGTTGTGAATATGCATTCACAAAACCAACCTGGAGAGCACTGGCTAGCAGTTTTCTTGGCAGATCAGAACCACACACAGGTTTTTTGACTTGTAAGGCTATCCCCCAAACTGTGTTCTCTTTCCTGAAAGCATTGTGTCCTTTTTAAAATGCAACATGATGGATATCACTTTCCAGAGGAAGCAACTGCACCATCCCCTCTCTATGGCCTGTGGATACCACTGCATCTTTTTCTTACATCATCGTAACAAGGGGACTACCTTTTGAATAGCTTCTAAAATTATATTCTACTAACTACAAAATGACCAGATGATGATATGTTTTGTAAAATATGAATATGGAGCTTTCTCCATGGCCAAATGTATTATGTATACCTGGCAAAATTTTGGCTGCAGGGGTGACCTCTGTAGGAAGAGGTCAGGGGCTGCCCTATGCTTGACACAGCTGGTTGCAGCTGGCTTGGCAATGGACCCACTGCAGGCCAAACCTGAGCCAATCAGCGAAGTTTGTGGCACCTCTTTAAAAACTTCTTTAAGAATGGGCAGAAAATACAGGACAGGAAGAGGAGGGGTAAAAAAAGAATGAGAAACAACAGAGGGAATACCAAGGTCAGAGAAGGGAGGAGGAGGAGGTACTCCAGGGCAGAGTAGATATTCACTGCTGTCGTGGTTTAACCTCAGCCGGCAACTGAGCACCACACAGCTGCTCACTCACTCCCCCCTCCCCCGGTGGGATGGGGGAGAGAATCGGAAGAGTAAAAGTGAGGAAACTCGTGGGTTGAGATAAGAACAGTTTAATAATTGAAATAAAATAAAATACTACTACTACTACTAATAATAATAAAAGAATATACAAAGCAAGTGATGCACGATGCAATTGCTCACCACCTGCCAACCGATGCCCAGCCAGTTCCCGAGCAGCGGCCCCCCCGGCCAGCTTGCCCCCAGTTTATATACTGAGCATGACATCACATTGTATGGAATGTCCCTTTGGCCAGTTTGGGTCAGCTGTCCTGGCTGTGCCCCCTCCCAGCTTCTTGTGCACCTCCAGCCTTCTCAGTCGGTAGAGCATGGGAAGCTGAAAAGTCCTTGGCTAGTGTAAGCATTACCTAGCAACAACTGCAACATCCGTGTGTTATCAACATTATTCTCATCCTAAATCCAAAACACAGCACTGTACCAGCTACTAGGAAGAAAAATAACTCTATCCCAGCTGAAACCAGGACAACTGCAGCACATGGAGGACACGCGCTGGAGCACAGGAAAAGTGTGAGAAGGAAGAAGCAGCGGAAAGAAACTGTACTGACCATAACCCCCATCCTACCCCCTCCTGCACCGCTCGGGGTGGTAGAGGAGTCTGGAGTGAAGGCCTGAAGTTGAGCCTGGGAAAGGGGGGAGGAAAGGTCGTGTTTTAATGTTGGTCTTTTTGCTTCTCACTACCCTAACCTATTTTAATTGGCAATAAATTAAATCAGTTTTCCTCAAGTCGAGTCTGTTTTGCCTGTGACAGCAATTGGTAAGCAATCTCCCTATCTCGATCCACAAGCATTTTCATCCCATTTTCTCCCCCTGTCCTGCTGAGGAGGGGAGTCAGTGAGAAGCTGGGTGGGAGTTTGGCTTTTAGCCAAGACCACACCAAGGCTTCTAAAAACATTTTTCAAAAGACCCAGATGTGTGTTTCTTGTAATGATTTTCATAAATGTATTATGTAAATAAAACTTACAACCCAACTGAAGTGCTGTGTGTTTGTGTTCTTTAGCTATTCCTCTCATTTTTTAAAAGGACACTACAGGCAATAAAGTTGAAAGGTTTTATGACTAATTTATTTTCAACAGTAAACTTTACAGGGTGAGCCACTGGGCTTTAGGTATCTTTCTCTTCTTAGGTGGTGTGTGCGGTGCGTCTTGATTCTCCTCAGTCACCTTCGTCTCTTCCAAGAGATCATAGTTCTCTGTATTACCCATGACAGAAGACTGGACATTCACCACAGCCATGGCTTTCATAAAAAACATTCCAGTCTTTAGGTGTTCCCAAGCTAGAAGAGGCACAAGTCTGAAGGACGTCTTGGTCTAAGTCGAGCAGACTGGACCCCTTGATGACATCTCCTTTGTGTACAAAGCTACCTTGATTGTCCCAAGAAGAAATATATCTGTGTTGCCCTAGTTTACCTAAGAGTGCTTGTGCATTCTTATATTGTAGATGCACATTATCCAACACTTCCTGGACAACAGGGTCAGGGGCCTTAGGAGTCTTGAGGGGCATTTCTGCTTCCATCTCATTTTGTTCTGGAAAAACAAGAGTTATTTTCCCCTTTTCGATTGCTCTGCTTCATGTGTGCCTAGTACTTTTGAAGAGCAACTGTATACACCTTATCTTTTTGTAGGTTGTCAAGCCTAGTTTTTGGAGAATGCCCCTCATTTCATCATCCAAAGAGTGATCTGCGTCCTTCCTGATGTCTTCCCCAGGTAGTAGCGACACCCTTAGCTGCTCCAACTAGTTTGCAGGTACCAGGTACATTGGGTTTTTTTTTTCACATTCCATCACTGCTTTACCAAAAGAGTTGTGATGAGCAGAAGAGCAAAACTTAGAAGAGGCCAAATAAACCCACCAGCTTGACTCACCAGCAGCTTCTTTCTTTTGATGGACACGCTTTTACTACTCAGACTTTTAATGAGTTTGCGCCCCCTTTTTCAGCACACATATCTGGTGGGATATTAATGGAATGTTCCTCTTTAAAGTATTCAGGGCAATTTCATAAATGGCCTTTATGAGATCATCTGAAGCAGTGAAGACTATTGCTTTCCTCTGCTGGGGGAGGACTGGATCAACAGCTCCAGGAGGGACAGGTTAGTCTTCAGACACTGGGACATCATGCTCACAAGTCTGTCCCGTTACTAATGCAGTGGGCTGGGCCGGGTCTTCTGTATTTATTGCTAGAGCACCAGTCTTCCCCCCCCCCCCCCCAATATGTAAATAGCTGGTCACTCTGGCGGGAAAAGACCAGTTCTTAGGCTAAAAGCCTCCAGTGTAGAAGCATTTAAATTGACAGTCAGGTGCCTTCAAATGTTTCTAAAAAGAACTGGGCCTTGCCAGGATACATCCCCCTGGCTAGGGATACAACCTGGAGCTTATCTCGGGGGTTCTTAAATGACACCATATATTTTGTGTTGAGAGCGATAGTGAGACTCTTTTTACCCTGACAAAAAATTTTCTGGACAATGTACAGGATACTAAGATGCCTGTGATGCACACAGTAAACGCTTTCTCAATTTCGGCACTCTCACAAGCAGAGTTTATCAAATCATCAATCACAACCATGTTTACTTTATTAGGGGGAAATAATCAGTTATTGCTAAGACTTTCAGGTAAGTCCTCCACAAACTTTATATAGGGATATTTGCAAAGCAGTTCCTGATGCAATGGTTGCCAACAGCTGTAACACCACACAATATTCTCAGGCATAAGAGACAACAAGCGGTTGGCATTCTCCAGAAGACTTTTTACAAAATAACTTTTCCCACAGTTGCTAGGCCCTACCAGAACAGCAGAAAAGGGATGCTTCCATTGCATGCCCATGATCAAAAGCCATAGGGGAGGCTGTTAACATTTTTAGTCAGTACCCTTTTGTCATAGACTACCTTCTGTGTCTTCCGAAGGGGCCTGGTTTCCGTAGCCTGCTTCTCATTGTTCCTGATGATAGAGCCTTGCTCTATCATGATCTTTTTTAAGGTCATCACTGTCTGTGATGTCATAATATGACCATAATCTCCCTGGAAGGGAGAGAGTTACCAGCAGCCCTGTGAGGGACTGATGGACAGGGTTGATGAGCAAAGGGCCTGGAGTGATGGGAACAAAAGGGAACACAAAATCAACAAAACAGGGCTTAAGCAGGGTTACCTCCAGCATTTGCATGTAGCAAAGAAGTGCCTACAAGGCCCCATGATGGAGAAATCCCGCAAACACTTTCTGGGAATTCAACATGCTGGGGTGCCTCTCTGAAGTGCCTGTGCATTAATGCACATAGCATGGGGAATAAACATGAGGAATTAGAGACCCACGTGCTGTTGCAGGGCTACAATCTTGTTGGGATCATGGAGACATGGTAGGATGGCTCCCATGACTGGAGGGTTGCGATGGAGAGATACAGGCTCTTTAGGAAGGACAGGATGGGAAGACGAGGGAGGGGGAGTTGTCCTTTTTGTGAAAGAACAGCTGGAATGCATAGAGTTCTGCCTGGGGATGGATGATGAGCCACCTGAGAGCTTATGGGTAAGGATTAAAGAGCAGACAAGTATGGGTAACATTGTAGTGGGTGTCTGCTACAGGATGCCTGATCAGGAAGAACAAGTGGATGAGGCTTTCCACGGAGATCTAGAAGTAGCTTCACGTTCACAGGCCCTGGTCCTCATGGGGGGACTTCAACCACACCGATATCTGCTGGAGGGACAACACAGCAAGGCATAAGCAACTGTCCTGGTTTCGGCAGGGATAGAGTTAATTTCCTTTCTAGTAGCTGGTACAGTCCTACCGACTACTATATCCAACCCTTATTCTATACCATCTGCGTCATGCTCAAGTGTCATATTTTCCAGTACATTTCCATTAATCACCACCCCCCCTTTTTTTTTTTAATATATATACACACACACACACACACACACACAGAGATATCATTCCCTTCGTCTGTGGGCCATCCCTCTAAAACGTTCGGTGAGTTCATTTAGTCCATGACTTCGGGCTCCATCTGTCATAATAATCTTCCAGGGCAGGAAAAATGGAGATGGTATGTGGTGTTGGATTGTTTCATGTTGAAGTCAGTTCTGGTACCATCATCACTGTGCTTTGCTTGGTTTCACTGAAGTTATTCTTCATTAGTCTGGGTGATTCTTATTGTAATAACATTAGTATGGCATATAATATTATTAGTATGATTAGTATACCTGTGTATTATTAGTATAATTATTATAACTATAATTAGTACTTAACATCACATAATTCAGATCATTGGCTATTCTCACCCAAAATCAAATCCCCTTGAGGTACACATCGGACTTCCCCATCCTTCTGCATTATCCACCAAGTGCACCCAGGTCCTTGAGCAAAAGCAATCCCACGGATGGGTTTGCCTTTACCCGAGGCAGGAATAACCCAGACTGTCTTCCCCAGCATATTTTTTATGTGCACTACAGGAACTTTATTCCCATCTACAGTACGTAAAAGTTCTGACTGGGCAGGGCCTGCTCGATTGGCAGATCCCCGAGTGTTGACTAACCAGGTGGCCTTTGCTAAATGTGTCCCCCAATGTTTAAACGTCCCACCACCCATTGCTCTCAGCGTAGTCTTTAACAGTCCATTGTATCGTTCGATTTTCCCAGAAGCTGGTGCATGATAGGGGATGTGATACACCCACTCAGTGCCGTGCTCTTTGGGCCAGGTGTCTATGAGGTTGTTTCGGAAATGAGTCCCGTTGTCTGACTCAATTCTTTCTGGGGTGCCATGTCGCCATAGGACTTGCTTTTCAAGGCCCAGGATAGTGTTCCGGGCAGTGGCATGGGGCACGGGATATGTTTCCAGCCATCCGGTGGTTGCCTCCACCATTGTAAGCACGTGGCGCTTGCCTTGGCGGGTTTGTGGGAGTGTGATATAAACGATCTGCCAGGCCTCCCCATAGTTATATTTCAGCCATCGTCCTCCATACCAGAGAGGCTTTAACCGCTTGGCTTGCTTGATTGCAGCGCATGTTTCGCATTCATGGATAACCTGCGCAATAGTGTCCATGGTCAAGTCCACCCCTCGATCACGAGCCCACCTGTATGTTGCATCTCTTCCTTGATGGCCTGAGGTGTCATGGGCCCACCGAGCTAGAAATAATTCACCCTTATGTTGCCAGTCCAGCTCCACCTGAGCCACTTCAATCTTAGCAGCCTGATCCACCTGCTGGTTGTTCTGATGTTCTTCAGTGGCCCGACTCTTGGGTACGTGAGCATCTACGTGACGGACTTTTACAACCAGGTTCTCCACCCGGGCAGCAATAGCTTGCCACAATGCGGCAGCCCAGATGGGTTTGCCTCTGCGCTGCCAGTTGCTCTGCTTCCATTGCTGCAACCACCCCCACAGGGCATTTGCCACCATCCCTGAGTCAGTGTAGAGATAGAGCACTGGCCACTTTTCTCGGTCAGCAATGCCTAAAGCCAGCTGGATGGCCTTTACTTCTGCAAATTGGCTCGATTCACCTTCTACTTCAGCAGTTTCTACAACTTGTCGCATAGGACTCCATACAGCAGCTTTCCACCTCCGATGCTTTCCCACAATATGACAGGACCCATCAGTGAACAGGGCATATTGTTTCTCATTTCCTGGTAGTTCATTATACATTGGGGCCTCCTCAGCACGCGTCACCTCCTCCTCTGGCGATATTCCAAAATCTTTGCCCTCTGGCCAATCGATGATCACTTCCAGGATTCCTGGGCGACTGGGGTTTCCTATTCGAGCCCGTTGTGTGATCAGTGCGACCCACTTACTCCATGTAGCATCAGTTGCATGATGTGTACAGGGGACCCTCCCTCTGAACATCCAGCCCAGCACTGGCAGTCGGGGTGCCAGGAGGAGCTGTGCTTCAGTGCCGATCACTTCTGAAGCAGCTCGAACCCCTTCATACGCTGCTAATATCTCTTTTTCAGTTGGAGTATAGCGGGCCTCGGATCCCCTGTATCCCCGACTCCAAAACCCTAGGGGTCGACCTCGAGTCTCCCCAGGTGCTTTCTGCCAGAGGCTCCAGGTAGGGCCGTTCTCCCCGGCTGCGGTGTAGAGCACATTTTTTACATCTTTACCTGCCCGGACTGGCCCCAGGGCTACAGCATGAACTATCTCCCGTTTAATTTGTTCAAAAGCTTGTCGTTGCTCAGGGCCCCATTTGAAATCGTTCTTCTTTCGGGTCACTTGGTAGAGAGGGTTTACGATCAGACTGTAATTTGGAATGTGCATTCTCCAAAAACCCACGACGCCTAAGAAAGCTTGTGTTTCCTTTTTGTTAGCTGGTGGAGACATGGCTGTTATTTTGTTGATCACATCCATTGGGATCTGACGACGTCCATCTTGCCATTTTATTCCTAAAAACTGGATCTCCTGTGCAGGTCCCTTGACCTTACTTTGTTTTATGGCAAAACCGGCCTTCAGTAGGATTTGGACTATTTCCTTCCCTTTTTCAAAAACTTCTCCTGCTGTGTTGCCCCACACGATGATGTCATCAATGTATTGCAGGTGTTCTGGAGCCTCACCCTGTTCCAGTGCAGTCTGGATCAGTCCATGGCAAATGGTGGGGCTGTGTTTCCACCCCTGGGGCAGTCGGTTCCAGGTGTACTGGACGCCCCTCCAAGTGAAAGCAAACTGTGGCCTGCACTCCGCTGCCAAAGGGATTGAGAAAAACGCATTAGCAATATCAACTGTGGCATACCACTTGGCTGCCTTTGACTCCAGTTCGTATTGAAGTTCTAGCATGTCTGGCACAGCAGCACTCAGCGGCGGCGTGACTTCATTCAGGCCACGATAGTCTATTGTCAGTCTCCACTCTCCATTAGACTTCCGCACTGGCCATATGGGACTGTTAAAGGGTGAGCGAGTCTTGCTGATCACTCCTTGGCTCTCCAGTCGACGAATCAGCTCATGAATGGGAGTCAAGGAGTCTCGGTTGGTGCGATATTGCCGCCGGTGCACCGTGGTGGTAGCGATTGGCACCTGTCGGTCTTCGACCTTCAGCAACCCCACAACAGAGGGGTTCTCCGAGAGACCAGGCAAGGTGGACAGCTGTTTCATTTCTTCCGTCTCCAAGGCAGCTATACCAAAAGCCCACCGGTACCCTTTTGGGTCCTGGAAATACCCTCTCCTGAGGTAGTCTATGCCAAGGATGCACGGAGCCTCTGGGCCAGTCACAATGGGGTGCTTCTGCCACCCATTCCCAGTTAGACTCACTTTGGCTTCCAATACAGTTAGCTGTTGGGATCCCCCTGTCACTCCAGAAATACAGATGGGTTCTGCCCCTATATAGCTTGATGGCATTAGGGTACACTGTGCACCGGTGTCTACTAGAGCCTTATACTCCTGTGGGTCTGATGTGCCAGGCCACCGAATCCACACAGCCCAGTAAACCCAGTTGTCCCTTTCCTCCCCCTGGCTGGAGGCAGGGCCCCTCTAGTCCTCATCACAGTACTCATTTCTCATTTCTTGTACGTATGAGTCAGAAGTTTCTTCATTAAGATCAAGAGTAAGACCAGCCCTTCTACTCTGTCTGGGGAACTGCCCGCTGGAAACTGGAGCAGCAATTTTCCTGGAAGAACCTCTTTCTGTGATTGTTTTCCCTTGCAATTCGCGTACCCGTGCCCCTAGGGCTGCGGTAGGTTTCCCATCCCACTTCCTCATGTCCTCTCCGTGGTCACGCAGGTAAAACCATAGGGTGCCCCGTGGTGTGTACCCTTTATATTCTCTCTCGAGCAAAAGAATGCTGACTCCCAATAGCCGAGATACTGGTCCGTACAGGTGAGGAGTAGGACCTATCCTCTCTGAGTTGCTGGATCTCCCGGGACAGTTTTTCGGACAGTTTCTCCACAGCCGAGACGAGGGAGGAAGAAAGACTTTCCTCGTATTGCCCGAGTTGACTAGCCAATTCATCCACTGTTTGTTCCTCTCCATCTTTCCAGGTTATCACTGCCAATGAATTGGCGTATGACGATGGTGAGCTCCTTATAAACTTCCGCCACATGGGTCGTGTGCACTTGACTTCATCTGGATCTTTGGATAGTTGTTCATTGTTCAGGTCATCATAAATCACCTCCAGCACAGCTAATTCTCTCAGAAACTGGATACCCTTCTCCATGGTGGCCCACTTGCTTGGGCGAGATATGACATCTTCCTTGAAGGGATACCTTTCCTTCACGCTTGACAAGAGTCGCCTCCAAAGGCTGAGGATTCGTGTCCCTTTTCCAATTGCTTTGTCAATGCCCCCTTCCCTAGAAAGGGATCCCAGCTGCTTGGCTTCCCTAACCTCTAATTCCAGGCTACTGGCCCCATTATCCCAGCATCGGAGCAGCCAGGTGACAATATGCTCGCCTGGACGGCGGCTGAAATCTTTTCGTATATCTCGCAGCTCACTCAGGGATAGAGATCGGGTGGTCACTGCCTCGTTTATGAGTTCTTCCTCTTCCTCCTCCCCGATCAGCGGCCGGCTCTCCTCCTCCCGTTCTCGTGATGGCCCTTCTCTAGGGTCATCTGTCTCGTATACTTCTTCCTCCGGTTCCCTTTTAGAAGAAGCTTCTTGCTCCCTTACTAAACGAGCCGACTTCCGCTTCCAAAATTTCTTCTTGTGTACAGGGGCGACTGATACCGGCACAGGCTGGTTCTTTGGTTCAGCCACAGGGCGTGTCGCTGGGGTCTGAGTGGCCGCAGAGCATGTCACCGGAGTCTGAGTGGCCGCAGGGCCTGTCGCCGGGGTCAGAGTGGACCCAGGGCCTGTCGCCAGGATTGGAGTGGCCGCAGTGCATGTTGTCGGGGTTGGAGTGGCTGCAGGGCCTGTCGCCGGGGTTGGAGTGGCCGCAGTGCATGTCACCGGGGTCTGAGTGGCTGCAGGGCCTGTCGCCGGGGTTGGAGTGGCCGCAGTGCGTGTTGCCCAGGTCTGAGTGGCCGCAGGGCCTATTGCCGGCATCTGAGTAGCTGCAGTGCATGTTGCTGGGGTCGGAGTGGCCGCAGGGCCTGTCGCCGGGGTCTGAGTGGCTGCACGGCGTGTCGCTGGGGTCGGAGTGGCCGCAGGGCGTGTCGTTTTACTGTCAGAGCCAGAGACCTTCTCTTCCCTTTGAGGGTACTGAATCGTGTTGAACAGGGCTCGGTAGGCATGGGCCAGGCCCCAGCACGTTGCAGTGATCTGCATCTCTCTAGAGTTGCCAGGGTGACAGCATACTTTGTCCAAATGTTCTACTAACTTTTCAGGATTCTGCACTTGCTCAGGGGTGAAGTTCCAAAACACTGGGGGTGCCCATTGGCCTAGGTACTTGCCCATCTTTTCCCACACACCCTGCCACTCATAACTATGCAGCCTTGGGGCAGATCTCTGGATGATATTCTTAAATTGCTTACCAACTTTAGACAAAACCGAAACAATATTCCCAAGAAGTATTAATAGAAGTATCTTAACTGCCCAAGGCTGTTCAAAATACTGAAAAGTTACTGTAATGAAGGAGGAAACATCATAGAAGAAGGTAGTGACACTGCCATTCTGTATTTCCTCCGTAAAACAACTCTCAGAAAAGTCACTGTAATTGCTAGTTGTCTCCACGAAATGGTATCCGTGGCACAGTAACGGCTTCATTGCGAAATTTACATACCACACTAACGTCAAGGTCAATGTTCTAAAAACAGACCTCACAAGCGAGACATCACTATTCACTGCAGACCACAGCAAACTGCAAAACCCAACACCAATCTTTAACATGTACAGCAGGAAAAAGAGCGCGATGCAGATTATACAAATCAATATCGAGAACAGAGAAACCAACATTGTGACCCACAACTATTAACAGATATAAGTTCCTTAATACACTCCGGTTAATCTGTTATTATCTCAAACCCTTCGTGCCCCACGTTGGGTGCCAAAAAGGAGTGTCGTGGTTTAATCTCAGTCGGCAACTAAGCACCACGCAGCCGCTCGCTCACTCCTCTCCCGCCCCCAGTGGGATGGGGGAGAGAATTGGAAGAGCACAAGTGAGAAAAACTCGTGGGTTGAGATAAAAACAGTTTAATAATTGAAATAAAATGATGATAATTATAATATGATAATAATACTACTACACAAAGCAAGTGATGCACAGTATAATTGCTCACCACCTGCCGACCGATGCCCAGCCAGTCCCCGAGCAGCGGCCCCCCCGGCCAGCTTTCCCCAGTTTATGTACTGAGCATGACGTCCCATGGTATGGAATGTTTCTTTGGCCAGTTTGGCTGTGCCCCCTCCCAGCTTCTTGTGCACCTCCAGGCTTCCCAGTCGGTAGAGCATGGGAAGCTGAAAAGTCCTTGGCTAGTGTAAGCATTACCTAGCAACAACTAAAACATCGGTGCGTTATCAACTTTGTTCTCATCCTAAATCCAAAACACTGTACCAGCTACTAGAAAGGAAATTAACTCTATCCCTGCTGAAACCAGGACAGCAATCCAAGAGGTTCCTACAAGGCTCTTTTTCCCTGTGCTTCCCTTGAGGGTAAATGGTAAGCTATTGTTTCCCCTGTGCCGCATTTGTGCTGGAACCTGCCAAGCCTTCTGCACCCACAGCAATGAAGAAAGAGCCATTGTGCGCACCTGGTGTACCCTGGAACTGAACAAGGCTCTGCAGAAGGGCTACAGGGTCTGTGAAATCTATGCCATTTGGCATTTTCAACAGAGGGATAGCAGTCTTTTATCAGATTATAAAAAATTACAACTCTGACACAAGCAGGAAGCTTCAGGCTATCCAACCTGGCACACAGACGATGACAAAAAAGCTAAATATGTTGAATATTACAGGCAGAAAGAAGACATTGTTTTACAGTCTTAACATATTAAGAAAAAATCACACAAAACACCAAATTTCCAAACTGTTTTTAAATTCTCTGTGGAGTAAATTTGGTCAGGAGTCCAATCTTCTCTATACCACCATTGTGAGAGAACCAAACAAGATGTACAGCTACCTCTTTTCTCAAGCTTATGATGTGTCTCCATATGATTTTCTCAGTCAGGGTTTGGCCACTATCTTGTGAAAGCATGCCAAAGGATGTATAACCTCGGAGTGCAACACTGACATTGTAATAGCCCTCTTAAACACATTATTTGTACATCTAGACATTTACAACCTCCTGGATGCCCTGCAAGATCAATGAGTTTATCATGAGACAGACTTTGTGATACTTGTCAGTCGTTCAGGTGACTGGAACCCCCTCCTCAGCAATTATTTCAGGGAGCTGAAGGGCAAGCTGCTGCCAGAGGAGCACATTACTGAGTTTGTTCTGCCAGGACTCCGAGTCCTATGGTTACCAGCTGTCTGGGGGAAGGTGTTGTTTAAAGGCATCACTCTAAATGCAATTGTGGTAGGTTGGCCCTGGCTACCAGCCAAACTCTCACCCAGCCACTCACTCACTCCCCACCACAGTGGGACAGAGAGATAAAATAGGAAGAACAGGAGTGAGAAAGCTTGTGGGTCAAGATAAAGACAGGGACATCATTTAACAACTGCTGTCATGGACAAAACACACTTGACTTGGGGAAATTAACTTAATTTCTTGCCAATTAAAAAAAATATTTAATTACAGATTCAGGTAGTGGGAAACAAAACAAAACAAAAAAGAAAAAAACATTTACACTTTCGGTCCTCCTTTTCCAGGCTCATCTTCATTCCCAAGCTCAACTTCACTCCAAGAACCTTTCTTTCCCCCTTGCATGTTATCACTGCAAATTAAACTCATTCACTTCAGTGAGGCAACAGGTGGCGCAAGGTGGGGATGCAGTCAAGAGGTAGTGCTTTGTCTCTGCTGAGACAACAGGGATGAGCTAGGCCAAGGTCTGGCATCCACAAACCAGCTGGAGCAGCTAAGGGTGCCACTGCTGTGTGGGGAAGACATTAGGGTTCATGTGACCTGATCTTGGTGTACTGGTTTTGGCAGGGATAGAGTTAATTTTCTTCATAGCAGCTTGTATATGGCTATGTTTTGAATTTGTGATGAAAACTGTTGATAACACAGGGATGTTTTAGTTATTGCCGATCAGTGCTTCCGCAGCATCAAGGCCTTTTCTGCTTCTCACACTGCCCCACCAGTGTGTAGGCTGGGGGTGCACAAGAAGTTGGGAGGGGACACATCTGGGACAGCTGACCCCAACTGACCAAAGGGATATTCCATACCATATGACATCATGCTCAGCAATAAAAGCTGCGGGCAGAAGGAGGAAGGCGGGGCGTTCGGAGTTATGGCATTTGTCTTCCAAAGTGTATTGGGTTTGTGTGGCAAGGTTTTGGTAGCAGGGGGGGGCTACAGGGGTGGCTTCTGTGAGAAGCTGCTAGAAGCTTCCCCTATGTCCAATAGAGCCAATGCCAGATGGCTCCAAGACGGACCCACCGCTGGCCAAGGCTGAGCCAATCAGCAACAGTGGTAGAGCCTCTGTGACAACACATTTAAGAAATGGGGAGAAACTGCTGCCAGAAGAGAGGAGTGAGAATATGTGAGAGCAACAACCCTGCAGACACCGAGGTCAGCGAAGAAGGAGGGGGAGGAGGTGATCCAGGCACCGGAGCAGAGATTCCCCTGCAGCCTGTGGTGAAGACCATGGTGAGGCACGCTGTCCCCCTGCAGCCCATGGAGGTTAACAGTGGAGCAGATATCCACGCTGCAGCTCGTAGAGGACCCCACACCAGAGCAAGTGAATATGCCCTGAAGGAGGCTGCAACCCCATGGAGAGCCTGTGCTGGAGCAGGCTCCTAGCAGAACCTGTGACCCCATGGAGAGAGGAGCCCACACTGGAACAGGTTTGCTGGCAGGACTCGTGACTCTGTGGGAAACCCATGCTGGAGCAGTCCATTCCTGAAGGACTGCACCCCATGGAAAGGACACGTGGAAAGGACCCACGCTGGAGCAGTTCGTGAAGAACTGCAGCCTGTGGGAATGGCCCACATTGGAGAAGTTTGTGGAAGACTGTGTCCCGTGGGAGAGTGTCCTGGTTTCGGCAGGGATAGAGTTAATTTTCTTCCTAGTAGCTGGTACAGTGCTGTGTGTTTGATTTAGCATGAGAATAATGTTGATAACACACCGATGTTTTAGATGTTGCTAAAGCAGTGCTTACACTAGTCAAGGACTTTTCAGCTTCTCATGCCCTGACAGCGAGAAGCTGGGAGGGGGCACAGCCAGGACAGCTGACCCAAACTGGCCAAAGGGACATTCCATACCATGGGACGTCATGCTCAGTATATAAACTGGGGGGACTTAGCTGGGGGAGGGGTAACCGCTGCTCGGGAACTGGCTGGGCATTGGTCGGCAGGTGGTGAGCAATTGCATCGTGCATCACTTGCTTTGTATATTCTTTTATCATTACTATTTTTTTTCCTTCCTTTTCTGTCCTATTAAACTGTCTTCATCTCAACCAACGAATTTTACTATTTTTTTTTTTTTTTTTTCTCATTTCTCTCCCCCATCCCACTGGGGTGTGGGGGGAGTGAGCGAACGGCTGTGTGGTGTTTAGCTGCCTGCCAGGTTAAACCACAACAGTCTTTTTGGCACCCAACATAGGGAACAAAGGGTTGAGATAACGACAGATCTGACCAGAGCATGTTAAGGCAAATTTGTTATAAGCATTCATCATATTGGTTTAACGGTCACTGGTCACAATGTTGATTAATTTACTCTCAAAGTTGTTGTCGTGGTTTAACCTCAGTCGGCAACTAAGCACCACGCAGCCGCTCGCTCACTCCTCCCCCGCCCCCAGTGGGATGGGGGAGAGAATTGGAAGAGCACAAGTTAGAAAAACTCGTGGGTTGAGATAAAAACAGTTTAATAATTGAAATAAAATGATAATAATAATAATATGATAATAATAATACTACTACACAAAACAAGTGATGCACAGTACAATTGCTCACCACCCGCCGACCGATGCCCAGCCAGTCCCCGAGCAGCGGCCCCCCCGGCCAGCTTTCCCCAGTTTATGTACTGCGCATGACGTCACATGGTATGGAATGTCCCTTTGGCCAGTTTGGCTGTGCCCCCTCCCAGCTTCTTGGGCACCTCCAGCCTTCTCAGTCGGTAGAGCATGGGAAGCTGAAAAGTCCTTGGCTAGTGTAAGCATTACCTAGCAACAACTCAAACATCGGTGTGTTATCAACTTTGTTCTCATCCTAAATCCAAAATACAGCATTGTACCAGCTACTAGGAAGGAAATTAACTCTATCCCTGCCGAAACCAGGACATGCTTGCTCTCAAAGTTGTGTTATGTAACACCTTACTTGCTGTATATGTTCCTTGTCGTGCTGTCTATCACCTCTGGGAGCTGGATCAAGGATAGCATTTTGCTGCACTGTGTAACACTACTGGTTTATGATGTGATAAAATTTTTCGTCGTGAGACTAATTTTTGTATTTGTACTTCTGCATTTGTACTCGGCATAGCTGTCATCTCCGTACCTCGGGAGTCACTTTTCGGAAACTATTAATAATTATACCTTTACCTTTTCTCCTCGGGGAACCAATCTATGGGGGAGGCAGAGGGGGACACTTTCCCCCACTCCTTCACCTTCCCTTTCTCCTTCAGGCTAGTTACAACAGCTCTTGAGAATTTTGAATATCCTTGGGATGTTCAAACCAGCATGGTGCTATTGCTCTGTCTCCTGAATGTGGTTCAGGTCGTGATCTTGTTTAAGGTTAAACAATTCATAGAATCATAGAATCATTAAGGTTGGAAAAGACCTCTAAGATCATCGAGTCCAACCGTCGACCCAACACCAACACCACCATGCCCACTAAACCATGTCCCTAAGCGCCTCATCTACACATCTTTTAAATACTTCCAAGGATAGGGACTCAACCACTTCCCTGGGCAGCCTGTTCCAATGTTTAACCACTCTTTCAGTAAAGAAAATTTATTTCATTTCAATTTATTTATTTTATTCAGTAAAGAAAAATTATTTAAGAACACCATCCAGAGATCAACCCCTGCGACAAACACTGTGGCTACTCCAACCCCCACGACAGGCATTGCAGCTACTCAAACCCCGGCGACAGGCACTGTGGCTGAACCAGAGAACCAACCCGTGCCGGTATCAGTTGCCCCTATACACAAGAAGAAATACACAAGAAAATCAGCTCGTTTAGTAAGGGATGAAGATGAACCAGGGCCATGACGAGAACAGGAGCAGGAAGAGGCAGAACCCATAAATGAGATGGTAACCACCCTAACCCTATCCCTGAGCGAGCTGCGAGATATATGAAAAGATTTCAGCTGTCGTCCAGGCGAGCACATTGTCACCTGGCTGCTCCAATGCTGGGAGAATGGGGCCAGTAGCCTGGAATTAGAGGGTAAAGAAGCCAAGCAGCTGGGATCCCTTTCCAGGGAAGGGGGCATTGACAAAGCGATTGGAAAAGGGACACGAGTCCTCAGCCTTTGGAGGTGACTCTTGTCAAGCGTGAAGGAAAGGTATCCCTTCAAGGAAGATGTCATATCTCGCCCAGGAAAGTGGACCACCATGGAGAAGGGTATCCAGTTCCTGAGGGAATTAGCTGTGGTGGAGGTGATTTATGATGACCTGAGCAATGAACAGCTATCCAAAGATCCAGATGAAGTCAAGTGCACACGACCCATGTGGCGGAAGTTTGTAAGGAGCTCACCATCGTCATATGCCAATTCATTGGCAGTGATGACATGGAAAGATGGAGAGGAACAAACGGTGGATGAATTGGCTAGTCAACTCCGGCAATATGTGGAAACTCTCTCTTCCTCCCTCATCTCGGCTGTGGAGAAACTGTACCGGGAGGTCCAGCAACTCAAAGAGGTCAGGTACTACTCCTCACCTGTACGGACCAGTATCTCAGCCATTAGGAGTAAGCATCCCTCTGCTCAAGAGAGAGGATATAGTGGATATACACCAAGGGACACCCTGTGGTTTTACCTATGTGACCATGGAGAGGACATGAGGAAGTGGGATGGAAAACCTACCTCAGCCCTAGGGGCACGGGTACATGAGTTGCAAGGAAAAACAATCACAAAAGGGGGTTCTTCCAGGAAAATTGCTGCTCCAGTTTCCAGCGGGCAGTTCCCCAGACAGAGTAGAAGGGCTGATCTTACTTCGGATCTTAATACAGGGACTTCTGATTCGCAGTTACAAGAAGTGAGTAACGGATACTCTGACCAGGACTAGAGGGGCCCTGCCTCCAGCCAGGGGGAGGAAAGGGACAACCGGGTTTACTGGACTGTGTGCATTTGGTGGCCTGGCACAACGGACCCACAGGAGTATAAGGCTCTAGTGGACACCGGTGCACAGTGTACCCTAATGCCATCAAGCTATAAGGGGGCAGAACCCATCTGTATTTCTGGAGTGACGGGGGAATCCCAAGAGCTAACTGTATTGGAGGCTGAAGTGAGCCTAACTGGACAGGCTGGATTGATGGGCCGAGGCCAACTGTATGAGATTCAACAAGGCCAAGTGCCGGGTCCTGCACTTCGGCCACAACAACCCCATACAACGCTACAGGCTTGGGGAAGAGTGGCTGGAAAGCTGCCTGTCGGAAAAGGACCTGGGGGTGTTGGTCGACAGCTGGCTGAACAGTGTGTCCAGGTGGCCAAGAAGGCCAATGGCATCCTGGCCTGTATCAGAAATAGTGTGGCCAGCAGGAGTAGGGAAGTGATCGTGCCCCTGTACTCGGCCCTGGTGAGGCCGCACCTCGAATACTGTGTTCAGTTTTGGGCCCCTCACTACAAGAAGGACGTTGAGGTGCTGGAGCATGTCCAGAGAAGGGCAACGAAGCTGGTGAGGGGTCTGGAGAACAAGTCTTATGAGGAGTGGCTAAGGGAACTGGGGTTGTTTAGCCTGGAGAAAAGGAGGCTGAGGGGAGACCTCATCGCTCTCTACAACTACCTGAAAGGAGGTTGTAGCGAGGTGGGTGTCGGTCTCTTCTCCCAAGTAACTAGCGATAGGACGAGAGGAAACGGCCTCAATTTGCACCAGGGGAGGTTTAGATTGGACATGAGGAAAAATTTCTTTACCGAAAGAGTGGTTAAACATTGGAACAGGCTGCCCAGGGAAGTGGTTGAGTCCCCATCCCTGGAAGTATTTAAAAGACGTGTAGATGTGGCGCTTAGGGACATGGTTTAGAGGGCATGGTGGTGTTGGGTTGACGGTTGGACTCGATGATCTTAGAGGTCTTTTCCAACCTTAATGATTCGATGATTCTATGATTCTAACTGGGAATGAGTGGCAGAAGCACGCCATTGTGACTGGCCCAGATGCTCCGTGCATCCTTGGCATAGACTACCTCAGGAGAGGGTATTTCAAGAACCCAAAAGGGTACCGGTGGGCTTTTGGTATAGCTGCCTTGGAGACGGAAGAAATGAAACAGCTGTCCACCGTGTCTAATGGAGAGTGGAGACTAACAGTAGACTATCGTGGCCTAAATGAAGTCACGCCACTGCTGAGTGCTGCCGTGCCGGACATGCTAGAACTTCAATACGAACTGGAGTCAAAGGCAGCCAAGTGGTATGCCACAATTGATATTGCTAATGCATTTTTCTCAATCCCTTTGGCAGCGGAGTGCAGGCCACAGTTTGCTTTCACTTGGAGGGGCGTCCAGTACACCTGGAACCGACTGCCCCAGGGGTGGAAACACAGCCCCACCATTTGCCATGGACTGATCCAGACTGCACTGGAACAGGGTGAGGCTCCGGAACACCTGCAATACATTGATGACATCATCGTGTGGGGCAACACAGCAGGAGAAGTTTTTGAAAAAGGGAAGGAAATAGTCCAAATCCTGCTGAAGGCCGGTTTTGCCATAAAACAAAGTAAGGTCAAGGGGCCTGCACAGGAGATCCAGTTTTTAGGAATAAAATGGCAAGATGGACGTCGTCAGATCCCAATGGATGTGATCAACAAAATAACAGCCAGGTCTCCACCAACTAGCAAAAAGGAAATACAAGCTTTCTTAGGCGTCGTGGGTTTTTGGAGAATGCATATTCCAAATTACAGTCTGATCGTAAACCCTCTCTACCAAGTGACCCGAAAGAAGAACGATTTCAAATGGGGCCCTGAGCAACGACAAGCTTTTGAACAAATTAAAGAGGAGATAGTTCACGCAGTAGCCCTGGGGCCAGTCCGGGCAGGACAAGATGTAAAAAATGTGCTCTACACCGCAGCCGGGGAGAATGGCCCTACCTGGAGCCTCTGGCAGAAAGCACCAGGGGAGACTCGAGGTCGACCCCTGGGGTTTTGGAGTCGGGGATACAGGGGATCCGAGGCCCGCTATACTCCAACTGAAAAAGAGATATTGGCAGCATATGAAGGGGTTTGAGCTGCTTCGGAAGTGATCGGCACTGAAGCACAGCTCCTCCTGGCACCCCGACTGCCGGTGCTAGGCTGGATGTTCAGAGGGAGGGTCCCCTGTACACATCATGCAACTGATGCTACGTGGAGTAAGTGGGTCGCACTGGTCACACAACGGGCTCAAATAGGAAACCCCAGTGGCGAAGGAATTTTGAAATTGGTCATGAATTGGCCAGAAGGCAAAGATTTTGGAATATCGCCAGAGGAGGAGGTGACGCGTGCTGAGGAGGCCCCAATGTATAATGAACTACCAGGAAATGAGAAGCAATATGCCCTGTTCACTGATGGGTCCTGTCGTATTGTGGGAAAGCATCGGAGGTGGAAAGCTGCTGTATGGAGTCCTATGCGACAAGTGGCAGAAACTGCTGAAGGAGAAGGTGAATCGAGCCAATTTGCAGAAGTAAAGGCCATCCAGCTGGCTTTAGGCATTGCTGACCGAGAAAAGTGGCCAGTGCTCTATCTCTACACTGACTCAGGGATGGTGGCAAATGCCCTGTGGGGGTGGTTGCAGTAATGGAAGCAGAGCAACTGGCAGCGCAGAGGCAAACCCATCTGGGCTGCCGCATTGTGGCAAGCTATTGCTGCCCGGGTGGAGAACCTGGTTGTAAAAGTCCGTCACGTAGATGCTCACGTACCCAAGAGTCGGGCCACTGAAGAACATCAGAACAACCAGCAGGTGTATCAGGCTGCTAAGATTGAAGTGGCTCAGGTGGAGCTAGACTGGCAACATAAGGGTGAATTATTTCTAGCTCGGTGGGCCCATGACACCTCAGGTCACCAAGGAAGAGATGCAACATACAGATGGGCTCGTGATCGAGGGGTGGACTTGACCATGGACACTATTGTGCAGGTTATCCATGAATGTGAAACATGCGCTGCAATCAAGCAAGCCAAGCAGTTAAAGCCTCTCTGGTATGGAGGACGATGGTTGAAATATAACTATGGGGAGGCCTGGCAGATCGATTATATCACACTCCCACAAACCCGCCAAGGCAAGCGCCACGTGCTTACAATGGTGGAGGCAACCACCGGATGGCTGGAAACATATCCCGTGCCCCATGCCACTGCCCAGAACACTATCCTGGGCCTTGAAAAGCAAGTCCTATAGCGACATGGCACCCCAGAAAGAATTGAGTCAGACAACGGGACTCATTTCCGAAACAACCTCATAGACACCTGGGCCAAAGAGCACGGCATTGAGTGGGTGTATCACATCCCCTATCATGCACCAGCTTCTGGGAAAATCGAACGATACAATGGACTGTTAAAGACTACGCTGAGAGCAATGGGTGGCGGGACATTCAAACATTGGGGGACACATTTAGCAAAGGCCACCTGGTTAGTCAACACTAGGGGATCTGCCAATCGAGCAGGCCCTGCCCAGTCAGAACTTTTACGTACTGTAGATGGGAATAAAGTCCCTGTAGTGCACATAAAAAATATGCTGGGGAAGACAGTTTGGGTTATTCCTGCCTCGGGCAAAGGCAAACCCATCCTTGGGATTGCTTTTGCTCAAGGACCTGGGTGCACTTGGTGGATAATGCGGAAGGATGGGGCAGTCCGATGTGTACCTCAAGGGGATTTGATTTTGGGTGAGAATAGCCAATGAATTAAATTGTATGAGGTTAATTGCTATATAATACTGTATATCATCACTTCTGTGGTGGCTATATGCCATATCAACGGTATCACAGTAAGAATCACCCAAATTAATGAAGAATGAACTTTGATGAAACCGTGCAAAGTGCAGCCATGATAGAACCGGACAAGTGCAGTGGTGATGGGACCAAAACTGGCTCCAGCATGCAACAATGCAACACCACATACCATCTCTCCTGCCCTGAAGGACTGTTATGACAGATGGAGCCCAAAGTCATGGACTAAATGAACTCAACGAACATTTTATAGGGATGGCCCATAGACTAAGGGAATGATATCAGTGTGTATATATCAAAAGACAGGAAAAGGGTTGGTGATTAATTGGGATGTATTCGAAAGTGTGCGGACCTGGGCATGATGTAGATGGTATAGAATAAGGGGTGGATACTGTGCTGGTTTTGTCTGGGACAGAGTTAATTTTCTCCCTATTAGCTGGTATAGTGCTGTGTTTTGGATTTAGGAGGAGAATAATGTTGATAACAAACAGATGTTGTAGTTGTTGCTAAAGCAGTGCTTATACTAGTCAAGGACTTTTCAGCTTCTCATGCCCTGACAGCGAGAAGCTGGGAGGGGGCACAGCCAGGACAGCTGACCCAAACTGGCCAAAGGGCTATTCCATACCATGGGACGTCATGCTCAGTACATAAACTGGGGGAGTTAGCCGGGGGAGGGGTGACCGCTGCTCGAGAAGTGGCTGGACATCAGTCGGTGGGTGGTGAGCAATTGCATTGTGCATCACTTATTTTGTTTATTCTTTTATCATTATTTTTTTTTTCCTTCCTTTTCTGTTCTATTAAACTGTCTTTACCTCAAGCCACAAATTTTACTTTTTTTTCCCGATTCTCTCCCCCATCCCACTGGGACGGGGGAGGGGGAGTGAGAGAATGATTGTGTGGTGTTTAGGTGCCTGCCGGGTTAAATCACAACAGAGGTACCCTATGCTGGAGCAGGGGAAGAGAGTGAGTAAGAAGGAGCGGCAGAGACAGCGTGTGATGAACTGACTGCAACGTACATTCCCCATCCCCCTGTGCCGCTCGGGGGGAGGAGGTAGAGAATAAGTATATGGCTATGTTTTGGATTTGTGCTGAAAACACTGTTGGTAACACAGGGATGTTTTCGTTATTGCTTCCACAGAGTCAAGGCCTTTTCTGCTTCTCACACCACCCCACCAGCCAGTAGTCTGGGGGTGCACAAGAAGTTGGGAGGGGACACAGCTGGGACAGCTGACCCCCGACTGACCAAAGGGATATTCCATACCATATGACGTCATGCTCAGCAATAAAAGCTGGGGGAAGAAGAAGGAAGCGGGGTACGTTCAGTATTATGGTGTTTTCCTTCCCAAGTAACCATTATGCGTGATGGAGCCCTGCTTTCCTGGAGATGGCTGAACGCCTGCCCATGGGAAGTAGAGAATGAACTCCTTATTTTGCTTTGTTTATGTGCACAGCTTTTGCTTACCTATTAAACTGTCTTTATCTCAACCCACAAGTTTTTTGCACTTTTACTCTTCCGAGCAAATGACTGTGTGTTGCTTAGCTGCCTACTGTGGTTAAACCACGACACTTGGGATGCTGAAATGAGGGACAGTCTCCAGAAAACAGGCTTAATGGCATAAAAAAAAAAGCTATGCTGTATATCATCACTCTTCAAAACTATTTGACTCATGTGAAGCAGAGCAGAAAAGAGAGGAATTAACTCTCATTCTACTGGAACAAAATGAAATAGAAGTGGTAAAGCCTTCTGAGACTCCTGACCACACTGATCCCATTGTTTAGGAAGTGTTGGATAGTGTGCATCTCTGGTTTAGGAAGAATGCACAAGTGATCCCAGGTAAATTGGGGCGACACAAGCATGTTTCTTTTTGGGTCAACCAGGGGAGTGTTGTATACAGATGAGATGTAGTCAAGGGATCCAAACTGTTCAATCTCATTTGGGTAGTCCTTCAGACTCAAGCCCCTTCTAGCATGAGAACACCTAAATGCTGGAACACTTTCATGAAAGCAATAGCTGCTGTCACCAGTCTCTCTTCTTTCATGGGTAGTACAGCTAATGGGGATCCCTTGAAAAAACTTAAAGTGTCTGAAGCAGACCAAGGAACAGCACCCACACCACCTAAGAAGAGAAAGGTACCCAAAGCCCAGTGGCTCGTCCTGTAAGATACCCTGTAAGGTGTAACACAAAAAAAAAATTAGTACTATCACAGAACCCTTCAACTTTGTTGTTTGTCATGTCCCTTTTTTTTAAAGGTGTAGAAGTTGTAGATAGTTAAAGAACATACAGAAGACTGCATCAAAAGAAGCGTGGCCAGCAGGTCGAGGGAGGGGATTCTGCCCCTCTACTCTGCTCTGGTGAGACCCCACCTGGAGTCCTGCGTCCAGCTCTGGAGCCCTCAGCATAAGAAAGACACGGACCTGTTGGAGCGGGTCCAGAGGCGGACCACGAAAATGATCAGGGGGATGGAACACCTCTCCTCTGAAGAAAGGCTGAGAGAGTTGGGGTTGTTCAGCCTAGAGAAGAGAAGGCTTCGGGGAGACCTTATTGCAGCCTATCAGTACTGAAAGGGGGCTTATAAAAATGATGGCGGCAGACTTTTTAGCAGGGTCTGTTGCAACAGGACAAGGGAGAATGGCTTTAAACTAAAGGGGGCTTGATTTAGACTAGATATAAGGAAGAAATTTTTTACGCTGAGGGTGGTGAAGCACTGGCACAGGTTGCCCAGAGAGGTGGTGGATGCCCCATCCCTGGAAACATTCCAGGTCAGGTTGGACGGGGCTCTGAGCAACCTGATCTAGTTGAAGATGTCCCTGCCCACGGCAGGGGGGTTGGACTAGATGACCTTTAGAGGTCCCTTCCAACCCAAACTGATTTATGATTTATGATTTTTTTTTAAACCCATTGGTAGGGTTGTGAGTTTTAGTTTTATTACACATTTATGAATGTTGTAGGCCCAGTCAAATGGAATGGTCTGTATTCATGTTATACATAATGCATCACCAGCTGTTCATTTTGTATTAAATTGTTAGAATACAATTTTAGAATCCATTCAAATGGTAGCCCCTTGTTATGGTGATGTAGGAAAAAGACACAGTGGTATCTGCAGGCTGTAGAGAGGGGATATTGCAGCTGCTTCCTCTGGAAGGCAATGTCCATAGCATTGTGTTTTAAAAAGGACATGACGTTTTCAGGAAAGAAGGTGCTGTTTGGGAGGGGGTAGCCATATGAGTCAAAAAATGCTGCACAGTTGTGATCTGCCAGAAAATTGCTAGGAAGTGATCTCCAGGCCAGTTATGCAGCTGCATATTCACAACCACACTCACTGGTCCTGGAGAAACACAGGCCCCTAGAAAGCCCCTGCAAAGCATATTTCCGCTCTCAGGTTCCCTGTTTTCGTCTCAGAATAGTGATCAGCACAATCCTGGTGTGGAGACAGGTCGAAGGCAAAGAGGGTATAGCCATGGGCAAACTCTTCCCTGTCAACCAGCAGTGAGTGATCTTTCACATGCTTACTGATTGTCTGTGTGAGCTGCATGTATTCTCTCTCACATGGCATCTGTCCTCACAGTTGTGTTAGAGTGGCTTCACTGAGGTTTATTTGAAATTCATGTACAAGGCCACAAATTTAATATCATAATGTTTAACAATGAAAGGGTTCATAGCATATTTGTCACTAAAAGCGTCATTATCCACAAACCCAATAACAACAAGCTTGGGCAGTTATCTCAAAACCAAATTTTCCTGGTTGCTGACACACCTGTTGACTGGAATGCTGAACACTTTTATGCCCATCTGGTAATTCAGGTGTTTTGCATTAGCCACGAGCAAAGCCTCTGCATGTCTGAAATGCACCCTGGATGCTACCTGCACTTTCTTCACAAACAGGCGTAGGTGATAACCAGCTTGCAGGCCCCTCTCACTGTGGGGGGTTCAGCAAACAAAAGCTGTCTTTGCTGCGCATCAGCCTAATTTTTAGATCCACATTCTTCAACAAAATTTTCATTCCCAACAATTCACCCCTCCTATTCTGGGCTGTCAGAACCAAGCATTGCCTAAATCTCTGATTATCAGCAACATCCAGGATGACCACTTCCTGCTGCACATCCATGTTTTTGTAGAACAGGCACATGGAGAAATATGTGGACTTCTTGTTGGTGCTCTACAAGAGCCATGTGAAGGCAGAGCATGTTAAATCATTTTGGTAATATCAGCCATAAAGGGAAATTTCCCTAGAGAAGCCCCCAAAATATGAGCTAGATCCCCAGCTGTACAAAAAGTGTAAGGATTTTTATCTGTTTTAAGCTTAGTTTTTCTAGTCACAGGATCATAGAGGCTTACAGCTGGAGAGCCAATGGCTGAAACATTGTTGTGAGGGTTAATAAGACTGCTCGTACATTCCAGCAACAGAGAGAGGAATGGATTTTTTAAACTTCTGGAGCTAGCCATGCCACTTCACCAGCAGCTGTTTCTTTTTTCCTTTCCATTTTACAGTGCTGATCTTTTTAATTTTGTAGAATATGTCCTCATGGGGTTCACTTTTTGAAGTTCTTGGGGGTAAAAATGTCCTTTCAATTGCTTCTCAAATTGCTTTCTCAAATCTCTCTTTTGTTCTAGACACTCTCACATGGTCTCCCTTTTTGAGCAGAGGCACGGTGTCTTTAATTTTAAATCAATCCCTATACAGAGTTTTCCAAACCCTCACAGAGTTTTAAGGGTTCAAGTCCACAGATCTAGTTCTGATAGTTCTGTGTAAGCTGTGGTTATGGCTCTTTAACTCCAGTAGCACACTGATGTAGTGAAACACGTGTCTTGTAAAATATTGCCACATCTTAGATTTTAGCATCCTGTCAAAGCAGGATCGAGGCTTTCACTTAATTATTAGCAACAGAGGCGAACATTATACTGCTTTAACAGCTTGTTGAAAGGATAGTTTTAAAAGTCTTTTTACTGGTCTGTAATTTCTGAGGCATTGCGACTCCTGCTAAAACTGGTTTTAAAAGCCCTGGCTATTGCAGATCCTTTTTTGCCTTTTAGACCCGTGGCCCATGCATAGTTGGATAATATGGCTATCATCATTGAGATGTGCTTAACACTATCATTGTATTTGGAAAACTGTCGTATATCGCCCAAATCCACCTGCGATGGAGTGTCCATAATCACCTTGTTTCTTTTAAAGCACTTTCTCACCGTCTTGTATAAGTTAAATTCATCCTGGTTTGCAAGCCATGTTGCCACCTGGCTTCTGTTTAGATCAACAGTCAGCCTTTTAGCTGCTTCACAAAGGGTATTTACACCCCCAAAGCTTCTCACCTCCCCAGGACCATAGTAAATGTCTTTTAACAGAGTCTGTGACATAAAAATGTCTACCAACAGGCACACATGTAACAAGTCAAACACCAGACAATCAAATTAGCTCATGCTGAAAGAAAATTTATTAATAAGGTATCAGGGTGATGATTGACCATCTGGCATCTCCAGCTTTATTCTTTTTTTCCTTGAATGCCGCTGTCCTTTCTATGTCCTTTTTGCAGGCCCAAACAGGAACATTCATGGAACGATGTTGTCTTCTACTTGATCAACCAGGCTTAGGTTTTGAAATGATGATATAAAATCCTCATCGACTTAAGGATAAGGAAACCCATATAGCACAAACCTATATCCTGCAATGGCATTAGAAGTAGTTCTAAACTCACTTACAGCCATGGGAAAAGGGAGCCCTGCAATCACCCACCCTCTCCATGTGACACCTCGAACTTCAACTTCTGAATAACCGACCCATCTGTCATTTCTTCTGATGCACATCATCTTTTTAGGGAAGCTCTTTGGAGCTTTTCCTTACCGTTCCCAAGCGCACCTTCCTGTGAAGTTTGCTGTTCTGACTTTCAGTCACAGGTCATTCTGATATTGCATGGGGTATGACTCTGACAAAATAGTGGTTGCAACAAAATCCATAGGCACTGGGATGGGCTGCCTTGCCTTGATGTACTTCTGGGCTAAACAAGAAAGCGTGCTTTCAGCTGCCATGCAATCATAGGGCATTCTGAGATCATGTTGGGGTATGACGGTGTATTGGGTGTAAATGGCAAGGTTTTGTTAGTGGAGGGGGGGCTGCAGGGGTGGTGTCTGTGGAAGGAGGTCAGGAGCTGCCCTGTGCTGGAAATGGCCAGTTCCAGCCAGCTCAGCAACAGACCCACCACAGGCCAAAGCTGAGCCAATCAGCAAAGTTTGTGGGGTCTCGATGAAAACATATTTAAGAAAGGGCAGAAAACACTGGACAGAGAGAATGGAGAGACATGGAGAGAATGAGGGAACAGAGAGAGAAGGAGGGAATCAAAGGGAAACAACAGAGTGAACACCAAGGTCAGAGGAGTAGGAGGTGTTCCATGGTGGAGCAGATATTTCTGAAGGGACTGCAGCCTGTGGAGGACCCATGCCAGAGCAGGTACTTCCCAAATGGACTACAGCCCATGAAGAATCCATGCCAGAACATAGAATCATAGAATGATTTGGGTTGGAAGGGACCTTTAAAGATCATCTAGTTCAACCCCTTTCACTAGATCAGGTTGCTCAAAGCCCAGTCCAACCTGACCTTGAACACTTCCAGGGATGGGGCATCCATAACTTCTCTGGGCAACCTGTTCCAGTGTCTCACCACCCTCATAGGAAAAGAATGAATAGGAAGGAGTAGCAGAGAGAAACTGCTATGCACTGACCCTGATCTCCTACGCTGCCCGTTGCCTCACTGAAGGGACTGAGTGTAACCTTCAACAAGGGTGGAGGAGAGGTACTTGTAATGAAGTTGAGCCTGGGAAAGGAGGAGGGGTGTGTTTCCCTAAGTGTTGTAATGTCTGTTTCTTTTTTGTTGCTGTTTACCAATAATTGAATCAGTAATTAAATGTTTATGTTAATTGGTGTTGTACTGGGTCTGGCTGGGATGGAGTTAATTTTCTTCAGAGCAGGCCATATGGTGCTATGTTTTGTGTGTCTGGGGAAGGGCAAGGAGAAAAGGGCTGCTAGGATTTGGCAGGAGGTGAGAAGCTGTTTTCAGCAGCCCCTTCCAGTTAGAATTCTGGGGACTGGAACAGCCTCCCCCTCTTCAAAGAGCAGGACAGCTACATGCCATTCTGCTACATCCTTCTAACAGCAGCTTTCCTCAGGCTCTTTGGTATACAAATTTGGCTATGACTGTGGGAAAATGTTCTGTCACATGCTGGTTTCCCCTTACAGATCCAGGGGGTCTGCTGGTCTTACACACATCAGCTATATATAATACTGGACCTGACTTGCAGCCAGAAAGATGGAAGAAGCAGAACCACCTGCCTGACCTGTTTCTGATTCTGCAGTGTTTTTCCCAACCTGGGGCCCATCAGGCTTTCTAACTGATGGGTCCAATGAGCTTTAACTGATACTGCGCCTGGCTTTCCTGTTATGGTGTTGTACTGGGTCTGGCTGGGATGGAGTTAATTTTCTTCATAGCAGCCCGTATGGTGCTATGTTTCGGATTTGTGACCAAAACAGTGTTGATAATACACCAATGTTTTAGATATTGCTGAACAGTGCTTACGTAGTTTCAAGGCCGCCTCTGTTTCTCACTCTGCCCCCCAGCAAGTAGGCTGGGGGTGCACAAGAAGTTGGGAGGGGACACAACCAGGACAGCTGACCCTAACTCACTAAAGAGATATTTCATGCCATGTAATGTCATGCTCAGCAATAAAACTGGAGGGAAGGGGAGTTTTGGGTAGGTAGCCATTGCTCAGGGCCTGGCTGGGCTTCGGTCTACTTGTGGGAGGTGGTGAGTGATTGCCTTTGCATCACATGTTTTTTTCTGTTTTTCTTCCTCTTTCCTTTGCTTATTAAACTATTTTTATCTTGACCTACAAGTTTTATAAGTTTTTTTCTTCCTATTCTCTTCCCCTGTCCTGCTGGTGGGGGGAGTGAGTGAGTGGTTGTTTGGGGCTTAGCTGCCAAGACAGGGTCAGCCCAGTACAATTCACAATAAATTAAATTTCCCAAGCCAAGTCTGTTTTACATGTGGCAGTAATTAGTAAGTGATCTCCCTGTCTTTATTTAAAACCACAAGTCTTCTTGCTCTCATGTTCTTATTTTCTCCCCTGTCCTGCTTGGAGGGGAGTGAGCAAGTGGCTGTATGCATCCTTGTCTGCCAGCCTGGGCCAACCCACAACAGAGGGTGTCAAAAAAACAGGGGAAAGGGAGGGGGGATAAAGTCATGTGACTGGAAAAGGAGAGGGGCTTCTGGGTCAAGTGAGACATGTGACTGTAATTGAGGGGCAGGGCTTCCATCAGAATTGGGGTGTGTGACAACTGTCACTTCTTCTGTGAAAGTTGTCTACCACTAAAAAGTGAACAACAGTTGTGAATAAAATGGCCAGAAGCTTTATATTGGCAACTGACAAAACCCATACTGATAGATTGGCCAATGTAATTTCAAGGCCTCTCTCTATCACCTTTGAAAGGTCATGGTGATCAGAGGATGTTCCTGACGACTGGACAAAAGTAAATATCACACCCACCTTGAAGGAGGCATGAAGGAGGGTCTACAGATCTACAAGACAGTCAGCCTTACCTCAGTCCCTGGGAAGGTTATGGAACAAATCCTCCTGGAAGCCATTTCCAAGCACATGAAAGACAAGAAGGCAATTTGGAGCAGCCAGCATGGATTTATCAAGGGAAAATTGTGCCTGACCAGCCCGATATTGCCTTCTACAATGAGATGACTGTGGATGGTGGGGAGAGCAGTGGATGCTGTTTACTTTGACTTCAGCAAAGCCTTTAATATGCTATCAGTGGTATCCTTGTAGCCAAACTTGTGAGATATGGACTGGATAAGTAGACTACAAGATGGGTAGAAAACTGGCTGGAGTTTTGGTCTCAAAGAGTAGTGATCAGCAGTACAAAGTCTTAGTGACTAGTTACTAGTGGCATTCCCCAGGGATCAATACTGGGGCCAGTACTGTTTAATGTCTTTGTTAACAACCTGGACAATGGGGCAAAGTGCACTCTCAGCAAAATCAAAACAATGTCAAAATGAGGGGAGTGGTCAATACACTGGAAGGCAGGGCTGCTATTCAGAGGGACCTCAACAGGCTAGAGAAATGAGTTGACAGGAACTTCATTAATTTCAGCAAAGACAAATGCAAAGTTCTACACTTGGCATGGAACAAACCCATGCAACAGTACAGACTGGGCACCAACTAGCTAGAAAGCAGCTTTGCAGAAAGGGACCTAGGAGTCCTAGTAGACAAGAAGTTGACTATGAGTCATGTTGCACAGATTCATGGAGAGTGTTTTTGTCAAAAAAATATGCTGATTTATTGGGTCCTTTTGCATGGGGTAAAGCTCACATGGGGAATTGAATCTCTCAAACAGGATGGCCATTCACTAACCAGATGGTAACAGGAGTCTTGCACGCTGTCAGGGCCCTGAGTGCACTAATAAGCCTTAATGGTCCTGACCAGCCTCACCTGGGGCCTCCACCCACACCCTCTGTCCATGGGCCCGGGGCTCCATTTAGGATGAGGCCCGGGCCTTCAGTTCCTGTTTGAACTGTTGTAGGTGTATGTCTCCAGTTCTGTCACAGCCATGTTTGTGCTTGGCCATGGACCCTGTTGATCCAGACCCTGTCCTGTGGACTGACTTCCTTGCTTGATCTCAGACCTGATGTATCACCACAAACTTGTCTGGCAAGCTGGACTCTCAGTTGATCCCAGATGCTATCTCCAGGCCTGCCCTACTTGCCTTGTTTGGGTACTGTGGGACTGGGCCCTGGCTGGCAATGCCCCTGTCCTGCTGGCTTTGTTACTGCTTTCAGGTCCCTGGCCCTGAGGGAGAAGTGGGCTCTTGCTGCTTCCTGACAGCAGCAAGGCTAAATGTGTATTCCAGAGAGACACATACACACACATATGACACTAACATGGCTGATCACACAGCCCAACACAGAGCAGTGACTTGTGCCAGCACATGTATACCAACAGCATTCACATAAATGTGAAGATGGATAGCCCAATCCTGTTCTTCCTCTCCAGCTAATCAGGATTGTAGTTCACTAGTGGAAACACCCACTGTCTAGATTCACAAGCACACTCACGTTTATAAATCCCTTGAATATTAGCATGGGCTCTAAGCCCATCCATGCCTGGACCCTGGGCCCCTTACCCAGCCACTAGCTCAGAGTTTGAGTCCTTTGAGATGCAAATCTCCTCCCACTTGCCAGCTAGTCTATCTTGAATTTTGCTAGAGAATTACACATTATACAGAGGATTAAGTTGACTAAGGAAACGTAAGCACACCCTGGGCCCTCCAGTTGCTGGCACCTAGACCTACAGGCCCTGTGACCCATGGCTTTTTCTCCAGTTGCTGGCACTTAGACCTTTAAGTACTCACATGGGATAGAGAGTGAGATTACACAGAAAAAATAGTTAAGAATAGGAATTAATAAGATAGGATAGACTGTGGTGATCAGTTGCAGGGCTCAGTCAGGCAAGCATGCTGCTTGCTTATACACGACCGACCCCTTTTATCCCCCCCCCCCGTTCTCTCCATTTACGCGTGCTTGTACTTCCCTCCATATATCTTGATACCTCCCTTTCTCTACCCTTGTCTCTTCCCAAAGAAACAACCCACCCCTAATTACTTTTTTTCCCATTGGTTCTGGTCTTGCTACATCCATATCCAAATTTGGTTTCTCTGATACCATTACCAAGATCATCTTGGCCTTACATGGTATTGCTGTTATGGTTACCCAGGCACTGTTGACCTTACAGGGTTGCACTCCCCAAAATGTCACCAATACTCCCCTCCAATTATCTGTGAAGCTTGTTCATCTCTCTCATACTTCTCCCTTGACCACCTGTGAAATCTGGCCATTCTTCATGAAGAAGCTAACTTTTGTCAGCTTCTCACTGTGTTATTTGTTATGTTCATGTTGTGGTTTAACCTCAGCCGGCAACTAAGCACCACGCAGCCGCTCGCTCACTCCCCCCCGGTGGGATGGGGGAAAGAATCGGAAGGGTAAAAGTGAGAAAACTCGTGGTTTGAGATAAAGACAGTTTAATAGGTAAAGCAAAAGCCGCGCACGCAAGCAAAGCAAAACAAGGAATTCATTCACTCCTTCCCATTGGCAGGCAGGTGTTCAGCCATCTCCAGGACAGCAGGGCTCCATCACGCGTAACGGTTACTTGGGAAGACAAACGCCATCACTCCAAACGTCCCCCCCTTCCTTCTTCTTCCCCCAGCTTTATATACTGAGCATGACGTCACATGGTATGGAATATCCCTTTGGCCAGTTTGGGTCAGCTGTCCTGGCTGTGCCCCCTCCCAGCTTCTTGTGCACCTCCAGCCTTCTCAGTCGGTAGAGGATGGGAAGCTGAAAAGTCCTTGGCTAGTGTAAGCATTACCTAGCAACAACTAAAACATCGGTGTGTTATCAACTTTGTTCTCATCCTAAATCCAAAACACAGCACTGTACCAGCTACTAGGAAGGACATTAACTCTATCCCTGCCGAAACCAGGACAGTTCAGCAATTTCTCATGTCATGTCCAGTAGTTTCTCAAGGTCTGTTCAGTTAGCTAAGCCTCAGGCCAGGGCCTAGTCATCTGCCTGCATATCTTAGCAAGGACAATGGGAAGATGCAGGGTGGGGGGAACTGGCATGATATATAGTGAACTACATTGTTCAGAGGAGGAGGGAAAAGCAACATTTGAATGAACAAAGCACCCCAAGCACACATTTCTGAAAATATGATGCTATACACCTCAGCATTTGGCATAAATTTTATGGAAATAACATTTAATAAGTATTCAGGGTGGTTATGATTCTGTTTTACAGCAATGCCCGCTCACCTAAAATAAAATTATTTAGTTCTCAGGAAGCTAATTGCTGACTAACAACTTGGCGGGGGGGGGATTCACAAAGATAAAATTCAGTATTTTGGAAACCTTTAAGTCTTGGAGAAATGGAGAGTAAAGGAACCCATTTTTCCAACATGTCAACACAGGAAGGATCACAAGGTATTGACTAGTAAATGTATCTCTAGGCCATAAGCTCCTCAAGGTAGGGACCATTTCTTTTTTTGTCTATATAGCTTCTAGCATAACAAAGCCCTCACTCTATTAGTCACACCTAGACTGATAACTCTCTACTATTACTATTGATGCTCGTACTAGGCTTTAGGTCAAGCATCCATTCTGTACTACAGGGAAAGGTTGACATTATATCATTGTGGCAAGAAAGAACAGGGAAGGTTTTGGCATAAGTTATTCCACTTCCCAAACAGTAGCTGTTGGAAGCAGCCCAGAGGGACAAGAACATCTGAAGCAGTCCTAGGGCAGATGGGATAATGTGTTGGATTGGTCCCAGCTAGCGGCCACACAGTCACTCACTCACCCCCCAGCAGGACGAGTAGGGGGAGAAAATAGGAGGAACAAGGAGCGAGAAAAAGACAGGGAAATCACTTACCAATTATTGTCAAGGGCAAAACAGACTCGACTTGGGGAATTTAACTTAATTTATTGCCAATTAACATAAACATTTAATTACTGATTCAGGTATTGGGAAACAAAGAAGACAAACATTTAGACATTTAGGGAAAACTCCCTTCCTCCTTTCCCAGGCTCAACTTCACTCCGGACACCTCTCCTATCCCCTTGTTATCACCGCAGGTTACACTCAGTCCCTTCAGTGAGGCAACGAGCGGCACAGGAGGTTGGGGTCAGTGCATAGCAGTTTCTCTCTACTGCTCCTTCCTTCTCACTCTTTTCCTATGATCCAGTGTGGGTCCTACACAGGCTGCAGTCCCTTTAGGGGCATGCCTACTCTGGCATGGGTCCTCCATGGGCCTCAGTCCCTTCATGAATATCTGCTCCTGCATGGTCTTAGCCACGGGCTGCAATCCCTCCAGGGAAGTACCTGCTCTGGCATGGGTCCTCCATGGGCCTCAGTCCCTTTAGGGGCATGCCTGCTCCTCCATAGAGCACCTCCTACTCCCCTGACCTTGTTATTCCCTCATTCCCTCTGTTGTTCTTTCCTCCTCTTTCTTTCCCTGGCATTTTCTGCCCTTTCTTAAATATGTTTTCACAGAGGCACCACAAACTCCTCTGAATGGCTTAGCTTTGGTATGTGGTGGGTTTGTTGTCAAGCTTGCTGGAACTGGTTGTGACCGGCACAGGGAAGTCCCTGACCTCTTCCCACAGAGGCCACCCTTGCAGCATGCCCCCCCCCGACCCTGCACTACCAAAACCTTGCCATTTACATCCAATACAGATAAGCAGTCATGGTGGGCAAAGGTGAACACAAAACATCATTTCTGATTCAGCTCTGCAATTAGCAGCCCAGGTTGTACCTCCCAAGCACATATTCACTCACATATAAGGAGACGATTGCATGCATAAACAAAAGACTTCATTACTGTGGGTCATGTTTTCTCTGCCAGAACAAAACACCAGTACAACTGGGGATAATTGTTTTTACCAGCACAGATTCATTCTGTTGTTGATTCAGCTCTGCTAAAGCAAACTACTTTGAGATTTAATGTAACCTGATTGCTCTGGGTTTATATTGCTGCTTCTCTTGTCAATGAATTTGAAACAAGGTGGTCAAAAAAACCCTCCTGATATCTCCACTATCAACATGGAAACTTTAAACACATCTCAACCAATCTCAGTCTAGCCAAGACTCTGACAGCAGAGACTTGTGTGCTCTTCCCAGTCACTAGATCTTCTATTATCTCTAAACATCTTTTGGTTCCTGGTCTATGGCCCTTCAAACACACCCTTTCTTTTCACTCCTGCTATTTGTTGCAACCAACAGCTCTGACAGCTCCTCTATATTTTTGTATCTAAAGTTCTAAAAGGAAAGGAAAAGGGGAAAAGCCTATGTGGCTGCTGCTCCCTCCACCCATATGTTTTTCTTTCCAGCACATCTCCAGTTAAATCTGCATTGTCCAGGCAGATCTGGTTAATGTGGCCAGAAAAACTCTGTCAGATTGCTGATCATCCAGGAACCTCACTAGGGAGCCCCAGGATACTGACAGCCTGACCCAAGAAATTTAGGGAGTCATGGACCTGCAAGCCTGGTGTTTATATCAGGCAAGTTAGCAGAAACTATTCTAGAGAACAGAACAGTCAGGCATGTGAATAAATAAGATATATTGGGGAACAGTCATGGTGGCCTTTCTAAAGGGAATTTGACCATCACAAGCTATAGTGAACCTGACCGAATGACCACTGTACATCGATGAGTTAGTGATCCACATAACAGTTAACTTGAGTGGGCCCAGCCCTGTACTGTACTGTGCTATACTGCATATACAGCTCGGCCTTCAGGCCTGTGTTGTGCTGCGCATAGCCCTTGGCTGCAGGATAAACTTAGCCAGTTCATAATAACAGAGGAGCCTGTAGGCAGCTCTCACTTGGTACTGGCAATTACACCACCTGTGTGTACTTGCCTTTATCTAAAACTGCAGCAACAAGTTCTCATGTGAACATCCTTTTTATCTGACAGCAGAAATGATGAATAGAGTTGTTTTCTTTTAAGAAAACTCTATAAGAGCTCAAAAGACCAGAATGTACAGTAACCTTTCCACAGATGGGATCTGCACAGCATGCTGTGCCTTGATTGGACATCCATTCGATACCACACAACTTGGGGTTTCCAGTATCTGAAGGGACATGAGATTATCTATACTATCCTCTCTTTCTTTATAGTGTTAGCTCCAATGAATGGCATTTTAATTGATACTTTACAGAGTCTGAGTGCCTTTCTTACGCACCAGCGTCTCATGGTACAAAACTGTATTGGGCCTGGCTGGGATGGAGTTAACTTTCCCCATAGCAGCCCTCATAGTGCTGTGCTTTGTAGTGGTAGCTAGAAAGGTGTTGATAATACACCAGTGTTTTGGCTACTGCTGAGCACAGCATCAAGGCTGTCTCTCCAACACCCCCCCTCCACCTCACCCCCAAAGGCCAGTAGGCTGGAGGTGGGCAAGATCTTGGGAGGGGACATAGCCAGGACAACTGATCTTAACTGACCAAAGGGATATTCCATACCATATGACATTGTGCTCAGCAATAAAAGCTAAAAGAAAGGAGGAGGAGGGGAGGTATTCATTATTAAGGTATTTGTCTTCCGAAGCAACTGCTATGCGTACTGAGGCCCTACTTCCCAGGAAGTGGCTGGACATTGCCTGCTGATGGGAAGCAGAGAATAAATCTTTTTGTTTTCCTTTGCTTCTGCACGGCCTTTGTCTTCCTTTATTAAACTGCCTTTATCTTGACCCACAAGTTTTTAATCTTATTTTCTCCCCATGTCCTGCTGAGGAAGCGGAGTGATAGAGCGGCTTGGTGGGCACCTGGCGGCCAGCCAAGGTTAATCCACCACAAAAACACAAGTCTATAGGAGTTCTTGGGAGGACTAAATGAGCATGCAGAGAAAGGAATCTGGTTCTAACTAACCTGCCATGGGATAAGAGGAAAAAGTTGTCACACAGATTTTAAAAAAATAGTTAAAAGACAGTAAACAGAGAGTAGGAATAATTTGTCAGTTTTCTCAGTGGAAGATCTCCAAAGCGGGGGGGTGTACTGTTCAACAGTTGTAAATGAGCTGGAAAAGGGCAGGAGAGAATCATAGAATCATAGAATAGTTTGGGTTGGAAGGGACCTCTAAAGGACATCTAGTCCAACCCCATTGCCGTGGGCAGGGACATCTTCAACTAGATCAGGTTGCTCAGAGCCCCGTCCAACCTGACCTGGAATGTTTCCAGGGATGGGGCATCCACCACCTCTCTGGGCAACCTGTGCCAGTGTTTCACCACCCTCAGCGTAAAAAATTTCTTCCTTATATCTAGTCTAAATCAAGCCCCCTTTAGTTTAAAGCCATTCCCCCTTGGCCTGTCGCAACAGGCCCTGCTAAAAAGTCTGCCGCCATCATTTTTATAAGCCCCCTTTCAGTACTGATAGGCTGCAATAAGGTCTCCCCGAAGCCTTCTCTTCTCCAGGCTGAACAACCCCAACTCTCTCAGCCTTTCTTCAGAGGAGAGGTGTTCCATCCCCCTGATCATTTTCGTGGCCCTCTTATGGACCCGCTCCAACAGGTCCGTGTCTTTCTTATGCTGAGGGCTCCAGAGCTGGACGCAGGACTCCAGGTGGGGTCTCACCAGAGCAGAGTAGAGGGGCAGAATCCCCTCCCTCGACCTGCTGGTCGCGCTTCTTTTGATGCAGCCCAGGATACGATTGGCCTTCTGGGCTGCGAGCGCACATTGCTGGCTCATGTCCAGCTTCTCATCCACCAGTACCCCCAAGTCCTTCTCGGCAGGGCTGCTCTCAATCCCTTCATCCCCCAGCCTGTATTGATACTGGGGGTTGCCCCGACCCAGGGGCAGGACCTTGCACTTGGCCTTGTTGAACCTCATGAGGTTCACACGGGCCCACTTCTCGAGCTTGTCCAGGTCCCTCTGGATGGCATCCCGTCCCTCTGGCGTGTCGACCGCTCCACTCAGCTTGGTGTCACCTGCAAACTTGCTGAGGGTGCACGCGATCCCACTGTCTATGTCATTGATGAAGATATTAAACAGTACCGGTCCCAATACGGACCCCTGCGGGATGCCACTCGTCACCAATCTCCATCTGGACCTTGAGCCGTTGACCACTACCCCCTGGATGCGACCATCTAACCAATTCCTCACCCACCAGACAGTCCACCCATCAAATCCATACCTCTCCAGTTTAGAGAGAAGGATGTTGTGGGGGACTGTGTCAAAGGCCTTACAGAGGTCCAGATAGACGACATCTGTAGCCCTTCCCGTGTCCACTGATGTAGTCCCTCCATCATAGAAGGCCACTAGGTTAGTCAGGCAGGACTTGCCCTTGGTGAAGCCATGCTGGCTGTCTCAAATCACCTCCCTGTCCTCCATGGGCCTTAGCAGAGCTTCCAGGAGGATCTGTTCCACGATCTTCCCAGGCACAGAGGTGAGACTGACTGGCCTGTAACTCCCCTGGGTCTTCCTTTTTTCCCTTCTTAAAAATGGGGGTTATGTTTCCCCTTTTCCAGTCAGTGGGAACTTCTCCGGACTGCCACGACTTCTCAAATACGATGGATAGTGGCTTAGCAACTTCATCCGCCAGTTCCTTCAGGACCCGCGGATGGATCTCATCGGGTCCCATGGACTTGTGCACCTTCAGGTGCCTTAGATGGTCTCGAACCTGATGTTCTCCCACAGTGGGCGGCTCTTCATTCTCCCAGTCCCCGCCTTTGCCCTCTGCGGCTTGGGCGGTGAGGCTCAAGCGCTTGCCGGTGAAGACGGAGGCAAAAAAGTCATTGAGTACCTCCGCCTTCTCCGTGTCCCGGGTAACCAGGTCTCCCATTTCGTTCCGGAGAGGGCCCACCTTTTCCCTCGTCTTCCTTTTATCCCCGACGTACCTATAGAATCTTTTCTTGTTGCCCTTGATGTCCCTGGCCAGGTTTAATTCTATCGGGGCTTTAGCTTTCCTAACCTGATCCCTGGCTGCTCGGACAATTTCTCTGTATTCCTTGCAGGCTACCTGTCCTTGCTTCCACCCTCTGTAGGCTTCCTTTTTGTGTTGGAGTTTGTCCAGGAGCTCCTTGTTCATCCCTGCAGGCCTCCTGGCATTTTTGCCTGACTTCCTCTTTGTTGGGATGCATCGCTCCTGAGCTTGGAGGAGGTGATCCTTGAACATTTCTTGGGCCCCTCTTCCCTCCAGGGCTTTGTCCCATGGCACTCTACCAAGCAGATCCCTGAAGAGGCCAAAGTCCGCTCTCCTGAAGTCCAGGGTAGTGAGCTTGCTGTGCGCCCTCCTCGGTGCCCTAAGGATCTTGAACTCCACCATTTTGTGGTCGCTGCAGCCCAGGCTGCCCTTGAGCTTCACACTCCCCACCAGCCCCTCCTTGTTGGTGAGAACAAGGTCCAGCGTAGCACCTCTCCTCGTTGGCTCCTCTACCACTTGGAGAAGGAAGTTATCATCGATGCATTCCAGGAACCTCCCGGATTGCTTATGCCCTGCCGTGTTGTCCCTCCAACAGATGTCGGGGTGGCTGAAGTCCCCCATGAGGACCAGGGCTTGTGAGCGTGAGGCTGCTCCTATCTGTCTATAGAGGGCCTCATCCGCTCGGTCTTCCTGGTCGGGTGGCCTGTAGCAGACCCCCACTGTAATGTCACCTGTCCCTGCCTTCCCTGTAATCCTGACCCACAAGTTCTTGGTTGGCTCCTCATCCATCCCCAGGCAGAGCTCCATGCACTGCAGCTGGTCATTGACATAGAGGGCGACACCCCCTCCTCATCTCCCCTGCCTGTCCTTCCTAAAGAGCCTGTATCCCTCCATCCCAACACTCCAAGCATAGGAGCCATCCCACCATGTCTCCGTGATGCCAATAAGGTCGTAGCCCTGCAGGCACGCGCACGTCTCGAACTCCTCTTGTTTATTCCCCATGCTACGTGTGTTTGCATAGAGGCATTGAAGCTGGGCCCCCGCTGAAGCTGTCTTACTGGCTGGAGTTCCTTTGTGCTGCTCTTCAGGCGCTCGCCTGCTGACCTGTGTTCCTTCTCCAGGCTCTGGGCATCTATTGCTGGCCCTGGCATCAGACTGGTAGGAGTGGGATGGATTGAGGTTCCCCTCCCCCGGCATCTCTAGTTTAAAGCCCTCTTCACCAGCTTGGCAAGCCTATGACCGAAGATGCTCTTCCCCTTCTCTGACAGATGGACCCCGTCAGCCCCCAGTAGACCAGGTTTCTTAAAACGAGTCCCATGGTCTAAGTAGCCGAACCCCTGGCTGTGGCACCAGTCCCGTAACCATTTGTTGACTCGCCAGATTCGAGTGGCCCTTTCAAACCCCTTCCCTTTGACCGGCAGGATTGATGAAAAAACTACCTGTGCTCCCGAGTCCCTTACCGCCACTCCCAGGGCTCTGTAGTCCTTCTTGATAGTCCTCAGACTGCTCCTGGCTGCGTCACTGGTGCCCACGTGAAACAGCAGCAGCGGATAATAGTCAGTGGGCTGTACGAGGCTTGGTAGCCTCTCGGTGACGTCCCTGATGCGAGTCCCCGGTAAGCAGCACACGTCTCTAGAGAGTGCGTCCGGTCGGCAAATGGGTGCCTCCGTACCTCTCAGAAGAGAGTCACCTACTACTGTCACCCGTCGCCTTTTCTTAGTGGCGCTGGTTGTTATACGGGGGGCAGATCGGGCTGCATTACTCAGCTCCAGCGCTTCTCCTGGTGTGACAGGACTTTCCTCTTCGTCCTGCAGAGCGGTGAAGCGGTTCTGCAAGGGCACCTCAGGCTTCGGGGGAAGTCTCTTCCTCCTGCTGGTCCTTGCCTTTGCAACCGTCCATTCTTCTGCATTATTGGCCCCCCTGCTCCCTTCTGCGTGTGCCAGTGGGGGAATTATTGGTTGTTTGCCGTGGGCTGCAGGTCCGCTGCAGACTGTGCTTGGAACCAGCTATCTAGCTCCTTCTCTGCCTCCTTGATGTTACGCAGCCTTCTCACCGCCTCCTGCAGCTCAGCCACCTGCTGCAGGAGGTCCTCCACCTGGGCACACCTTTTGCGGGCAGGTCCGCTGCCTGTCTGCTGCCTGTCCCTACCCCAGGAGAGAGGTCTAGGCACTTCCTGCAGCCTGAGGTCTGCACTGCAGCCTCTCCCTTCAGCAGTTCCGTCTGCGTGGAGGCATCAGCTGCCACTGGGGTAGATGGTGCAGTTGGCGGTGAGCAATTGTTTTCATTTGCATCACTTGTCTTTCTTGGGTTTTATTTTGTCCTGGTTTCGGCAGGGATAGAGTTAATTTCCTTTCTAGTAGCTGGTACAGTGTTTTGGATTTAGGATGAGAACAAAGTTGATAATGCACCGATGTTTTAGTTGTTGCTAGGTAATGCTTACACTAGCCAAGGACTTTTTAGTTTTCCATGCTCTACCGACTGAGAAGGCTGGAGGTGCACAAGAAGCTGGGAGGGGGCACAGCCAAACTGGCCAAAGAAACATTCCACACTGTGTGATGTCATGCTCAGTACATAAACTGGGGAAAGCTGGCCGGGGGGGCCGCTGCTCGGGGACTGGCTGGGCATCGGTCGGCGGGTGGTGAGCAATTGTACTGTGCATCACTTGCTTTGTGTATTATTATTATTATTATCATATTATTATTATTATAATTTTATTTCAATTATTAAACTGTTTTTATCTCAACCCACGAGTTTTTCTAACTTGTGCTCTTCCAATTCTCTCCCCCATCCCACCGGGGGAGGGGGGAGTGAGCGAGTGGCTGCGTGGTGCTTAGTTGCCGACTGAGGTTAAACCACGACATATTTCTCTCTCTTTCTTATTTTCCTTTTCATTACAATTTTATGGTTTTTTATTATTATATTTTATTTTTTTCGATTATTAAACTGTTTTTATCTCAACCCTCGAGTTTTCTCACTTTTACTCTTCTGATTCTCTCCCCCATCCCACTGGAGGGGTAATGAGTGAGTGGCTGTGTGGTGCTTAGTTGCTGGCTGGGGTTAAACCATGACACTCCTTTTTGGCGCCCAAGGTAGGGCTCAATGGGTTCGAGATAATGACAGGTTTGACTGGAATATGCTAGATCAAATTTACAGCTGTTATTGCTGTTTAGCTATTGATTGGCCATGGGGCTTGCTTGCCTTACTGTATATTAGAGTCTAGTGCTTGTTAGTGGCTGCTTATTGCTTTTGCTGTTTGCTGTACTGCTTATCATCTTATTCTACTGTGCCTGGGAACTTTCTGATAACAGCAAAGGCCATGCGCCTGGGCTGGCAGATGGAACTCCAGTGTGAACTCGAGTTGAAGGAACTGTGATGTGTGGATGAGTCCACACAGGAGCAGGACACTCCAAAGCATCTGTGACTGTGGATAAGTCCACGCCAAAGCAGGTACACCTCCACCTCAAAGCATCTGTGGCTGTGGTTATGTCCATGCTGCAGCAGGTATACCTCTGAAGGGATTGTGGCCCAAGGATAAGTCCATGCTGGAGAAGGTACCCCTTGAAGCATCAGTGGCTGTGCATGATGTCATGCTGGAGCACCTCAAAGCGTGTGGCCATGGATAAGCCCACGACAGAGCAGGTACGCCCCTGGAGGGACTGCAGCCATGGGTGAGGCCATGTTGGAGCAGGATCACTCCTGAAGGGACTGTGGCTGTGGGTAAGGCCACGCGGGAGCAGGTATATCTCTGAAGGCATTGTGACCCATGGATAAGGCCATGCTGGAACAGGTGCACCTCAAAGCGACTGTGGCTGTGGACAAGTCTATGCCACAGCAGGTATAGCCCTGGAGAGACTGTGGCTCATAGATAAGGCTCCACTTGGAGCAGGTACACCCCTAAGGGACTGCAGTCTGTGGATAAGTCCATGCTGGAGCAGGGGCAAGGGGAGGAGTTCATTGCAGTATTAAACCCTATGGTCTGGTCCAAAGGGACCAGGGGTGGAGACTGTAATGGAAATACCTTTAAATTGTTGTAACCCATGATTTGAGTTGCATATTATAGGAACTACTATAGCAGGAACCAAAGGTTTTGGTAGCAGCAGGGCTACAGGGGTGGCTTCTGTGAGAAGCTGCTAGAAGCTTCCCCCATATCTGATAGAGCCAATGCCAGCTGGCTCCAAGACGGATTTGCCACTGGCCAAGGCCGAGCCAATCAGTGATGGTGGTAGCGCCTCTGTGATAACATATTTAAGAAGGGGGAAAAAACTGCTGCGCAACAGCAGCCGGGAGAGAGGAGTGAGAATATGTGAGAGAAAGAACTCTGCAGACACCAAGGTCAGTAAAGAAGGAGGGGGAGGAGGTGCTCCAGGTGCCAGAGCAGAGATTCTCCTGCAGCCCTTGGTGAAGACCACGGTGACGCAGGTTGTCCCCTTACAGCCCATGGAAGTCCATGGTGGAGCAGATATCCACCTGCAGCCCGTGGAGGACCCCATGCCAGAGCAGGCGGATGTGCCTGAAGGAGACCATGACCCCGTGGGAAGCCCGCACTGGAGCAGGTTTGCTGGCAGGACTTGTGACCCCGTGGAAAGGACCCACGCTGGAGCAGTTCATGAAGAACTGCAGCCCATGGGAAGGACCCACGTTGGAGAAGTTCGTGGAGGACTGTCTCCCATGGGAGGGACCCCATGCTGAAGCAGGGGAAGAGCGTGAGGAAGGAGTGGCAGACACGTGATGAACTGACTGCAACCCCCATTCCCCATCCCCCCTGCGCCGCTTGGGGCGGGGGAGAAGGAGGTAGAGAAATTGGGAGGGAAGTTGAGCCCAGGAAGAAGGGAGGGGTGCGGGGGGAAGGTGTTTTAAGATTTGGTTTTATTTCTCATTACCCTACTCTGATTTGATTGGTAATAGATTAATTTAATTTCCCCAAGTCGAGTCTGTTTTGCCCGTGATGGTAATTGGTGAGTGATCTCCCTGTCCTTATCTCGACCCACAAGCCTTTCATTTTATTTTTCTCCCCCTGTCCAGTTGAGGATGGGGGAGTGATAGACCGGCTTGGTGGGCACCTGGTTTCCAGCCAACGTCAACCCACCACATTACAAGAACAAATGATACAGCTTGCAGCTCCAAGCGTTAGGTTGCATCTCAAGCAGTTATCCAGTTAACAGAGCTGTGACCTCTTCTGGAAAAGGAAAGCTACTGCTTGGAGGGAAGTATGTCATACTCATTGATTTAGTGCATATTACATAGTAGACATTTTCTAAATTTTTATAGAATCATAGAATCATAGAATAGTTTGGGTTGGAAGGGACCTTTAAAGGTCATCTAGTCTAACCCCCGCCTGCAATGAGCAGGGACATCTTCAACTAGATCAGGTTGCTCAGAGCCCCGTCCAACCTGACCTTGAATGTTTCCAGGGATGGGGCATCTACAACTTCTCTGGGCAATCTGTTCCAGTGTTTCACCACCCTCATCATAAAAAATTTCTTCCTTACATCTAGTGTGAATCTACCCTCTTTTAGTTTAAAACCATTACTCATTATGAGAGCATTTATTACAATGTATCCAAACTGTGTTGGACTTGAAGGCTGTGGTCTGGAAAATAAAGCCAACTGAATTTAAGTGAAGAAAACAGCTGATCAATGCTGAATCAGTTTCACTAATGTATTCCAAGTAGTTTTGCCAACTGGAATTATTACGGCATATCAGCTTCCTGCCATACCAAGAGTCTGCAAGAAAACTTGGTGCTGGTTTGAGAAGAGGCAGCCCTTCTACATGGGGAACCTACTTGAGTGAGCAAGCAGCTGTGGGTGCTTGGCTGTTGGCCAGGGTCAACCTACAATGCGTTCTTAACACCATGGACACATGAAATAGAAAATAACTAATGTAGCGGTAGAAGTTCTTTGTGTTCTTGATGTCCCTTGCAAGTCTCAACCCCAGCTGAGCTTGGACTTTCCTGACAATGTTTCTAATTTCCTCCTTTGTAGCCTGTTCCTGCTTCCACCTCCTGCATGCTGCCTTTGTGCATTGGAGCTCTGTCATGAATTTCCTGCTTAGGCAAGCTGGTCTCCTGATACATCTACTTCTTTTCCTGAGTATTGAGATGGACCATTCTTGTGCTTGGAGGACATTGTCCTTAAAGACCTGTCAGCTCTCTGGAGCTCTGCCCTTCAGAATTGCCTCCCATGCGATACCACCTACCAGTCCTCTAAATAAGCAGAGGTCTGCTCTCCCAAAGCCCAGGGTCTGTACTCTGCTACTCTCCTTCCTCACTCCCCTCAGGATCTTGAACGCCATTAGTTCATGGTCACTACAGCCAAGGCTGCCATTGATTATCATGTCTCCCAAAAGTTCCTCCTTGTTAGTGAATAGCAGATCCAGTTGTGCATCACCCATGGTTGGCCCATGTGGTACCTATATCAAGAAGTTATTCCTGACACTCTCCAGAAATCTTGACTTGTTTGCATCTCGCTGTGTTGCCCTTCCAGGAGATATCAGGGAGGCTGAAGTTCCCCATAAGAATCAGGGTCTCTGATGCAGACTTCGATTTGTTTAAAGAAGGCTTTGTTCACTTCCTCATCCTGATCAGGTCGTCTGTAACAGACTCCCATCACAGTCTCACCATTACTGGCCTCTCCTCTGATCCTGACCCACAAGCTCGTATCCACTGTCATCTGTCTCATAGAAGAGCTCTGTACATTTGAGCTGCTCCTTCATACAGAGGGCAATGCCCCCTGCTCATCTTCCCTGCCTGTCTTTCCAAATGAGCTTGTATACATCCCCTGCAGCACTCAAGTCATGCAATGTCTCACCTCATATCACTTATTCCAACAATGTTGGAGTTCTGTGGTGGCACACAGCTCTAGTTCTTCCTGCTTGTTTCCAGGCTGTGTACATTTGCGTACATACACTCATAGAGATTCATTTTTAATGGGAAGATTGAGTAAGACTAATCCAAGCAACTGGATTAATTTTCATAGATGAACTGTTGCATAAAGAATGCTGAGACAGGCTTACATGTAATAAGTTTTATTCATGGGGGGTCTGTAGTTGATGGTATACATTGACTTCAATGTTTCGAGGGGGAGAAGGGAGAAACCTCTCCCCAGTGGTTAGACAGGAAGAGAAGTGACAGGATCCCCAAACAAGCATCCTTCCTGGGATATTGTCTACAGTGCAGCAGGTGGCAATGATGATGATGAAGATGATGATGACAAGTTTTTGCCATGCTTTTCCCCTACTACTGTACACTATACACCTGCTCAAACTCCCTATTGGTTGTTCCCATTTATGCCACTATTAGCACTGATTGGAGCTTGCTTAATTAGGCACAAGTGTTGCATACTGATTGGTTGATAACCTTTGTGCATGCATAATAAGGGACAATACTTATCAGATATTTAAATGACTATTATCTACACTTCATTATTCATTGTCTTTTCCCCTAATGTAAACTAAAAGCTACAAAACTTTCAGCGAAGCCACCGAGGCGAGGAGCTCCGGAGCGGAGGATCGCGCCGGGGGACCCTTCCTGAAGCGGCAAAACCCGCGAAAAGCAAAAGCGCAGGGAGTGAGAGGGTGCCCCAGCCCCACCCCCCGAGCCGGAGGAGGGAGCTCCTGACGAGCGGCAGCTCTGACTCAGCGTGGGCGGGGACAAGAGGGACGGCGGCCAAACCCCTCACTTACAAGAGCAGCCCCCAGGGAGTGTGGTGAACAGGGCGGGCAAACAGGACGTGGTGCGTCAGAAGGGCGTGGCGCGGCGCGGCGCGGCAGTTCGCGCGGCAGTTCGCGCGGGAGGGCGTGCAGGGAAGGCGAGCGGGCAAGGCGCAGCCCCCCTCCTGGCTCTAGAGGCCAACTCAACTAGTAGTCGTTGCCTTCCCAGAAGAGGACCAGCTATGGTTTCCACTCGGCCGAAAGCCGTCGCCAGAAGGAATGTAGTGACCCAGATGGAGCCCTCACACAAGCACACAGCTGTCCAGGTCTCTGGCTGCAGGGAGTGCCTGAGCCTGTCACTTGTACTGGAGGGCAGCAGAGACACCACCTGTGTGCGGTGTGACCAGGTGGATGATCTGCTTGGCCTGGTGGCAGAGCTGAAGGAGGAAGTGGAAAGGTTAATGTCCTGGTTTCGGCAGGGATAGAGTTAATTTCCTTTCTAGTAGCTGGTACAGTGTTTTGGATTTAGGATGAGAACAAAGTTGATAACACACCGGTGTTTTAGTTGTTGCTAGGTAATGCTTACACTAGCCAAGGACTTTTCAGCTTCCCATGCTCTACTGACTGAGGAGGCTGCAGGTGCACAAGAAGCTGGGAGGGGGCACAGCCAAACTGGCCAAAGGGACATTCCATACCATGTGACGTCATGCTCAGTACATAAACTGGGAAAAGCTGGCTGGGGGGGCCGCTGCTCGGGGACTGGCTGAGCATCGGTCAGCGGGTGGTGAGCAACTGTACTGTGCATCACTTGTTTTGTGTATTATTATTATTATTATCATATTATTATTATCATTTTATTTCAATTATTAAACTGTTTTTAGCTCAACCCACGAGTCTTTCTAACTTGTGCTCTTCCAATTCTCTCCCCCATCCCACCGGGTGGGGGGGAGTGAGCGAGCGGCTGCGTGGTGCTTAATTGCTGACTGAGATTAAACCACGACAGTCCTTTTTGGCGCCCAACGTGGGGCACGAAGGGTTTGAGATAATAACAGATTAACCGGAGTGTATTAAGGAACTTATATCTGTTTATAGTTCAGGGTCACAATGTTGGTTTCTCTGTTCTCGATATTGATTTGTATAATCTGCATCGCGCTCTTTTTCCTGCTGTACATGTTAAAGATTGGTGTTGGGTTTTGCAGTTTGCTGTGGTCTGCAGTGAATAGTAATGTCTCGCTTGTGAGGTTTGTTTTTAGAACATTGACCTTGACGTTTCTGTGGTATGTAAACTTCGCAATGAAGCCGTTACTGTACCATGGATACCATATCGTGGAGACAACTAGCAATTGCAGTAACTTTTCTGAGAGTTTTTTTACGGAGGAAATACAGAATGGCAGTGTCACTACCTTCTTCTATGATGTTTCCTCCTTCATTACAGTAATTTTTCAGTATTTTGAGCATCCTTGGGCAGTTAAGATACTTCTATTAATACTTCTTGGGAATATTGTTTCGGTTTTGTCTAAAGTTGGTAAGCAATTTAAGAATATCATCCAGAGATCTGCCCCAAGGGTGAATAATTATGAGTGGCAGGGTGTGTGGGACAAGATGGGCAAGTACCTAGGCCAATGGGCACCCCCAGTGTTTTGGAACTTCACCCCTGAGCAAATGCAGAATCCTGAAAAGTTAGTAGAATATTTGGAAAAAGTATGCTGTCACCCTGGCAACTCTAGAGAGATGCAACTCATTGCAACGTGCTGGGGCCTGGCCCATGCCTACCGAGCCCTGTTCAACACCATTCAGTACCCTCAAAGGGAAGAGAAGGTCTCTGGCTCTGACAGTAAAACGACACGCACTGCGGCCACTCAGACCCGGGCAACAGGCTGTGCAGCCACTCAAACCCGGGCAACACGCACTATGGCCACTCCAACCCCGGCGACAGACCCTGCGGCCACTCAGACTCCGGTGACATGCACTTGCACTGCGGCCACTCCAACCCCAGCAATAGGCCCTGCGGCCACTCAGACTCCGGTGACATGCACTTGCACTGCGGCCACTCCAACCCCGGCAACAGGCCCTGCAGCCACTCAGACCCCGGTGACATGCACTTGCACTGCGGCCACTCCAACCCCGGCGACATGCACTGCGGCCACTCCAACCCCGGCGACATGCACTGCGGCCACTCCAACCCCAGCGACATGCACTGCGGCCACTCCAACCCCAGCAACAGGCCCTGCGGCCACTCAGACTCCGGTGACATGCACTTGCACTGCGGCCACTCCAACCCCAGCAACACGCCCTGTGGCTGAACCAAAGAACGAGCCTGTGCCAGTATCAGTCGCCCCTGTACACAAGAAGAAATCTTGGAAGCGGAAGTCAGCTCGTTTAGTAAGGGAGGAAGAAGCTTCTTCTAAAAGGGAACCGGAGGAAGAAGTATACGAGACAGATGACCCTAGAGAAGGACCATCACGAGAACAGCAGGAGGAGAGCCGGCTGCTGCTCGGGGAGGAAGAAGAGGAAGAACTCATAAACGAGACAGTGACCACCCGATCTCTATCCCTGAGTGAGCTGCGAGATATACGAAAAGATTTCAGCCGCCGTCCAGGTGAGCATATTGTCACCTGGCTGCTCCGATGCTGGGATAATGGGGCCAGTAGCCTGGAATTAGAGGGTAGGGAAGCCAAGCAGCTGGGATCCCTTTCTAGGGAAGGGGGCATTGACAAAGCAATTGGAAAAGGGACACGTATCCTCAGCCTTTGGAGGCGACTCCTGTCAAGCGTGAAGGAAAGGTATCCCTTTAAGGAAGATGTCATATGTCGCCCAAGCAAGTAGGCCACCATGGAGAAGGGTATCCAGTACCTGAGAGAATTAGCTGTGCTGGAGGTGATTTATGATGACCTGAGCAATGAACAGCTATCCAAAGATCCAGATGAAGTCAAGTGCACACAACCCATGTGGCGGAAGTTTATAAGGAGCGCACCATCGTCATACGCCAATTCATTGGCAGTGATAACCTGGAAAGATGGAGAGGAACAAACAGTGGATGAATTGGCTAGTCAACTCCGGCAATACGAGGAAAGTCTTTCTTCCTCCATCGTCTCGGCTGTGGAGAAACTGTCCCGGGAGATCCAGCAACTCAGAGAGGATAGGTCCTACTCCTCACCTATACGGACCAGTATCTCGGCTATTAGAAGTAAGCGTTCTTTTGCTCGAGAGAGAGAATATAAAGGATACACACCACGGGGCACCCTATGGTTTTACCTGCGTGACCACGGAGAGGACATGAGGAAGTGGGATGGGAAACCTACCGCAGCCCTAGGGGCACGGGTACGTGAATTACAAGGGAAAACAATCACAGAAAGAGGTTCTTCCAGGAAAATTGCTGCTCCAGTTTCCAGCGGGCAGTTCCCCAGAGAGAGTAGAAGGGCTGATCTTACTCTTGATCTTAATGAAGAAACTTCTGACTCATACGTACAAGAAATGAGAAACGAGTACTGTGATGAGGACTAGAGGGGCCCTGCCTCCAGCCAGGTGGAGGAAAGGGACAACCGGGTTTACTGGACTGTGTGGATTCGGTGGCCTGGCACATCAGACCCACAGAAGTATAAGGCTCTGGTAGACACCGGTGCACAGTGTACCCTAATGCCATCAAGATATATAGGAACAGAACCCATCTATATTTCTGGGGTGACAGGGGGATCCCAACAGCTATCTGTATTGGAAGCCGAAGTGAGCCTAACTGGGAATGGGTGGCAGAAGCACCCCATTGTGACTGGCCCAGATGCTCCGTGCATCCTTGGCATAGACTACCTCAGGAGAGGGTATTTCAAGGACCCAAAAGGGTACAGGTGGGCTTTTGGTATAGCTGCCTTGGAGACGGAGGAGATTAAACAGCTGTCCACCTTGCCTGGTCTCTCGGAGGACCCTTCTGTTGTGGGGTTGCTGAAGGTCGAAGACCAACAAGTGCCAATCGCTACCACCACAGTGCACCGGCGGCAATATCGCACCAACCGAGACTCCCTGATTCCCATTCATGAGCTGATTCATCGACTGGAGAGCCAAGGAGTGATCAGCAAGACCCGCTCACCCTTTAACAGTCCCATATGGCCAGTGCGGAAGTCTAATGGAGAGTGGAGACTAACAGTAGACTATCGTGGCCTAAATGAAGTCACGCCACCGCTGAGTGCTGCTGTGCCAGACATGCTAGAACTTCAATATGAATTGGAATCAAAGGCAGCCAAGTGGTATGCCACAATTGATATTGCTAATGCATTTTTCTCAATCCCTTTGGCAGCAGAGTGCAGGCCACAATTTGCTTCCACTTGGAGGGGCGTTCAGTACACCTGGAACCGACTGCCCCAGGGGTGGAAACACAGCCCCACCATTTGCCATGGACTGATCCAGACTGCATTAGAACAGGGTGGAGCTCCAGAACACCTGCAATACATTGATGATATCATCGTGTGGGGCAACACAGCAGAAGAAGTTTTTGAAAAAGGGAAGGAAATAGTCCAAATCCTGCTGAAGGCCGGTTTTGCCATAAAACAAAGTAAGGTCAAGGGACCTGCACAGGAGATCCAGTTTTTAGGAATAAAATGGCAAGATGGACGTCGTCAGATCCCAATAGATGTGATCAACAAAATAACAGCCAGGTCTCCACCAACTAGCAAAAAGGAAACACAAGCTTTCTTAGGCGTCGTGGGTTTTTGGAGAATGCACATTCCAAATTACAGTCTGATCGTAAACCCTCTCTACCAAGTGACCCGAAAGAAGAACGATTTCAAATGGGGCCCTGAGCAACGACAAGCTTTTGAACAAATTAAACGGGAGATAGTTCATGCTGTAGCCCTGGGGCCAGTCCGGGCAGGTAAAGATGTAAAAAATGTGCTCTACACCGCAGCCGGGGAGAATGGCCCTACCTGGAGCCTCTGGCAGAAAGCACCAGGGGAGACTCGAGGTCGACCCCTAGGGTTTTGGAGTCGGGGATACAGAGGATCCGAGGCCCGCTATACTCCAACTGAAAAAGAGATATTAGCAGCATATGAAGGGGTTCGAGCTGCTTCAGAAGTGATCGGCACTGAAGCACAGCTCCTCCTGGCACCCCGACTGCCAGTGCTGGGCTGGATGTTCAGAGGGAGGGTCCCCTGTACACATCATGCAACTGATGCTACATGGAGTAAGTGGGTCACACTAATCACACAACGGGCTCGAATAGGAAACCCCAGTCGCCCAGGAATTCTGGAAGTGATCATGGATTGGCCAGAGGGCAAAGATTTTGGAATATTGCCAGAGGAGGAGGTAACGCGTGCTGAAGAGGCCCCAATGTATAATGAACTACCAGGAAATGAGAAACAATATGCCCTGTTCACTGATGGGTCCTGTCATATTGTGGGAAAGCATCGGAGGTGGAAAGCTGCTGTATGGAGTCCTATGCGACAAGTTGTAGAAACTGCTGAAGGAGAAGGTGAATCGAGCCAATTTGCAGAAGTAAAGGCCATCCAGCTGGCTTTAGACATTGCTGACCGAGAAAAGTGGCCAGTGCTCTATCTCTACACTGACTCAGGGATGGTGGCAAATGCCCTGTGGGGGTGGTTGCAGCAATGGAAGCAGAGCAACTGGCAGCGCAGAGGCAAACCCATCTGGGCTGCCGCATTGTGGCAAGCTATTGCTGCCCGGGTGGAGAACCTGGTTGTAAAAGTCCGTCATGTAGATGCTCACGTACCCAAGAGTCGGGCCACTGAAGAACATCAAAACAACCAGCAGGTGGATCAAGCTGCTAAGATTGAAGTGGCTCAGGTGGATCTGGACTGGCAACATAAGGGTGAATTATTTCTAGCTCGGTGGGCCCATGACACCTCAGGTCACCAAGGAAGAGATGCAACATACAGGTGGGCTCGTGATCGAGGGGTGGACTTGACCATGGACACTATAGCCCAGGTTATCCATGAATGCGAAACATGTGCTGCAATCAAGGAAGCCAAACGGTTAAAGCCTTTTTGGTATGGAGGATGATGGTTGAAATATAAATATGGGGAGGCCTGGCAGATCGATTATATCACACTCCCACAAACCCGCCAAGGCAAGTGCCACGTGCTTACAATGGTGGAGGCAACCACCGGATGGCTGGAAACATATCCCGTGCCCCATGCCACTGCCCGGAACACTATCCTGGGCCTTGAAAAGCAAGTCCTATGGCGACATGGCACCCCAGAAAGAATTGAGTCAGACAATGGGACTCATTTCCGAAACAACCTCATAGACACCTGGCCCAAAGAGCACGGCATTGAGTGGGTGTATCACATCCCCTATCATGCACCAGCTTCTGGGAAAATTGAACGATACAATGGACTGTTAAAGACTACGCTGAGAGCAATGGGTGGTGGGACGTTTAAACATTGGGATACGCATTTAGCAAAGGCCACCTGGTTAGTCAACACTCGGGGATCTGCCAATCGAGCAGGCCCTGCCCAGTCAGAACTTTTACGTACTGTAGATGGGAATAAAGTCCCTGTAGTGCACATAAAAAATATGCTGGGGAAGACAGTCTGGGTTATTCCTGCCTCGGGCAGAGGCAGACCCATCCGTGGGATTGCTTTTGCTCAAGGACCTGGGTGCACTTGGTGGATAATGCGGAAGGATGGGGAAGTCCGATGTGTGCCTCAAGGGGATTTGATTTTGGGTGAGAATAGCCAATGATCTGAATTATGTGATGTTAAGTACTAATTATAGTTATAATAGTTATACTAATAATACACAGATATACTAATAATACTAATAATATTATATGCCATACTAATGTTATTATAATAAGAATCACCCAGATTAATGAAGAATAACTTCAGTGAAACCAAGCAAAGCACAGTGATGATGGTACCAGAACTGACTTCAACCTGAAACAATCCAACACCACATACCATCTCCATTTTTTCCTGCCCTGAAAGATTATTATGACAGATGGAGCCTGAAGTCATGGACTAAATGAACTCACCGAACATTTTAGAGGGATGGCCCACAGATGAAGGGAATGATATCTGTGTATGTGTGTGTATATATATATATAAAAGGGGGTGGTGATTAATGAAAATGTACTGGAAAATGTGAGACTTGAGCATGATGCAAATGGTATAGAATAAGGGGTGGATATTGTCCTGGTTTCGGCAGGGATAGAGTTAATTTCCTTTCTAGTAACTGGTACAGTGTTTTGGATTTAGGATGAGAACAAAGTTGATAACACACCGGTGTTTTAGTTGTTGCTAGGTAATGCTTACACTAGCCAAGGACTTTTCAGCTTCCCATGCTCTACTGACTGAGGAGGCTGCAGGTGCACAAGAAGCTGGGAGGGGGCACAGCCAAACTGGCCAAAGGGACATTCCATACCATGTGACGTCATGCTCAGTACATAAACTGGGAAAAGCTGGCCGGGGGGGCCGCTGCTCGGGGACTGGCTGGGCATCGGTCAGCGGGTGGTGAGCAACTGTACTGTGCATCACTTGTTTTGTGTATTATTATTATTATTATCATATTATTATTATCATTTTATTTCAATTATTAAACTGTTTTTATCTCAACCCACGAGTCTTTCTAACTTGTGCTCTTCCAATTCTCTCCCCCATCCCACCGGGGGGGGGGGAGTGAGCGAGCGGCTGCGTGGTGCTTAATTGCTGACTGAGATTAAACCACGACAGTTAAGGAGTATCCGGGAGTGTGAGAGGGAGATAGATTGGTGGAGCTGCACCCTACCGTCCCTGAGGCAAAGGCAGCAGGTGGAGGCTCCATGAGAAGCAGAGGATCCCCTGCCTTCTTGCCACCAGGTAGAAAGAGGGGACCTAAGTGACGGGGGGGGATGGAAACGGGTCCCTGCTCGGGGTGCCAGCCGAACGCCCGCCCGGCCTCCCTCACCTTCCCAGTTGCCTTTACACAACAGATATGGGGCCCTGGAACTTGAGGGCCAGGGAAATGAGGATGTAGACGAAGGTCCATCCAGGCGGTTGCCTAGGGTGAGGCAGTCAGCCCCATGCATTATGACTGCCACTGCTAATAAAAAAAGGAGGGTAATTGTCATAGGCGATTCCCTTCTGAGGGGAACAGAGGGCCCTATATGCCGACCGGACCCGTCCCACAGGGAAGTCTGCTGCTTCCCTGGGGCCCGGGTCAGAGACATTACTAGGAAGCTCCCTGGTCTGGTACGGCCTTCCGATTACTACCCGCTGTTGGTTATACAGGCTGGCAGTGATGAGGTTGCAGAGAGAAGTCCTGAAGCGATCAAAAGGGACATCAGGGCACTGGGGCGACTGGTTGAAGGGTCAGGAGCACAGGTAGTGTTTTCCTCTATCCCTACAGTGGCAGGGAAGAATACTGAAAGGAGCAGGAAAATACACCTGATCAACACGTGGCTCAGGGGCTGGTGCCATCAGAGGAATTTTGGCTTTTTTGATCATGGGGAGGTTTACACGGCACCGGGCCTGCTGGCGGCAGATGGAGTCCAGCTGTCTCACAGGGGAAAAAGGATCATGGCTCATGAATTGGCGGGGCTCATTGAGAGGCCTTTAAACTAGGTTCGAAGGGGGAAGGGGATAAAACCAGGCTCACTAGAGATGAGCCTAGGGGTGGCGTGCCAATGCTGGGGGCATAATCGATAGCCCAGCTCAAGTGCATATACACCAATGCACGCAGAATGGGCGGCAAACAGGAGGAGCTGGAAGCCATTGTGCAGTGGGAGAGATATGACTTAGTCGCCATCACAGAAACATGGTGGGGTGACTCTCATGACTGGAGTGCTGCAATGGATGGCTATAGACTCTTCAGAAGGGACAGGCGAGGAAGGAGAGGTGGTGGGGTGGCCCTGTATGTTAGGGAGTGTTTCGATTGTCTAGAGCTCAACGATTGTGATGATGATACGGTCGAGTGTTTATGGGTAAGGATGAGGGGGAAGGCCAACGAGGCAGATATCCTGCTGGGAGTCTGTTATAGACCACCCAACCAGGATGAAGAGGCGGATGAAGCGTTCTACAAGCGGCTGGCAGAAGTCTCTCAATCGCTAGCCCTTGTTCTCGTGGGGGACTTCAACTTCCCGGACGTCTGCTGGAAATACAACACGGCAGAGAGGAAGCAGTCTAGGAGGTTCCTGGAGTGTGTGGAAGACAACTTCCTGACACAGCTGGTAAGTGAGCCTACCAGGGGAGGTGCCTCGCTCGACCTGCTGTTTACAAACAGAGAAGGACTGGTGGGAGATGCGGTGTTCGGAGGCTGTCTTGGGCTTAGCGACCATGAAATGACAGAATTCTCGATCCTTGGTGAAGTAAGGAGGGGGGCCAGCAAAACCGCAACCATGGACTTCTGGAGGGCGGACTTTGGCCTGTTCAGGACGCTGGTTGAGAGAGTCCCTTGGGAGACAGTCCTGAAGGGCAAAGGGGTGCAGGAAGGCTGGACCTTCTTCAAGAAGGAAGTCTTAAAGGCGCAGGAGCAGGCTGTCCCTGTACGCCATAAGAAGAACGGGCGGGGAAGACGACCGGCCTGGCTGAACGGGGAGCTCTTGCTGGGACTCAAGAAAAAAAGGAGAGTTTACCACTTGTGGTAAACAAGTCTTATGAGGAGCGGCTGAGGGAAGTGGGGTTGTTTAGCCTGGAGAAAAGGAGGCTCAGGGGAGACCTTATCGTGCTTTACAACTACCTGAAAGGAGGTTGTAGTGAGGTGGGTGTCGGTCTCTTTTCCCAAGTAAGTAGTGATAGGACGAGAGGAAATGGCCTCAAGTTGTGCCAGGGGAGGTTTAGATTGGACGTGAGGAAAAATTTCTTTACTGAAAGAGTGGTGAAACATTGGAACAGGCTGCCCAGGGAAGTGGTTGAGTCCCCATCCCTGGAGGTATTTAAAAGACGTGTAGATGAGGCGCTTAGGGACATGGTTTAGTGGGCATGGTGGTGTTGGGTTGACGGTTGGACTCGATGATCTTAGAGGTCTTTTCCAACCTTAATGATTCTATGAAAACAAGGAGTAGGAAGAGGAAGGGCTGATTCTCACACCAGTGGCCTTCGCTTCCCATGAGAACCTGCCTTAACAGTATTGGAGTGTGCAGGTGCAAGGCCATAAGAACAACAGCATGAGAATAAGGGAGAAATACTGACACAGAGGTTCTGGAAAACACTGTCACAGCATCTTGGGTGAAAGGGTACAGATCTGCAAGTGGAAATCAGGCTACAGAATCACAAATGGCAGGACCATAGCATTACACAGGTTACAGTACTATGCAACAGAAGTATATGTTTATACATGCAAAAATACAGTCATTACACAGAACACACCAAGTACCAGTCATGCTCTAATTCATGCCCAGCAATACAAAACCTCTACAGACGTGATCACAGAGCACACTTAAGAAAATTATCATGTGAAAGATGCCTTAGAGTGAATTTCAGAAGGTGGAGCATGACTTAAATCTTGTGAGATATATCTACCAAAAAATACTCTTGTAAATTTTTCTCCCGCTAAGTCCAACAAGAATGTCTTATAGCAAAAAGAAAGAAAGAGCGAGCTAAGTAATACCCATTTTACAAGCTAAAGACAGAGGGTTTTTTTCATATCCAGGTACATAAAGAGTTAATTCAAGTGAACTTTTAACATAGATTATATTATACAATTATATCCATTATATCCCTACTCAGACACTTAATTCAGAAGTGAAAGTGATTTAAGCTTCAGTGAATAAAGGTCAATTTAATCCTGAGTAGTTGTCCACACAGGGACACTTCAAATTCACTTTAATCAACTTATATTGAGATATAATATGTATTTTTTTTTTCTGAATGCCCCTATCTCAAAAAACTCGGAGCTATTGTACAAAAGGAGACATTTAGCTTGTAATTACTCTTTCTTATTGCAGAATAGCTTAAATACTCAACTCGGAAAGATTATAAATAGATGAAGTGCTAGCAGTTGGCATTTTTATCACGTTGACTGACCTCTAGAGAAAAATATAGTTTGTTGCTTATTAACTGCAGAGACAGGTTTATGCTTTCAGGGCTCACTTACATGATTATTGCCAAAGCTTATTGTGTGAGACTTTAGGAATTCCATGGGCAAGCTACAATTGCTTCTACTCCTGTGTGTGGTGGTTTAAGCACCGCATGGCAACAAGAGGGGGTTTGCTCTGTTCCACCCCACAGTTCTGTTTAGATTTTCCATGATGTACGATTGAGTAGTTTAGAGGAATCATTTTAAGTTACCACAAAAGTAATGGAAATAAAAAATAAAAGGTCAAATAAATTATATTTCTGTGCAAAAAAGAGAAAATCTGAACTGCTACAAGTATAATATACACAGAATGCTACAAAACATTAAATTGAAAAACAATTTTTACAACAGGATATTTTGCAAAGGTCACATTCATAATAAACATTGATAGTGCTGTCTTTAACCATTCCTGAAATGACATATACATGCAAGCCATTCCTACTGCAAACCTAAAGAGCTTCCTTTGGACATGACAGAGGATATGGAAAAGGCCAAGGTACTGAATACCTTCTTCACCTTGGTCTTTACTAGTAAGATTTGCCCTCAGGAATCCCAGGCCCCTGAGACCAGTGGGAAAGTCTGGATCGAGGAAGACTTACCTTTGGTGGAGGAGGATCAAGTTAGGGAACATTGAAACAGACTGGACATACCTAAGTCCGTGGGACCTGATGGGATGCATCCACAAGTGCTGAGGGAGCCAGCCAATGTCATTGCTATTATTTTTGAAAGGTCTTGGCAATCAGAGAAGGTTCCTGAACACTGGAAGAAAACAAATGTCACTCCTATCTTCAAGAAGGGAAAGACAGGATCTGGGGAACTACAGGCTGATCAGCCTCGCTTCAATCCCTGGGAAGCCAATGGAGCAACTAATCCTGGAAATCACTTCCAAACATTAAGGACAAGAAGGTTACTGGGAGTAGTCAACATGGATTTAGGAAGGGAAAATCATGCTGAACCAACCTGACAGATTTCTACAGTGAGATGATTGGCTAAGGTAGATGAGGAGTGAGCAGTAGATGTTTGTTTACCTTGACTTTAGCAAGGCTTCCAACATTGTCTCCCACAATATCCTCATAGAGAAGCTGATGAAGTACAGGCTAGATAAGTAGACAGTGAGGTGGACTGAAAACTGTCTCAACTGACAGACTCAAAGGGTTGCGACCAGTGGCATGAAGTCCATCTGGAAGCCAGTCACTAGTGGTGTACCCCAGGGGTTATTATTGGGGCCAATCCTGTTTAACCTCTTCATTAACGATCTGGACAATAGGACTGAGTTTACCCTCAGCTAGTTTACAGATGATACAAAACTAGAAAGAGTGGCTGATAGACCAGATGGTTGTGCTGCCATTCAGAGGGACTTGGACAAGCTGCAGAAATGGGCCAACAGGAACCTCATGAAGTTCAACAAAGGGAAATGCCAAGCCCTGCACTTGGGGAGGAACAATCCCGTGCACCAGTACATGCGATCCTTATCCTCTGCTCAGCACTGGTGAGGCCACATCTGTTGTGCTGTGTTCAATCCTGAAGCTCCCCAGTACAAGGACATGGGCATACTGGAGCAAGTCCAGCAAAAGACCACAAAATTGATTAAGGAATTGGAACATCTGACATATGAGGAGAGGCTGAGAGAACTGGGACTGTTCAGCCTGGAGAAGACAAGGCTCGGGGGGGGATCTTATCAATGTGTGTTAATACCTGATGGGAGGCAGTAAAGAAGATGGAACCAGACTCTTCTAGTAGTGCTCAGTGACAGGACAAGAGGTAATGAGCACAAATTTAAATACAAGAAATCCCCCTAAACATAAGAAAAACCTTTTTTACCATGAGGGTGATTGAACACTGGAACAGGTTGCCCAGGGAGGTTGTGGAGTCTCCATCCTCAGAGATATTCAAAACCTGACTAGACATGGCTCTGAGCAACCTCCTCTAGGTGACTGTGCTTTGAGAAGAGGGGAATTGGAATAGATGATCTCCAGCTGTCTCTTCCAACCTCAACCATTCTGTGAAGCATATGCCAATTAAGAATCGATAGCTTACACACTGTATATCATTATGTACTTCTGTCCAAACATGTTGGGTCACAGATAGCAGTTGTTTTAGTCTCACTATTCCAGCATGGTATGTGAGTTGGAAAAAATAAAATCTATAATTATACTACTATGAAATAGAACATTTCTAGCACTTTTTTTTTTCTGGATTCCTGAAATTCACTAAAAACAGCATAGGGGGAAAAAGCAAGCTGAACCAGATGTGTCACCAACTAGTTCACAGACAGATGAACAGCAGTAGAAAGGACAGGTGAAGTGTCAGAACCACTAATAACGAGGACATGTAGGATTTACAATTTGCAGTGTTTGCTCTGGCAATAGAATTAGTGCTAACGCTTATCCACTTTTAAATGACTATTTATAAATAAAGTGACCTTCCTCTGTTAGATCTCTCATGTCAGTATTTTAATGAACCAATCAGTGGTAATCTGTGACATCCCCTTGGGATGATTATACATGGCTACTACTGGTGCGAGAATTGTGTGCAAGAACAAACCTCTGACTTCGAACCAATCCAAAACTCTTGACAATTCTAAGCTTATTAGCAGAAAAAGAACCCTTCTGTATTCCTCAATACAAAGAGCAATAGAATAGTCTGTAAATACACAGTACTGTAGGAAGATGCTACAAGAACACCCTCTCCCAAGCCCATCAGGGAAAGCTATGCCCTCTTCCTCCTTATTCAAACAAGAGAAAAGTCAGAATTTGGGTTGGTATGCTTTTCAATTTGACATGTGTCCAAAAGAGTGTCATGGTCCAGTCTACCCCTCTGCATCAGCATCATGAGATAAGAGCAAAACTTAAAATAACATGTATAGGTAGGGCAAGTAGTTTTTCTGGATTTCAGTAAGGCTTTTGATACTGTCCCTCACAGCATCCTTCTGGACAAGTTGTCCAACTGTGAGATGAGCAGGCACACAGTGCGCTGGGTGAAGAACTGGCTGAAGGGCAGGGCTCAAAGGGTTGTAGGGAACGGGGCCACATCTGGCTGGCGACTGGTCACCAGCGGTGTTCCTCAGGGCTCAATCCTATGGCCAGTTCTGTTCAATATTTTTATCAATGATCTGGATGCAGGAGTTGAATGCACCGTTAGCAAGTTTGCTGACGATACCAAACTGGGAGGTGCTGTTGACTCGAGAGAGAGACAAGAGGCCTTGCAGAGGGATCTAGAGAGATTGGAGCATTGGGCAATGATTAATGGCATGAAATTTAACTAGTCTGAATACCAGATTCTGCACCTGGGACAGAGTAATGCCGGGCACAAGTATAAATTGGGAGAGGAGTGGCTGGAGAGCAGCCCTGCAGAAAGGGATCTGGGGGTGCTGGTCGACAGCAGGCTCAATAGGAGTCAGCAGTGTGCCCTGGCAGCCCAGAGGGCAAACCGCATCCTGGGGGGCATCAAACACAGTATAACCAGCCGGTCAAGAGAGATGATTATCCCGCTGTATTCAGCGTTGGTGCGACCTCACCTTGAGTACTGTGTGCAGTTCTGGGCCCCACAATTTAAGAAGGATGTGAAGGTCCTTGAATGCATCCAGAGGAGGGCAACAAAGCTGGTGAAAGGGCCGGAAGGCATGTCCTCTGAGGAGCGGCCGAGGACTCTGGGTTTGTCTAGTTTGGAGAGAAGGAGGCTGAGGGGTGACCTCATTGCTCTCTACAGCTTCCTGAGGAGGGGAAGTGGAGAGGGAGATGCTGAGCTCTTCTCCCCAGTATCCAGTGACAGGACATGTGGGAATGGCTCAAAGCTGCGCCAGGGGAGGTTTAGACTTGACATTAGGAAACATTTCTTTACCGAGAGGGTGGTCAAACACTGGAACAGGCTTCCTAGAGAGGTGGTCGATGCCCCAAGCCTGTCAGTGTTTGAGGCATTTGGACAATGCCCTTAATAACAAGCTTTAACTTTTGGTCAGCCCTGAAGTGGTCAGGCAGTTGGACTAGATGATCGTTGTAGGTCCCTTCCAACTGAAATAGTCTAGTCTATTCTAAGTATATTTATACTCACAAATACATTGAAATGGTAAAGTACCTACTTCCTGTCCCCCCAACAGAAGACGTTAATTAACTGATAGGCAATTACGGCCACACATTTGGCACAGACATTTCAGCATCACATGTCATAAAGTACTCCTTTGGGCCATGCCAACATCTCAGCTGAGTAAGATGGGAATAAAGATTGATTACAGAACCATGTATGTCATTCTTGTTCCAGTCACACTGTGTTTGTTTAAGAACATAAAGGACTAGCTCGCATAACATAGTATGGGGGGGGTGGGGTGGGGTATGGAATGGAACAACTACCACCAGCCTGGCAGGATTTCAGTTAGCTTTTTTACTTTTATTAACAAGCATATAATATTATTTGGCAAAACACTGGATACAAGCATCACTATTGTAAAATCAAAACATTAAGCAATAATCCCAAAAGGCTTCTTCAGACCAAAACTAGCCACCAATAGTACAAAAATCACACAGGAAACAGTATAAAAAAGTAATCTCTCAAGTGAAACGAAGTCAAAAATATGGTCTTACACTGTGATAGTTTCAGTATCTTTATTATGCCACATATCGAGGATAAAGGCTTAGTGATTGTACTGGTTTATTGTCCTTTAACCTTAATTTAATGTTGTTGCAGAAAAAGAGCAAACTCTTTTTGTCCAATTAAATTACTTGGATAGAAGAACTTTATTAAACCAATGCTTTTTAAGTTAAAAGATACAGAAACATCAGTCCGTCCTTCAAAAATTAGGACTCCATATTTCAGACACACATTTAAGTAATTTTGTCCACATGAACGATTCCACTGCTTTCAGTGGAACTATCTAGGTTAATAATAAAGTTACCACTGTAAGAGTTTGCAGAATTGGCCTTTTAGCCCCTATCTTGCAATCTGACCTCAGCAGATCATGGTGGCTTCAAAAGGTTTCCAAGAAGCCTTGAGGATCCACTCAAGTGGCTCAAACAACAAGAATAGAGTTTTAAATTTGTGTATAGGCATATCAAACTCCATTGTAAAAATGACTGTTGGCTTCCCACAAAAAGCAGATACCTAGAGAGTGTCTGTACATGATTACAGATTTTGATGAAAGCAGACATTAAAGTATTTTTCCATGCTGATGTTAGGCACCTTAATGCGCTCTCTGCACCTTTAAGAGAGACAGAAGTCAATACCTCTCAGTTATAGTTAAGTGAATCTTATGCAAAGATTCTAGTATGTATGACATTTTTTCTTGTTATTAACTTCAGGCAGAAAAAATGAAGCATAGATTGTATTAACATCTCTGGTGAAATGTCCAAACTGAATCAATTACCTGAGGAAATACAGAAACTAGATTTTTCTGTAAAATTCAGTCTTATGTACTAAACACATTTCTTAAGTACTGCTGAGAAAATGCATTTATTAAGATTAATGTGTTATTGTACAGACTAGTTGGCTCTTTCCGATTATACTTAACTCAATGGTAAGATTCATATAATTGAAAAATAGGCTAGCTGTATAGTTCTATTTACCATCCAGTAGGAAAAAAAAGTGAATCTCCTAAGACTAATTATGCCATTATAACAACAATAGAGCCAGATAAGCTTTCAAAGGCTCATAGTCTATTGAAAAAAAATAGTACCATCATAACTGTAGTCTCATTTTTGCAGTCCCACATTCCCAGAGGTGACAGTGTTGTGTATATTATTGCACAACCAATAAAAATAAATATTCTCAGGTTAGATGACACACAAAGATACCAGACATAACAATGGCACAAACCAATTTTGGATAGGCTGCATCTTTTGCATATTACTTCCACAATTCATATTGAACTTTCTTGCTAGATCATCCATTTTAAAATATTGCTGATGGGTAGTTCTTGCACTTAAAGATTTTACAAGCCCATAAAATTCCAAACTTCATTCTTAAAAAACCACAAAAAAACCCAACAAACCACAAATGAAAATCCCAAGCAAAAACCAACTGAATGTATATATGAAAATCCCCATCTACATTGCTTTTCAATTTAGAAGTAGATGCTACATTTACAGTTTAAACATATGCCTTATAAATGCATATTTCTGACCCATTGCACAAAAGAATAAGCAAAGCTCTTTAGCCATACATCATAGCAAAGACATACAAATAAAAGCCATTCAAACCTAATATAACAGGAAGAAGCTGTAAAAACTTTTTACAGTTTTATATGCCTGCAAATAAAGCTGGACCTTTGAAACAAAAAAATACTCTAATGATAAAATAAAACAGAATGCTTAATATAATAAATAATTTTTATAAAGTTAATTTTTTCAAGCTCCCAAATCTTATTTAAATTCAATATTATATATTTTCTGTTAATTACCTATTTTTAATGAAAATTATATCTAGTGAGACTCTGAGCCTGGGATAATTTAGTCTCATTGCTGCTGAGGATAATGCTACAAGATACCTTTTTACCGCAATTATTTACCAGTGTAAGTGGCTGTAAAAATTACTTCACAGTAATGCTATCTTCATTAAGATCAAAATAAATTAATCATGACCTCATCAGGATTCAAGAAATATCTATACTGAGCCCAACTTTCAGATTTAAAAGTTAAAAAAAAAAAAAAAAGAGAGAGAAATCAGTATTGTTTTAGCCAATATAATCTTGACATTAAATAAACTGTTTCTTAAGCTTCAAAGAAGTAAAACAGAACTTTGACCCCAAGGCTTGCCTCTGACTTGAATTCAGTTGTAGTCTAGTCTTTCTATAATGCTAGAAAGCAAACAAATGGTGCAGACACCATCCCATCCCTCCCCATGGGAAATAGTTTTTGTAATGAAGATATCTATTGTGACATGATGAGAACAATAGGGCTGTGGTTGGAGTTTTTTGTTTGTTTTGTTTTTTAAAAGTACTGCTGAGGTTTTATCAGGTTAAACACATTACAAAAGCAGTTACACACAATTATGAGCAATCACCAGCTATAGATTTTAACACTGGCTAGATGCGTACCTATATAAACAGATTTAAATATATTGATATAGCACCGTAACAAATTTGAGTGATTCCAAAGGTAGTTACAAACTTGCAAAAATATATTCTATACTATAGACTGTTAGAGCAAGATTTAGAACTGAATGGCAGAGAGCTTTCTGAATTTACATGTTTGTAACTGCCAACCTCTTTCAGTTGTAGAGCTACACAGGGAAACACTAAAATCCCAATAAACTTCAACAGCACTGCATCAACATCTGATCTTGCAATAAGGTTCCACAGTGTACATATACTGAGGTAGACCAATCACAAATATATTTATTAAACCCTTACTGTAGCTGAACAATGAACTAGGCATTTACATGGTCTATGGGCTTGAGCTCCACGTCTGTGTCAGGTACATTAGGGGTGCATGGAGGATGGGTGTTTATAACCATATTTGCACTCTCTGGAGGCCTCACCAACTGGAACCAGCCCCTGATTTACACTGGGAAGTATACAATGATAGCCACACGAAGAGCTCCAGAAAGGCCTATTATGTTAACTTACATATACATCCATATCACTTGCATTCACTATTCTGTGAAAAACTACCAAAAATAGAGACTAATTAGATCTCACCTGTCCTCTTCTGCCACTTCTATTAATGCTAAAAACAGATAAAAGCTAAATTGTAGGTAAGCGAGTCCAGAAACAGTACAGCAAAAACAGAGCAAACTTCTAATTCCATCACACGCACATTCTCTAAGCCTTGACATAAAGAAGTCCTGTCTAACCCAGGTGTTCAAATGTAGTGGTCTCACATCATCATTTGCAGAGATGGCAGTACTCCACTGACCTTACTGTGGCTCTCTTGACCATCCCCATAGTTCAGTAGACTTTTTCTTTCTCTTTGCATTTCTTTCAATTTCTTCACCATTCACCATCTGTGGCCATAACTGAAAACAAGGGCCCCATTTCCAAAGACAAACAAGTGAACTTAGAGCTTCCCTCTGGCAACAGCAGAACTAAGAAAAGAAGAACTGAAAAGTTCAATTAAGAAAAGCATGGGAGATGCGCAGAGCAATGTGGTGCTTGGAAAACTCAAAAAGAGGCAGTAGGATTTAGAATACTTGAATAAGCCTCTTATGGGATCAACCTCCTATTATCAAGTAACGTTAAGCAATGCTTTCTTGCAAAGTAGGGGAGCACAGCTGGAAGAAGCAGGACAGTGCTAACAGGCATACCGATTTTCCTAGCCATTGACATTTTATGAAAGAATAGTGTGTTTGATATAACTGCCATTTTCAGCTGACAGGAAAACTCAAAGAGTTAAAAATTATTGGCAGCCTCCAGCTGCCAATAATACTGCTTATCTCCTTTTCAGTTACTTAAGACCCCACGTCACACTCACATCCATGCTATATATAATGCTATGCAGCATACAGCTTGCAGAAGTCACTTTCAACTACTACCACATTTTTATGAAGCTGACTATTTTAAAAAGCCTTTCAATCAGTGTAGTCAACACTGCTAAGCACTACTGAAGGTGGATTCTCTAAGGTGCGTGCATGTCTGTACACAGACACACATACACATATGGTAGTTTGCATCTCTCAGGGCTTGACACAAGCAAAATTATCAGTCAAGGCCAGACGGTGCCCCTGTAATCTAATCTGACCTCAAAGATAAATAGTAATTGAGCTATAAACAGCTATGGTTTCATATAGAAAACAGTAAAAGAAACACAGAATTGGTTTGCAGTTAACTGAAGAATTTTTAGCTAGAGAAATGGAAACTTGTGCAACATCAACAAAAGGTGCCCAACAGCCATAGTTTTAACAGCTAATGAAATAGCAAATACTCCCTAAAGTAAAATTTGATTTTTGCAAGCCCAAATTATATGACATATTTGCTTTAAAACAATTTCACAAGTTCAGCGCTTATGAGTATTTGTTATGATTGGATGTAATTTATGCCATGGCAAAATATTAAGGCATATTTAAAAAAATCAAGTGAACTCATTTCAAATCAACATGCAAAGGGGGGATATTAAAACATTACTGAAATACAAAATAAAGAACAAACATTGTCCAAAACTAATGAAGTAATTGGATCTCCAGGCTTTTAGGAAGTTTTTAATGCAGCATAATAAATATCACCAGTCACTGTATCATTAGGTATGTTCAATGCTCTATAGAACGGCTTGATTAAAGCTGACATAATTGGGCATACTACATAAAACAAGAACACCTCAGAAAAACATACTGAAACAAGTTGTAAAGTTTAAAGACAAAAAAATAAGTAAATGTAGTAATTTGGTGTTAAAAGCAACGTTTTAAATCTTTCCCACACCATTTTAACTTATTTTTGTGTAACTACAAATAGATGAATCAGGATGAGCTCCATGGAACTGTGAAGTGTTTTCACTACCTGTAAACTCAGTGCTGGTAGAATTCTGTTGAGTTGTGATTTATTTCATTTGTACAAAAATAAATATATATATATATATTTTTTTTTGTCCAAAAATCCATGCAGCACATCCCTAAAATATTCAGAAGGACAGTCTGCTATAGAAGCACTACAGTCTTCCAAAATGATTCTGCTGGTTTGTATCACATGAGAGTTAAGTGCTGCACTAAGGTGCCAGATGATAGTCTCTGCAAAAAAAAACTGTCCAGAAGGACAATAAAGTTCTCCTACAGCAAGTCCATTTTGGGTCTGTAATGTAGCAGTAGAGGTGCTTTCTGCAAGACAGAATCATCAGACAGGTTAAGGGGCAAAACCAAAATGAATTCATATTCTTTATAAATAAAATTTATCTGTTTCATAAATTAAAGCTTAGAGAGACTATCAGAGTAGCTATATTCCAAAATTTCACCAAGATACCCCACCTACGGAGCCTCCCTCAAAAGAATCCTTCTAGTTTTGTCTCAGTAATTGATCATCCTAAGAGTAGCTAACTAACACTGGCCATCTAGAATAGAACCTGTTCCCAGCAGGAGCCAATCACAGACCTTTGGGGAAGGGCATAAGAACAGGGCAAGTAAATAGCAATAGTCTCCAGAATGCTCCCCAATCTCAAACAATTCAGGAATTTCCTAAGCCAGATGTAGAGCCTTGTATTAACAGTCCTCACCCAATAATTCTTCTATGAATTTACCCATTGCTTTTTTAAAGCTATGTACACTTTTAGCATCTACAACATCCTGCAGTACAGAGTTCTACAGTTCAAGTTTACACAATGTAAAGAATGGTCATAAAAGCCTCTTCTGCGTGACTTTGCGTGAATTGGCTCTTTAGGTACTTATGTGCATGGATGGAGCAATAGTTACCTGAAAAGGGCAGGCCAAAGAGAGGAAAAGTACATGCTGAGAATCACAGAATGATTGAGGTTGGAAGGTCATCTGGTCCAACCCCCCTGCTCAAGCACAGTCACCTAGAGCCAGTTGCCCAGGACCATATCCAGATGGCTTTTGAATATCTCCAAGGAGGGAGACTCCACAACATCCCTGGACAACCCCTTCCAGTGCTCAGTCATCCTCACAATCAAAAAGTGTTTCCTGATGTTCAGACGGAACCTCCTGTGTTTCAGCTTGTGCCCATTGCCTCTTGTCCTGTCACTGGGCAACACTGAAGAGAGCCTGGCTCTGTCCTCTATGGACCCTCCCTTCAGGTATTTATATACATTGATGAGACCCCCCCTGAACCTTCTCTTCTCTAGGCTAAACAGTCCCAGGTGTTTCAGCCTTTCCTCATAGAAGAGATGCTCCAGTCCCTTCATCATCTTCGTGGCCCTTCATTGGACTCTCCATTATGTCCATGTCTCTCTTGTACTGAGCCGAGAACTGGACACAGGACTCCAGGTGTGGCCTCACCAGTGCTGAGTAGAGGGGAAGGATCACCTCCCTCGACCTGCCGGCAATACTTTGCCTGATGCATCCCAGGATACCATTAGCCTTCTTTATGCAAGGGCACACTGCTGGCTCATGTTCAACCTGGTGTCCACCAGGACCCCCAGGTCCTTTTCTGCCAAGCTGCTTTCCAGCTGGGTGGCCCCCAGCATGTACTGGTGCCTGGGGTTGTTCCTCCCCAGGTGCAGGACTTTGCCTTTCCCCTTGTTGTACTTCATGAGGCTCTTCATGAACTTCTTGAACTTCATGAAGATAGTGTATGAAAGTCTCCCAAGGACCAATAAGCTCCTGAAACTAGCAGTCCTGTTGAACCCACAAGACCTGATAAATGCAGAACACCAAGGGTCTGCTTAAGGCCAAGGCCATGAGCAAACACTGGCATTAATAATGGGTTGCACAACTCAGACCACGTCCAAGAAAGTGGTGGCTGCTACATGTAGATGAAAACTATAGGATTATATATACACCTGAATAGACAAGGGACCACTGAGGGACTTTCTGAACACCTACCTGAAAGCCACTAGCATGTCAGTATGACCCTCTACTTCTTAGTAGACAGATGGGGTTGGCCTCCCTACTGTTGCTCCAATCCAATAATTACAGGCACATGTGCACAAGTGAATTATGTTAACTATTCACACGGTACAATTACTTATCTACTGGATGGAGTTAGTTTTCTTCATAGCAGCTCTTACGGTGCTAGGTTTTGGATTTGTGACCAAAACAGTGTTGATAACACACCCATGTTTTAGTTATTGCTGAACAGTGCTCGCATAGCATTGAGGCCTTCTGTTTCTCACACTGCCCCATCAGCGAGTAGGCTGGGGGTGCACAAGAAGTTGGGAGGGGACTCAATAAAAGCTGTGGGAAAGAAGGAGGAAGGGGAGGAATGTTTGGACCATTATGCATGAGGAAGCCCTGCTTTCCTGGAAATAGCTAAACAGCTGCCTGCCTACAGGAAGTAGTGAGTGAATTCCTTATTTTGCTCTGCTTGCACACACAGCTTTGCTTTACCCATTAAACTGTCTTTATCTCAATCCACAATTTTTCTTACTTTTACCCTTCCAGTTCTCTCCCCCATCCTGCTGGGAGGGAGCAAACAAGTGGCTGTGTGGTGCCTAGCTGCCTACTGGGGTTAAACCACAACACACAGAATTCTTCCAAGCAGGTCCCTGAACAGACCAAAGCCTGCTCTCCTGAAGTCCAGAGATGTGATCCTGCCATTTACCTTGTTCCTTTCTTTCAACATAGACCCTGGCTGCCCCCTCCCTCATTGCAGCTGCAGATTCAGGCTCTTGTATCTGTAGGGTCTTAGAGAAAATCCTATCAATCTCCTTTTCATCACCTTTGATGCTATGCAGTCTGCTGACCTCCTCCCTGCAGCTCCTTTACTTCACAACAAAGATTCTCCACCAATACACATCTGCAGACAAGGGCACCATCTCCCCCTACTCCAGCCTTAGCAAGAAGCCCCAGGCACTCCCTGCAGCCAAAGGCCTGGAGAGATGCATCTTCCTCTGGAGCTCAGTCTGAGTCAAGACCTCTGATATTCCAGGGAGAGTTGCTCTAGTTAGTGCTGGGGACCATACCCCAAAGCACATCATTACTGTTGCTGAGCACACATAAACTACCCTTAGCAGAGTTTCTAGCCAATTTCTGCATACCCTACCATAACAAATGCTATGCCTGCTCACTACTTCTATTAGTGCTAGGCCCAGCAGTTATATAGGTCTCTCCCTAGCACCTGCTGAAAGTGTGATTGACCATTCCTAATCAGGAGTCAGCTGGAACAAAAGCTCAAAGCACCCTTTGATCAAGAACAACTGACAGCGCTCATTAGCTGCTGCTAAAGCTTGCTAGAATCAGTCTCCTGTAGCTATCCTTTCCCAGCATCATCAGGCACCCTGAAGTTCCTCAAGGGGTTCCTAGGAGTCCCCTGATGATCTCAGAAGTTGTTCCCATTCCCAGAAAATCTAGACGATCTAAAAGCAGAGCCCAGAAACCACTGTGCAAACTGCTGCATCTGTTGGATGCTTCTGTTAGCTGCACTAAGCCAGGAGAAGATGGAGAATGTTTTATGAACAAATGTGGGGTTTCTCAAACATTGGCAAGACACGATATCTATCGTGTACTGACCACCCTTTCCTGATGGGGTACAAGTAGTTCCAGCTCCCCTGGCAGAAATAAGGATGAATCTGGTTCCTTGAACAGTGGATGAATTATGAGAATTAGCTGCCCAAATGCACTGCCTGCTATTCACAACAACTGTCCATGCAGCAAAATGCAGGGGAACCTACCTGCATAGTGTGTTACGAAGTATTAGGGACCAGGTTTAGGAGAAAAGGGAAAAATTTCTTATATGAATCAAGAAAAAACAGGGACTTACAGTAACTGTGAAGATGGACAGTAGAGAAGAGGTTGCAGAGAAATAAGGATAAGAGAAATAGGTGCAGGAAACAGTGGCAATAAGGTTAGTAAATCAGAAGAAATGGACCAAATCTGTGTAAGGCTGTGGAAAGTGTTAAAGGATTCAGGAGAAAATATGGCAAAATGGATTAGGAAGAAAACATGGGATAAGCCAAAAAGAGTTATACAACAGCTGAAAAGAAGAGCAGTAGCAGCAGTATACCCCAGTGCTCAAGCTCCGCTGCCCTACCCCCAATTGATGAAAACCAACAATAGGGAAGTCTGCTTTGGGCCCAGGATTACCCATATGAATGGGTGCCTGTGTGCCGAATACATTGGGATCCTGGGGGGGGAACCCCAATATTTTGTATGAAGTAGAGAAAAAAAATACAGTGTTTTCCTGGACACAGGAGCATGAATCAGTTTGTCTAAAAGTTTTCTTAAAGAATCTATTCAACAAGAAAATATGAAGGTAACCTCTTTCAACAGGAAGGAAGGAAAAGGCCCTAAATATTATATTATGAATCTAATAATAGGGCAGTGAGCTGTTGATATCAAGTATGAGGTTGTAAATAATAGCAAAGAACCTATTATTTTAGGAATTGACTGGATAATGGAACATGGAATCTTAATTTTTATAGCGATATTTTGTAGAAATATAAAGGAATACAGGAAGCAGGGAAAGGCTAGTATAAAGATTCAAGAGAACAAGTACAAACTTGTGTGGAGGCCCCAAGTAAGGCTGGTCAGGGCCATTAAGATCTATTAGTGCCCTCAGGGGCCTGACAATATAATTCTAAATTATGGCCTGTTAAAAAGGCTGATAAAAATCCTGGAGAATGATGGTAGGCTACTGTCAGATAAAGTGTAAGAAGGAAATGCATAGGCAATGGAACTAGGGACATGTATCCCGGGAAGATATATATAGGATGAATATAGGGATGCTGCCCAGATACATAGGGATGGGATCAGGAAAGCTAAGGCGCGGTTGGAGCTGAATTTGGCAAGGGATGCAAGGAATAAGAAGAAGGGCTTTTACAGGTAATTTGGCCAGAAAAGGAAGATTAAAGAAAATGTACCCCCGCCAATAAATAAGACAGGAGAACTGGTGACAACCAACATGGAGAAGACTCAACAATTTTTTTGCCTCAGTTTTCAACGGTAATCTCTCTTCCCACATCTCTCAAGCCCTTAAACCTCAAGGCAGGGACTGGGGGAACGAAATCCCTTCCTTCGTAGGAGAAGATCAGGTTCAAGACCACCTGAAGAACCTGAACATACACAAGTCGATGGGACCTGACGAGATGCACCCCAGGGTCCTGAGGGAACTGGCAGATGTAGTTGCCAAGCCACTCTCCATCATATTTGAAAACTCATGGCAGTCAGGCAAAGTCCCCAGTGACTGGAAAAAGGGCCTGACTAAGCTAGTGGCCTTCTACGATGGAGGGACTGTATCAGTGGACAAGGGAAGAGCTATGGACGTCATCTATCTGGACTTCTGTAAGGCCTTTGATATGGTCCCCCACAACATTCTTGCCTCGAAATTGGAGAGAGATGGGTTTGATGGATGGACTGTCAGATGGATAAGGAACTGGCTGGATGGCCACGTCCAAAGAGTTTCAGTCAACAGCTCAATGTCCAAGTGGAAACCAGTAACGAGTGGTGTCCCTCGAGGATCCGTACTGGGACCAATACTATTTAATATCTTCATCAATGACATAGACATACCATTCTATGATTCTATGATTCTATACTGGGGCCAATACTGTTTAACATCTTCCTTAATGACTTGAGTAATGGGGCAGAGTGCACCCTCAGCAAGTTTCCAGATGATACAAAACCAGAAGGAGTGGTTGATACACTTGATGGTTTTGCTGTCACTTAGAAGGACTTTGACAGACTGCAGAAATGGGCTGACAGGAATCATAGAATCATAGAATCATTAAGGTTGGAAAAGACCTCTAAGATCATCGAGTCCAACCGTCGACCCAACACCACCATGCCCACTAAACCATGTCCCTAAGCGCCACATCTACACGTCTTTTAAATACTTCCAGGGATGGGGACTCAACCACTTCCCTGGGCAGCCTGTTCCAATGTTTAACCACTCTTTCGGTAAAGAAATTTTTCCTCACGTCCAATCTAAACCTCCCCTGGCACAACTTGAGGCCATTTCCTCTCGTCCTATCGCTTGTTACTTGGGAGAAGAGACCGACACCCACCTCGCTACAACCTCCTTTCAGGTAGTTGTAGAGCGTGATGAGGTCTCCCCTCAGCCTCCTTTTCTCCAGGCTGAACAGTCCCAGTTCCCTCAGCCGCTCCTCATAAGACTTGTTCTCCAGACCCCTCACCAGCCTCATTGCCCTTCTCTGGACACGCTCCAGCACCTCAACGTCCTTCTTGTAGTGAGGGGCCCAAAACTGAACACAGTAGTCGAGGTGGGGCCTCACCAGTGCCGAGTACAGGGGCACGATCACTTCCCTACTCCTGCTGGCCACACTATTTCTGATACAGGCCAGGATGCCATTGGCCTTCTTGGCCGCCTGGGCACACTGCCGGCTCATGTTCAGCCGGCTGTCGACCAGCACCCCCAGGTCCTTATCCGCCAGGCAGCTTTCCAGCCACTCTTCCCCAAGCCTGTAGCGCTAAATGGGGTTGTTGTGGCCCAAGTGCAGGACCCAGCACTTGGCCTTGTTGAACCTCATACAGTTGGCCTCGGCCCATCGATCCAGCCTGTCCAGGTCCCTCTGCAGAGCCTTCCTACCCTCGAGCAGATCAACACGCCCGCCCAACTTGGTGTCGTCTGCAAACTTACTGAGGGTGCACTCGATCCCCTCATCCGGATCATTGAAAAAGATATTGAACAAGACCGGCCCCAAAACTGAGCCCTGGGGGACACCGCTCGTGACCGGCCACCAACTGGATTTAACTCCATTCACCACAACTCTCTGGGCCTGGCCGTCCAGCCAGTTTTTGACCCAGCAAAGAGTACACCTGTCTAAGCCGTGAGCCGCCAGCTTCTCTAGGAGAATGCTGTGGGAGACGGTGTCAAAGGCCTTCCTGAAGTCCAGGTAGACCACATCCACAGCCTTTCCCTCATCCACTAGGCGGGTCACCTGGTCATAGAAAGAGATCAGGTTGGTCAAGCAGGACCTGCCTCTCATGAACCCGTGCTGGCTGGGCCTGATCCCCTGGTTGTCCCGCTCATGCCTTGTGAGCGCCCTCAGGATGAACCGCTCCATAATCTTCCCCGGCACCGAGGTCAGGCTGACAGGCCTGGAGTTCCCCGGATCCTCCTTCCGGCCCTTCTTGTAGATGGGCGTCACATTGGCAAGCCTCCAGTCGTCCGGGACCTGCCCCGTTAACCAGGACTGCTGATAAACGATGGAGAGTGGCTTGGCGCGCTCCTCCGCCAGCTCCCTCAGCACTCTCGGGTGGATCCCATCCGGCCCCATAGACTTGTGAGCATCCAGGTGGCGTAGCAGGTCGTTGACTGCTTCCTCTTGGATTATGGGGGGTTCATCCTGCTCGCCGTCCCTGTCTTCCAGCTCAGGGGGCTGAATACCCTGAGGATAACCTGTCTGACTATTAAAGACTGAGGCAATGAAAGCATTAAGTACCTCAGCCTTTTCCTCATCCTCAGTGACAATGTTCCCCCCCGCATCCAATAAAGGATGGAGATTCTCCTTGGCTCTCTTCTTATCATTAATATATTTGTAAAAACATTTTTTGTTGTCTCTAACGACAGCGGCCAGATTGCGTTCTAGCTGGGCTTTTGCCTTTCTCATTTCCTCCCTGCATGACCTAACGAGATCCCTGTAGTCTTCTTGAGTTGCCTGCCCCTTCTTCCACAAGTGGTAAACTCTCCTTTTTTTCCTGAGTCCCAGCAAGAGCTCCCCGTTCAGCCAGGCCGGTCGTCTTCCCCGCCCGTTCTTCTTATGGTGTACGGGGACAGCCTGCTCCTGCGCCTTTAAGACTTCCTTCTTGAAGATCGTCCAGCCTTCCTGCACCCCTTTGCCCTTCAGGACCGTCTCCCACGGGACTCTCTCAACCAGCGTCCTGAACAGGCCAAAGTCCGCCCTCCGGAAGTCCATGGTTGCGGTTTTGCTGGCCCCCCTCCTTACTTCACCAAGAATGGAGAATTCTGTCATTTCATGGTCGCTAAGCCCAAGACGGCCTCCGACCACCACATCTCCCACCAGTCCTTCTCTGTTTGTAAACAGCAGGTCGAGCGAGGCACCTCCCCTGGTAGGCTCACTTACCAGCTGTGTCAGGAAGTTGTCTTCCACACACTCCAGGAACCTCCTAGACTGCTTCCTCTCTGCCATGTTGTATTTCCAGCAGACGTCCCGGAAGTTGAAGTCCCCCATGAGAACAAGGGCTAGCGATTGAGAGACTTCTGCCAGCCGCTTGTAGAACGCTTCATCCGCCCCTTCATCCTGGTTGGGTGGTCTATAACAGACTCCCAGCAGGATATCTGCCTCGTTGGCCTTCCCCCTCATCCTTACCCATAAACACTCGACCGTATCATCATCACAATCGTTGAGCTCTAGACAATCGAAACACTCCCTAACATACAGAGCCACCCCACCACCTCTCCTTCCTCGCCTGTCCCTTCTGAAGAGTTTATAGCCATCCATTGCAGCACTCCAGTCATGAGAGTCACCCCACCATGTTTCTGTGATGGCGACTAAGTCATATCTCTCCCGCTGCACAATGGCTTCCAGCTCCTCCTGTTTGCCGCCCATTCTGCGTGCATTGGTGTAGATGCACTTGAGCTGGGCTATCGATTTCGCCCCCGGCATTGGCATGGCACCCCTAGGCTCATCTCTAGTGAGCCTGGTTTTATCCCCTTCCCCCTTCGAACCTAGTTTAAAGCCCTCTCAATGAGCCCCGCCAATTCATGAGCAATGATCCTTTTCCCCCTGTGAGACAGCTGGACTCCATCTGCCGCCAGCAGGCCCGGTGCCGTGTAAACCTCCCCATGATCAAAAAAGCCAAAATTCCTCCGATGGCACCAGCCCCTGAGCCACGTGTTGATCAGGTGTGTTTTCCTGTTCCTTTCAGTATCCTTCCCTGCCACTGTAGGGATAGAGGAAAACACTACCTGTGCTCCCGATCCTTCAACCAGTCGCCCCAGTGCCCTGAAGTCCCTTTTGATCACTGCAGGACTTCTCTCTGCAACCTCATCACTGCCAGCCTGTATAACCAGCAGCGGGTAGTAGTCGGAAGGCCGTACCAGACCAGGGAGCTTCCTAGTAATGTCTCTGACCCGGGCCCCAGGGAGGCAGCAGACTTCCCTGTGGGACGGGTCCGGTCGGCATATAGGGCCCTCTGTTCCCCTCAGAAGGGAATCGCCTATGACAATTACCCTCCTTTTTTTCTTAGCAGAGGCAGTCATAATGCGTGGGGCTCATGGAACCTCATGAAGTTAAGCAAAGGAAAATGCCAAGTCCTGCACCTGGGGAGGAATAACCCCAGGCACCAGTACAGGCTGGGGGCTGACTGACTGGAAAGCAGCTTTGCAGAAAAGGACTTGGGAATCCTGTTGGACATCAATTTGAACATGAGCCAGCAATGCATCCTTGCAGCAAACAAGACAAACAGTATCCTGAGCTGAATTAGGAAAAGTGTTGCCAGCAGGTTGAGGGAGGTTGTTATTGCCCTCTGCTCAGCACTGGTGAGAGACCACATCTGGAGTCCTGTGTCCCCAGCACAAGAAAGACATGGACATACTGGAGAGAGTCCAGTAAAGGGTTCATTAAGGTATTGGAGTGTCTGGCATTTGAGAAGAGGCTGAGAGAGCTGGGATTGTTTAACCTGGAGAATAGAAGGCTCAGGGGGGATCTTATCAATGTGTACAAATACCTGATGGGGGGCAGTAAAGAAGATGGAGCCAGAGTCTTTTCAGTGGTATCCAGTGAAGGGATCAATTGGCACAAATTGAAATATAAGAAATTCCATTTAAACGTAAAAAAACTTTTTTACTGTAAGGGTGACTGTGCACTGAATCACGTTGCCTAGAGAGGTTGTGGAGTCTCCATCTGTGAAGATATTCAAAACTCGACTGGACATGGTCCTGGGCAACCTCGTCTAGTTGACCCTGCTTTGAGCAGGGGAGTTGGACTAGACGATCTCTAGAGTTCTTTTCCAACCTCAACTATTCCTTGATTGCATGGATTTGCCAAGAATGGGGACACAGAAATTTCCTGAAAGATCTACCTCCAGAGGCTATTTAGTCTAGTTCCCCTTCCTTCTTACTCACAGCAAGACCAAATGTAATCATATCCATAAAAAGTAAGGGATGTGGTATGGCTTACATGTTATTTTACCTTGTGTTTATTAGATCTACTTATATACTTATACTAACATTATTGTTTTATGCTTTGATTTTTGCAAGTTAACAGACTTAACTACAACTCCATCAACAAACTAGGGCTGACAAAGTTATAATGTAACAAGGTAAACTCTGAGGCAAGTCCAAGGAGTAAGATATGCAGCCTGCCAGAAGAACCTAATTCAGTAGCGGTTAGTAGACTTGAGCTATAGTGAGTGGTACACACCAGTGCCTATCAGACTCAGAGAGGTTTCCTGAAACTGTAGGAATTCTTAACTTGGCTCTACACCCTACAGTAATAGTTTGCTTGTTTTTATAAATTGTGTTAATCATAGACATTTAGCAAATCAGGTACTGACTATACACTGCCATGAAGAACTGTCAGATCTTTACGGATTATCATGAGGCAAGACCTGATAGGAGAAAGTGAATGCCTCCAAGAAGAGTCTCTGCTCAGTCCTGATTAGGAGCCTTGAGCCATAGGAGGGTTTGCAGCATCCTTGTTGGACTCATTGAGCAATAACCTGTGATTCATGGACTACCAAAGGAGAGGAATAGAAGTGACCTTGTAGCCCAGGAAACATGGCATTGCTGTTGCTAACAAGGCCACAAATTCGATATAGGTCTCACTTGTCATATTTTGCTTGTTTGGAGCTTTATTTTTGTCTGTTTAACTGGAGTAGCCAGTAATTCTTACAATAAAGTTTTGCATGGCTGGATAGCTAATCTGTGACCTAACCCGTCTTTGTCTTGCTTAGCTTGGTCTAACTATTTAATGTAATAACAACAGTTTAAGACACTTGAATTAAGACTCCTTTTAGAGCTCTAACAGATTTAAGTGTTACAACTCAGGATTTGGGTCCACCCAGGCTGGGGGATCACAGTTAAAGCTTTGGAAAAATGCTCTAAAGTTATAACCACCTTACAACAATAGTTTTATTTGTTTACAGGCTAATACTCAAAAAAACAATTTGAATAGAAGCAGCCAGACCTAGTGACAGAACTGTTGATTTCAGTAATGATCTTTTAAGCAAATGTGTAAATATAAAAGGAATTTGGGAGAGGTATCAAAGAAGAAAGGAAAGAGAAAGAAAGGTTTGAAACAGAGGGGAAACGGAATACTAAGAGTACTTAAAGGTTGAGAGAACTGTGGGTTACACATGTGTATATATCAAGGTCTGAAAGAGGATAATATATACTGAATAGTGAAATATTATGGTTGAACCAGAATAGAAGTAACACTGAAGTGAGATACTTATCTATGCCAGGTATTGGAGGTTACTTATATCTAATAATCAGAACTTAATCACTAAACCCAGCATTTTTGCAAGAGCAAAATAAGAAAGAGAATGGTAGAAGTCTATACATGAATGTGACAACTGATTATGTGAACAACTCTGTGTAATTTCTCCTCTGCTATTTCTCCTTCTCCCCTCCCCCAACTGTTTAGTTGCCTGTGTTCCAAGGATCCAAAGCCCAGCTCTGATGCTACACAGCTGCATAATCTTGGGACACATATCTGAGAAAATCACTAAGTTATGAGAGAACCTGCAAGAAGATAAGAAGGGCAAAAGCGGGGCGAGGCTAGCTGAGAACTTTGGGTCAGATCAAGCTACTAATATCAACAGTGAAAGCTAGATGAAACTGGTTTGATCATTACAATCATGTGTTAACTTTTTCAAGTAGTGACCAGGAATATCACTATTCATGTACTGGGGCTACATTAGGTGACAATTATATTAGGATACCTAACAAGATATTGTAAAATGTACATGTTTAATAGAATTGGGAAAGATCTACTGTAAATGTAATCTTACTCATGATAAAAGAGAACATACTGGTTAACTAAACAATTATATGAGGAATGAGAAACATTTCATCATTGTCACATGTTATGGGGAGATATTAGGTAAAAAGTTTTAAGGGATAAGGCTTAAGGAAATATTAGTATATCTCTTAAGACACCCTGTTGTATGGTTAATCACATTTGAATGGATAGTTTTATTAATTGTGATAATCATAAAATAGTATATAATCAAAATGTTTATGCTTATAATGATTATACAACTAATGAAACATTCTGTGATTATGTAAACTGAATGAAAATTGACAATACCATAAGTTTAACTTAGGTATCAACAGGGAGAGAAGTGTCATAAAGGATTGTTTGAACACCTACCTAGAAGCCACTGGCATGTCAGTATAACACTCTGCTTCTGAGTACACAGCTGGGGTTGGTCTCCCTGCTGTTTCTCCAACTGGGTAACTATGACCAAGTGTGTGAGGGAATAAATGAATATACTGTATAAAGTTATCTGCTATTAATAATAGCTTGATTCGATTAATAAGAGCTTTATAAAAGCTGTTATTAATGAATATTGGTTGTGATCTGTGTCTCCCCCAACTCAATCCCCTATCAGGGTAAATGGAATTTACAACAAAATCACTTCCTTTTGTTCATTCTAAACCTCATACCTATGAGTTCATCTCTTCCACCGAATAAGACAGTTTACAGTTGCTGCCTTTTCCATGCCACTCATGACTGTACAAATCTTCATGATACAGGTAAATAGTGGATTTATACAGAGGCACGGCAGTGCTCTTGTTTAGCTCTCTATTCTTTTCCTAATAATGTCTAGCATTTCATTTGGGTTTTTCTTGGACCATTACTGAGCCAATATCTTTACGTCTAACCCCAAAACCTGATTTCTGTTTGATGGCAGTCAACTTGGAGCCCACCATTTTTATATATAAAGTTCAGATACATGTTTTCCCCAGCATGCATCTCTACATTTACCCATATTGAACTTTAGGTGCCATTTTATCGCCTGGTCACCCAGTACTGTAAAGGCCTCCTGCAACCTTTCATCACCAACATTTATCTTTACTGTCTTGAATAACTTTATTGGTGCCAATGTCACCTCACTATTTAACCTCTTTTCCAGGTCATTCATGACTATGTCATAATGGACCACAATCTCCTACCTTCTATTTCCCAATCTGAAATTAATTATTTCTTCATAGACAGATAAAAATTGCCTACCTATTCTCATTCATCCCTTCTATTTATGCATCCAAAGGTATTACATCTTTCTACCACAGTATTATCCTTGGTTTTGTTTTGTTTAAAGAAACTAACATCAGTAACCCAGAGACCCACTCAACTGCTTTCCCCAGCCTTGTTTATGCCTACTAAATATTGCTACAAGTCTCTTGAACTGAAGTGGGGAGCAAAGTTAATTCATCCACCTCCTTTAATGAGTATATTCAGCCTCTCTCTTCCAAACTACAGAATACAGATGTATTGAATATTTGTCTCTTCTGCATTGTAAGCAGTTTCACAATCTATACACAGTAATATTAGTTGTATCTGACTGACATGGCTGAGAAAAATGTCCCTCTCAATGGCTTCAGCCTCCTTTACCTTATACATTTTTAATTACTATCAAATTGACATCTGCCATCAACTTCCCCTTTTCCTTAGTGGCACATTTTAAATTTCCCCCCATTTTTCTCTTTTGAATTAAGAAAAATATCTATTTTTAAAGATAGTTTATTAGACATTTTAAAATATATATTTTAACCATTTTGAAGTTATTGCAGTATAGGCCCGCATGATGTATGCTTTATGAACTTTGTTCTTTAGTCAGCTAATGATTTACATGGAACATGAAAATTTTGATGAAAAGCAGTTGTGTCATACCTTAAATCTCCATCTAGTAACAACTACAAACTTGAGTGTGTGGTCCTTGCCAAGAATCTCTTCATTGCATAATATATCCAGCTGATGTAAAAAGAAGAAATAATTAATTCACTGAGAGACAGAACATGGCTTTGAAACAATACACTTCAGATAAGGCCCAATAAAAAGATCAAAGAAAGAACTCAATTCTCATGTAAAGACAGCTTTGTCCTTTGACATGCTATGAAAATTGTTTACACAGTACCCAGCAAGTAACTTTCTACTTTGAAAACACATTTTTAAGAAGCTATCCCCCGCTTATACATCAGTGTTTAGGGCTTTTTTTGCAGACACTTTATAGTTGTTTTTACTTTTCTATGTCAGCTTTGAAAGATCTTGATATTAGAAACAGCAAGGGTATGGACTCATAAGCAAATGTGAGATCATGTGACCAGCCATCAGCTGAATTGCAGTAGATGATCATGCACATGATTTTAGCCTATTTGACTGCAAGGTGACATGTACTGAAAGGGTAAGTCACCATGAAAGTGACATATGCTAATGGTACTTTACCACAACCTGAGAAAGGTAAGAATGTGCATGCAGTCCACTAACATGGCTTAGCTGACAGACAATAACTCAAACCAGGATTTGTCTATAGCATTCAACTAAGCGTTCACATCCTTAGGGCCTTCCTCCTCAAAACATATTTTTCACTGGACATACCAATACACTGTTTCCACAAAAATGCCATGTGCCCTTAAAGGGGGAGGGAGGACTCCTGAAACACAAGTACTGTTGAATGAACATTCTTACATTTCAATAAGAGCCAAGTAGGTTGTAAAACCAGAGATTGCTGCAGTGGAATAGTGAGTTTAAACACAAAAGCAAAAGGTGCAATTAGTAAGAAAGCAATCCAGGTTTCTGAAAGGTGTTAGGAATTTTAACGCAGATGCTAGATGGGCCAACCATAGGTGACATACAGCTGGATCTACTATTCACCAAAAAGGAAGAACTTTCTGGGGACATAATAATCAATGGCAGCCTTGGTTGTAGCAACCATGAAATAGTGAAGTTCAAGATCCTGAAGGGAGCGAGGAAATCAAGTAGCAGAGTACAGATCCTGGGCTTCAGTAGAGCAGAAATTTGCTTTTTCAGGAAGCTGATAAGTGGGATCCCATGAGAGGCAGCTCTGAAGGGCAAAGGAGCTCAAGAGACGACAAATCTTTAAGGACAACGTCCTCCAAGCACAAGAACAGTCCATCCCAATACTCAGAAAAATGAGTAGATGTATCAGGAGACCAGCTTGGCTAAACAGGGAGCTCATGAGAAAAAGGACATATACAGGAGGTGGAAGTGAGGACAGGCTACAAAGGAGGAAGATAGAAACATTGCCCAGGTATACAGGGATGGTTTGGGGAAAGCCAAAGCTCAGCTGGAGCTGAAACTGGCAAGGGACATCAAGGGCAACAAGAAGAACTTCTACTGCTACATTATCAATAAAAGAATAAACAAGGAAACTGTGAGCCCACTGCTGCATGGGGTGAACAATTTAGTGACAGTGTCTGCAGATAAGGTTGAGGTACTCAGTGCCACCTTTGCCTTGGTTTTCACCAACAAGGTCTCCCAGGCCTTTTTGTGCCTAGAGACAGGGTTCAAGGAGGAGACGAACAGCCAGTAGCAGAGGAGGATCGAGTCAGGGATCTATTGAGAAATCTCAACCCATACTAGTCCATGGGACCAGATGGGATGCATCCAAGGGTGCCACAAGAGTTTGCTGATGTCATTGCGAGGCCACACTATCATCACTGAAAGGTCACAGAGATCAGAGAAGGTACCCAATGACTGGAGAAATGTTGTACCTATCTTCAAAAAGGGCAAGAAGGACTATCTAGGGAACTAGAGGCCAGTCAGCCTCACTTTGGTGATCCCTAGGAAAGTCATGAAGTAAGTCCTCTTGGAAGCCATTTCTGGGCACATAAAGGCAAAGGTAAATCCATGCTGGCTATTCCCAATCACCAAGGGAAAAAATCATGCTTGACCAACCTGATTGCCTTCTTTAATGAAATGACTGGATCCATGGATGAGGACAGAACAGTGGATGTTGTCAACCTTGACTTAAGCAAGGCTTTCAGCACCATCTTGCACAGCATCCTTGTATCCAAATTGGGACATTATGATCTGGATGGATGGACTACATGATGGGTGAAGACCCAGGTGGATTGTCAGGCTCAGAGGATAGTGGTTAATGGGTTGTACTCTACACAGAGGCCAGTGACATGCGGAGTATTGCAGGGGTCTATCCTGGGACCTGTGCTGTTAAATGTCTTTATCAGTGACCTGGAGGAGGAGACAGAATCCACCTCATCAAGCTTGTGGATGACAACAAACTGGGGGAGTGCAGCTGACACACTTGAGGACGGGGCTGCCATTCAGAGGGGCCTAGACAGGCTAGAAGGATGAGCTGACAAGAATCTCATGAAATTCAACAAGACCAACGGCAAAGTCACGAAATGTTACAAGCCAGGTAGCAGCTCTGCTGAAAAGGACCTGGGGGTCCTGGTTGAAACCAAGTTGAACACGAGTCAGCAGCATGCTCTGACAGTGATGAAGCCTACCAGGATACTGGGGTGTATCAACAGAAGCACAGCCAGTAAACCGAAGGAAGTCAACGGAACAATGTCCAAGTGGAAACCAGTAACAAGTGGTGTCCCTCAAGGGTCTGTACTGGGACCAATACTATTTAATATCTTCATCAATGACATAGTGGGATCGAGTGCACCCTCAGCAAGTTTGCAGACAACACCAAGCTGAGTGGAGCAGTTGATTTGCTAGAGGGAAAGGCTGCCATCCAGAGGGACCTTGACAGGCTTGAGGAGGGGGCCCATGTGAACCTCATGAAGTTCAACAAGGCCAAATGCAAGGTCCTGCCCCTGGGTTGGGGCAACCCCCAGTATCAATACAGGCTGGGGGATGAAGGGATTGAGAGTAGCCCTGCTGAGAAGGACTTGGAGATACTGGTGGACAAAAAATTGGATATGAGCCGGCAATGTGTGCTTGCAGCCCAGAAGGCCAATCGTATCCTGGGCTGCATCAAAAGAAGCGTGGCCAGCAGGTCGAGGGAGGGGATTCTGCCCCTCTCCTCTGCTCTGGTGAGACCCCACCTGGAGTACTGCGTCCAGCTCTGGGGTCCCCAGCACAAGAAAGACATGGACCTGTTAGAGCAGGTCCAGAGGGCCACGAAAACGATCAGAGGGCTGGAATACCTCTCCTATGAAGAAAGGCTGAGCGAGTTGGGGTTGTTCAGCCTGGAGAAGAGAAGGCTTCGGGGAGACCTTATTGCGGCCTTTCAATACTTAAAGGGGGCTTATAAGAAGGATGGAGAGAGACTTTTTACCAGGGCCTGTAGTGACAGGACAAGGGGCAACAGTTTTAAACTGAAAGAGGGTAGGTTTAGATTGGATATATGGAAGAAATTCTTTACGATGAGGGTGGTGAGACACTGGAACAGGTTGCCCAGAGAAATTGTGGATGCCCCATCATTGGAAGTGTTCAAAGTCAGGATGGATGGGGCTTTGAGCAACCTGATCTAGTGAAAGATGTCCCTGCCCATGGCAGGGGGGTTAGACCTGATGATCTTTAAAGGTCCCTTCCTGTGGGGATGGGAATCTCACTAACGGACATTCCTGAGTTTGATTTTAACGAGCAAACACTGTACCACCTGGCATGACAAGGCACTTAAGCAGAAAATAACAGAGAAAGGAATGTGCAGCTGGAAGAAGAAAAACAAGATAAAGACCATGAAGGCATTTCGCATGATCAGGAAGAGCGGGCCAATCTGCTAGAGCATAGATGCGCGTGAACACAAGGCTATAACCTATCTGCAAGCTGCAGGTAGCGCGTGTACACTTCTGCTTGCTATAAAAGATGCTAACAAAAAGCAATAAAGGTCTTTGGTTGCCGTGTCTGCCGGAGTCCGTGCCGCTTTTCACCCCCACACCTTCCATCCCTTCCAACCTTCCATGTTATGATTCTATGATTCTAAGTGATTATTCCCCTTTACTCAGCACTCATTAGACCACATCTGGAATGCTGCATCCAATTTTGGCCCCTACAGTACAGAAAAATGTTGATAAACTTGAGCAAGTTCAGCAGAGGGTCACCAAGATGGTCAGGGTGCTTGAACACAGGCCCTATAAGGAGAGGTTGAGGGAACTGGGCCTATTTATCTTGGAGAAGAGAAGGCTTAAAGGGGACCTAGTTACAGCCTTCCAATACCTAAGAGAAGCCTATAGAGAAGATAGAGCTAGGCTCTTTACTGAGGTGCATGGTGGGAGAATGAGAGACAATGGTCATCAATGGAAACAGAGGAAGTTCTGACTGGATATAAGGAGAAAAAAAAATCTCTACGAGGATAATTAAGCACCAGAACAAGTTGCCCAAAGAAGTCATGGCATCACCATCCTTGGATGTTTTCAAGATTGAGCGATGGAAGTTTGAAAGTCAGACTGGATGGAGGGGAACTGTGACTAATACCAACAAAGAAGAAACAGAGGCTGTGTTTTCACATGCCTGCCATTATGTGTACTAGTTTTAGAATCTGAAATGACAGAACTTGCAGAGGATAGAAAAGCCTCTTTCTTCCTTTACCCTCCACCATGATTTCTTCCCACGAACAGTCCAATTATGTACTCCCTGCAGGGAAGGTGGCACCAGCTGATACTACACAAGGCTGAGTTTCACTCAGAGTAGAGAAGCAGAAGAAAGTATATGTGCTGCTTTCCATTAAATCAGTCTTTCAGTAGTGTCCAAATGTTATAATCCATTCTCTGCATTGAGTGAAAAATCTCTGCTAGGGCAGCGTATCCCTTCATTTAAGGCCACCAAACAAAGCATCTTGCAGGAGTCAGTTTTAACACAGGTGGAAAACACATAACCAAGCCTTTTGGTATATTTTAAAACTGGTCATGGAACAACACACTGAGCTGCACTGCCAACTCTGTATAAAGCCAAGAACCAGTAAGAGCTACATCTCCATTGTATTGGAGGGGGAGAAAAAAAGGGAAGATGACCAGCATTCTTAAATTAAAAGGGGGGGAGGTAAATTTGGAGAAAAACCTATTTGTCTGCATTCAGCTCCTCAACTTAAATAGCCATTTTCTGTTCCTTTATATTAGGAAATAGAGTGTGCTTCAGTTTTTTTAAAGATCTGGTTGGAAGGAAAGACACTGTTTTGAAAATAATCCATAAGACTTTCACTTGCAAAATAATTTTTAAACATTAAAACATTACCTCATTAAAAGAAGAAAGGTTAAGTTTTTTAGCAATGAACTTCTTTAGATGCAAGACTGTTGCTTGTGCTGAGCAGCGGATCCATTTTCGTTTCAGTCCACGTAATTTGCTGCTATTGCATTCCAAGCAGATGCTTACCTTCAGGAAAAAGCAAACACAGTCAGGGCTAGTTGACAGAATTTTCTGCAGTCCCCATTATGCATTTCACATGCAGCATTTATTAGTCCAACAAAAAGGTGAAAATGTAGAATACCAGTATTCTTTAAAGCAAAATGCATGCAGCGTCATTAAAAAAAGGTTGTCTCGTATTTTGTCATCTTACTGTTAAGCACCATTCAACTCAAAAGGGATCTGGACAAAAGTTCAAAGCAGAACTTTAGGGCTGCCTTGTTCCAGAGCTTTATTCTAACTGCAGAGGTTACAACTAGTTCAGAAGAAGCCTAGGTCAAGGCCAAAGTGAGATATCTAATATGAAAACCTGTCAGGACCCTGAGCTCATTCCCCTCCCCCCTGGGGGTTTGGTTGCCTGAGCTAAGGGCCAATTTTGATAAGCAGCTGTATGACCATGAAACTGTTGTGAAGAAAGAGCTGTTTGAGAAAAACCTTGAAGAATTTTCAGTGTGAGCTCACTCTGCTCCACTTAGCAGCATCATTTAAGCTGAAGCTCCCTCCCTTGGTTGGTCCCCCTACATGAGCTACGTTGCGGCCATGCCCGTGCCTGGCCTAGACCCTGACCCACAGATTAGACTTCCTGGCTTGACCTTGGACCTGTCTCATCACTATGGACTTGGCTTGGTGATCAATGGACTGTGTATGACCTCGGTTACTATCGTCTCTGGACCTGACTTCAACTTGCCAATTTCACTTTCTGGCTTAACCTTGGACCTGCCTCATCACTAAAGATTTACCTGGTGATCACTGGACTCTGGCTGAATCTAGTTACTGTCACCAGAGCTGCTATGCTCTCCTTATTCAGGTATTGTGGGACTGCACCCCTTGTTGGTGAGGTCAGTGCCCTGCCTGCCTTGCTGTCACTCTTAGCTCCTGGCTTGTCTGCCCCTACAGAGCAGCAGCCTGCCCTTGCTGCTCCCTGACAAAACCATTATCACTTTTTAATGACTGTTTCTAATCTAACCTCTGAATCCAGTAACATAGTTTAATATCTAAGGCATGTTTTAAAATAATATTTTGAACTTTAAAATTTACTGATGCAGATGATGTAACAAATTTTTGAAGTTCAAAAGATTATATGGGAAAAAATGGCCTTTTGATCTCTGTGCTTCAATTCCCCCTTCTTTTCTCAATCATCTATTTTCTTTATTTAGTCTAAACTCTTTAGGATAAGTTTTATTCTGTGCACTTAAATGATCTGGTACAAAGCACAACCATCTGAATACTACCATTGCACTATCATTAAATGGAAAATTAATCCAAATTTAATTTACTTTGGACACAGTGAGCAGGGAAATATGAAGGCAGTGACTTGTATATTCCAATAGCAAGTTTCATACTCAAACAGGTTTTGTGTTTAAAACTTGACACTAAATACTAAGTAAAAAAAGACTTTTCATTCTAATTATTGAAACATATTCAGTCCTGATGCACCGGAGTGACATGGGAGTAGACTCTCAAATAAAGGGCCCAAATGACTTGAAATCTAGTTGAGATGAAAGCCAACACAGAGTTTAGCCAATACTCAGGAAACTCAGAAATAGTTATAACTATCAAACCTTAATGAAATTCTCAAAACCAAATTTCTCCACAACTACCTAAATAAAAAAGATGAAGCTCAAGTTTACACAAAAGCATGGGAGAACACTATATCTTGTCTCTGTCAGAGGGAAAAAAGTTTATCAAAGAAAAATAGTCATTTAAAGATAAAGTGGAAATACAAAATAAAACTAAGAAATGCCCGATATCAGAAGTAAGCTCACCTGTTCATCACTTCGATGATAGTCATTATCTTCTTCCTGTTTTTCTTCAGAAGTTTCTTTGTTTGAATTTTCATCTAGTTTAGTTTCACCTTTCAGAAGAAAGCAGAGCATTACAATAATTAAATTAGACATATCAGATGACAGGTAATCCTGAAACAAAGTCAAGACTATAAGAGCAACTGTGGTTTTTTTGTTTGGGTTTGGTTTTTTAAGTAATTAGGCTTGTCAGAGCATGATCAGCTTCTCTTCTAACCAGGAAAAAAGTTGGAAAGCAGCTTTACTCTTGGTAGCAAAGATGTGGACACTAATCCAAAGCTTCCCAAAAAATCAGTTCAAGACACCTTGCTACAAATTTGTCAGGGCTCATTCACTATTCTGTAAAACTGATATGCTCTCCTGACAGTCACAAATTTGAGAATTCTTTTGCCCTTGGATAAATACACACACACATACATTTTAAGTATAACCACCACACCATTTCTATCACAAAATTATACTTAACATCAGCAGTTTCTGAAGTTAATGCAATTCAAGACTGGGATAAAAAGTAACCTTTTCTTATCCTAGAGTTCCCACATAGATACTACTGAAGATCTTCACCAGGAACACATTGCAGCCAGCTAAAAGAACACATTCTATAAACAAGTGTGATGCAAAACAATATTGCACTTAGATGGTGAGTTCAAAGTGGTGAGTTCTTGCATATAGTCCAATATATAAGCACAAGCAAGCCTTATACAATATTATACAACAATTATGAGTGCTAATAAATATTAGCTAGACACCTACCTCTGACAGATCCTTTCAGCAGCTTAATGGCAGTCTGTGCCCCCACCCCAAGCCAGAATAAACATAAGACCATTTACCATTGCGATGTGAATCTAGATGTTGCTTTGCAGAGCATGTCTCCCCTTTGATGTCCCCTGGTACTTCCATACCCAGTTTGTGATAGAATTCCCTCTGCTTTTTCATTTCCGCTGTTTAAAATTGTAAATATTAGTTATGTAATAATGTTCTAGCACAATATTTATCAAGGTATTCCAAACCCCTCCTCTGTTCTGTAAAAGAAGCTTGTCAGGCAGGAAGTGGTATTAGCACTTTTTGCTACTTCTGTACTCTTGCTGCCATAATCGAGTTACCCCAGATCTTATTCCTGAGAGGCAGAATACTACCAAGTCATTTGCAGAGCTATTATTATACCATTCTGTTATTACATATAAAATAAATTTTAAATAGTATACCACACTTTGTGTTTTTCCCCCTTCAATATTTCTGTCAAAATATTTGGTTTGAATTTTTATCCGTATTTCTGATTTTCAATATCCTAGAAACAATTTTAAAATAATCTCTTTACCTAAACTTGCTTATAAATGTCCGATAATGTCCTCACTTGACAGCTTAATTGGATTGAAATATTCTACTTAAATAAAAGTAGCAACACACCACTGAAAAATAATACTGAACAACTACTATAAAGCATTCCTTTAGTTCAACAGATTCATTATCAAAGTAGCTTCAGCGGGGGCCCAGCTTCAATGCCTCTATGCAAACACACGTAGCATGGGGAATAAACAAGAGGAGTTCGAGACGTGCGCACGCCTGCAGGGCTACAACCTTATTGGCATCACGGAGACGTGGTGGGATGGCTACCAAGACTGGAGTGTTGGGATGGAGGGATACAGGCTCTTTAGGAAGGACAGGCAGGGGAGATGAGGAGGGGGTGTCGCTCTCTATGTCAATGACCAGCTGGAGTGCATGGAGCTCCGCCTGGGGATGGATGAGGAGCCGACCGAGAGCTTGTGGGTCAGGATTAAAGGGAAGGCAGGGACAGGTGACATTACAGTGGGGGTCTGCTACAGGCCACCCGACCAGGAAGACCACGCGGATGAGGCCCTCTATAGACAGATAGGAGCAGCCTCACGCTCACAAGCCCTGGTCCTCATGGGGGACTTCAGCCACCCCGACATCTGTTGGAGGGACAACACGGCAGGGCATAAGCAATCCAGAAGGTTCCTGGAATGCATCGATGATAACTTCCTTCTCCAAGTGGTAGAGGAGCCAACGAGGAGAGGTGCTACGCTGGACCTTGTTCTCACCAACAAGGAGGGGCTGGTGGGGAATGTGAAGCTCAAGGGCAGCCTGGGCTGCAGCGACCACAAAATGGTGGAGTTCAAGATCCTTAGGGCACTGAGGAGGGCGCAGAGCAAGCTCACTACCCTGGACTTCAGGAGAGCGGACTTTGGCCTCTTCAGGGATCTGCTTGGTAGAGTGCCATGGGACAAAGCCCTGGAGGGAAGAGGGGCCCAAGAAACCTGGGTAATAGTCAAGGATCACCTCCTCCAAGCTCAGGAGCGATGCATCCCAACAAAGAGGAAGTCAGGCAAAAACGCCAGGAGGCCTGCAGGGATGAACAAGGAGCTCCTGGACAAACTCCAACACAAAAAGGAAGCCTACAGAGGGTGGAAGCAAGGACAGGTAGCCTGCAAGGAATACAGAGAAATTGTCCGAGCAGCCAGGGATCAGATTAGGAAAGCTAAAGCCCTGATAGAATTAAACCTGGCCAGGGACGTCAAGGGCAACAAGGAAAGATTCTATAGGTACGTCGGGGATAAAAGGAAGATGAGGGAAAAGGTGGGCCCTCTCCGGAACGAAATGGGAGACCTGGTTACCCGGGACACGGAGAAGGCAGAGGTACTCAATGACTTTTTTGTCTCGGTCTTCACCGGCAAGTGCTCGAGCCTCACCGCCCAAGCCGCAGAAGGCAAAGGCGGGGACTGGGAGAATGAAGAGCCGCCCACTGTGGGAGAACATCAGGTTCAAGACCATCTAAGGCACCTGAAGGTGCACAAGTCCATGGGACCCGATGAGATCCATCCGCGGGTCCTGAAGGACCTGGCGGATGAAGTTGCTAAGCCACTATCCATCGTATTTGAGAAGTCGTGGCAGTCCGGAGAAGTTCCCACTGACTGGAAAAGGGGAAACATAACCCCCATTTTTAAGAAGGGAAAAATGGAAGACCCAGGGGAGCTACAGGCCAGTCAGTCTCACCTCTGTGCCTGGGAAGATCGTGGAACAGATCCTCCTGGAAGCTATGCTAAGGCCCATGGAGGACAGGGAGGTGATTCGAGACAGCCAGCATGGCTTCACCAAGGGCAAGTCCTGCCTGACTAACCTAGTGGCATCCTATGATGGAGCGACTACATCAGTGGACACGGGAAGGGCTACAGATGTCGTCTGTCTGGACCTCTGTGAGGCCTTTGACACGGTCCCCCACAACATCCTTCTCTCTAAACTGGAGAGGTATGGATTTGATGGGTGGACTGTCCGGTGGGTGAGGAATTGGTTAGATGGTCGCATCCAGGGGGTAGTGGTCAACGGCTCAATGTCCAGATGGAGATTGGTGACGAGTGGCATCCCGCAGGGGTCTGTATTGGGACCGGTACTGTTTAATATCTTCATCAATGACATAGACAGTGGGATCGAGTGCACCCTCAGCAAGTTTGCAGGTGACACCAAGCTGAGTGGAGCAGTTGATTCCCTAGAGGGAAGGGATGCCATCCAGAGGGACCTGGACAAGCTGGAGAAGTGGGCCCGTGTGAACCTCATGAGGTTCAACAATGCCAAGTGCAAGGTCCTGCCCCTGGGTCGGGGCAACCCCCGGTATCAATACAGAATGGGGGATGAAGGGATTGAGAGCAGCCCTGCCGAGAACGACTTGGGGGTACTGGTGGATGAGAAGCTGGACATGAGCCAGCAATGTGCGCTCGCAGCCCAGAAGGCCAATCGTATCCTGGGCTGCATCAAAAGAAGCGCGGCCAGCAGGTCGAGGGAGGGGATTCTGCCCCTCTACTCTGCTCTGGTGAGACCCCACCTGGAGTCCTGTGTCCAGCTCTGGGGCCCTCAGCATAAGAAAGACACGGACCTGTTGGAGCGGGTCCATAAGAGGGCCACGAAAATGATCAGGGGGATGGAACACCTCTCCTATGAGGAAAGGCTGAGAGAGTTGGGGTTGTTCAGCCTGGAGAAGAGAAGGCTTCGGGGAGACCTTATTGCAGCCTATCAGTACTGAAAGGGGGCTTATAAAAAAGATGGCAGCAGACTTTTTAGCAGGGCCTGTTGCGACAGGACAAGGGGGAATGGCTTTAAACTAAAGGGGGGTAGATTTAGACTAGATATAAGGAAGAAATTTTTTACGCTGAGGGTGGTGAAACACTGGCACAGGTTGCCCAGAGAGGTGGTGGATGCCCCATCCCTGGAAACATTCCAGGTCAGGTTGGACGGGGCTCTGAGCAACCTGATCTAGTTGAAGATGTCCCTGCCCACGGCAGGGGGGTTGGACTAGATGACCTTTAAAGGTCCCTTCCAATCCAAACCATTCTATGATTCTATGATTATAAGAACACAAATGCAAAAGTACCTGCTAGCAAAGGATTTAAGTACATCTTAGGAGAAGAAAAATTCACTAAAACTAAAAGTTATGCTACATCAGTATTCTACCTCTGAGAACTCTGCAAAGCTGTCAAAAAAGACATGAATATGTACACAGTTTATTAAAGAAGAATGTATGCAAATTATAGAATGCCAACATGAAAACACTGTAGTGCTATTTAGGTTTACATAATGTTACTTTTCCCTGAAATAACACCAGTGTTTTCATTTCTGAAGTTTTTTCAGTAACACTGCTAGTACAAGTCTAAAATTAAAAAAAACACTGAAGTATAGAGGAAAAGTAGTGCTAGAACTGGAACAAGTGAAGATGGTATTTTTCATCCCCCCATGAAAATTTTCTTCACTTCCTCCTTTCATTAATGTAAAGGAACTATGTGTAAATCTAACATTCAGTAAAAATAGGTCATACCAGAAAACTTACCTTCTTGGAGGCCTGGCACAAGTTTGTAAACAATATCTTGCATTGTTCTATCATGACTAGCAGGAAAAAAAAGAAAAATTCAAGGTTTAAATTAGCCATCTTGATTCAAAACATTTCTCTTAAAGAGATTCAGTATTAAATTGACTCTACAAACCTCTGAAGACTTGTAAGAAATAAAAATATTTATCTTGGATAACTGAAATATCAAACATGAGATAACAGTAACAAGAAAGGAATGCAGATAAGGTTCAGGCTAAGACAAGAACTGACAAAAGTTAAACTGACAAAAGTTTAACAGAAATGCTAAGAAGGATGCTAGGAAGGATGGTCTTTATGATGCAAAGGATGGCATCCTGTGAGAGATGCCATATACCTGCATGTGTATCAGTAACATAACTCTCAAAATTCCTTGACAATTTTGACAAAAGCATTTTTTAATTTTCTGTTTCTAGACACTAGACACTTTTCTGTTTCTAGAAACTAGACTGTTTCTTATCCCTTTTAATTAATCTCCTGTGTTGCTAGGTTGTTTAATTATCCATACTGGACTTTTTTAAAAACATGAAGAAAAAAGCCTATAGGGGAAAAAAAGAAGAGAACAAAGAAGAGAACAAGGAAGAGAACAAAGGAAAGAAAATTTGCTTTTGCTCTTATAATCCAGCATTTTACCCAAGAGCAACATCATGTAGCTCAGAATCCCATCTAGATAAAAATGGTGGAACAAAAAAAGACAGACTGATCCAGCACATAAGGAAGGAAATGGTGGGGAAGCAGGACTGGTTAAGATTCTAAACACTGATGTTTTCAACCAAAGTTTAACTACAAGCTGCCATTTCCTGGATTACTCTAAAACAAGTCATTGCCTGAAAGGACCAGAACATTACCCTGACTTCCAAACTATAAATAAAAACCAATATACAAGCTAAAATGTCAGCCTCAGCTGCTACCGGGGCATTAACCCCACAAGAGTTTACAATACCAAACTCCAGCTTTGACTCTCAGGTTAAGATTTTTAAATGTCATTTACACATTGCAGGAACATCTCCAAAAACATTTCAATCTAAATGAATGATTTTAGCCACCAGCATGAGAGCAGAGGTGAGAATTTAACAGCATTCTTAATGATGAAACATGAGATGTGTTTGTTTTACCTATTCCCCAGATGGATGGGGATGAATTAGATCACAGATTCTTGTAACTAAGGCATAATACAAAGTTTCTCCCTATTAATTCTCTATTGAAGAAACCACAGACTTCAAAAAGCAGGTTGGACAAAGACTATCATCCACTTCTAACTACTCAATTTGAGGCTATGCTCCCAGGCCTCTCTTAGCATTGAAAACAGGCTTCTGAACCAATACACAAATGTATTCCTGTAGCTTTACAGAGGACAACCATGTTGTCTTAAGTGCCGTTTGTTTCTTCTTGCCTACTGGCATGGATTTGTCATTACTGTTTTGTCATATTTCAAAATACACTCTAGTACAGTCTCTACATCATTCTTGGAAGGTATAAGAAAAATCTATCTTATTTCTGACTCCTGAAGGGGACTCAGTTTTGAGCAATTCAGAAAGTTTTTATAGGACATGCACAATTCTCAGTGAAAGTCGAGAAAGAATCAAATTCATTTTCTATAGCCACTTCTTCAAAAGCTGCACTAGAACTGAGACATGCACATTTGAAGCAGTGCCACAAACGAAAAGAAACTTTGCATGGAGGTAGACAAGAGTCTACACAACATACAGCAGCTATTGTGAACACACTGTCTCAATACTTTTCTATCAATGAAAGTTGCTATGGTACAAATCTCTAGTGCAGATCCAGCCAAGTCAGGTGGTATAAACATTTGACTGATACCTTTGAAATTTTTAAAATGAGAGGAAACTGTTGAAGAAAAATAAAGGTAATGTACAAATAAACAGAAAATACACTGAAAAAGAAGGAAATTATGGTACAACACCCCATTCATTTTAAGTCACACAGTAAGGGAGCCCTGTATGGGAATGGAAAGAAGTAGGCAGAAATCTTTCAGAGGCTGTTCCATTCAAGATGTTGAAGCCACTACTCTAACTTTTCTGCTACCAACTTTCTCATCTGCACCTATGAACTAAACAGTTCTTTGAAAGACTTTCATACTGCACACTTACCCGATATACTGTAATGGATGGCTCTGGTGTATAACAATCCGACATGTTGGACAGGTGTTGTTTTCCTCCAAATACTTCACCAAGCAGCTTCTACAGACTAATAACAAAAACATTAATCATTAAAAGAAAATAAAACAAGACGTAGTTTGAAGAAACTCGTGAGGTTGCCGGGGGTATGAGTGGGTTTCTGACACCCTTGGGTTGTGTGTGTGGAGGGACGGCTGGCAGGCAACAGGTCTCGTGAGAGGGGCAGGCGAGAGTTGGGCGGTGCCGGCGGTCCCCGCGGCCAGTTCAAACCGCGGGAAGTCGCATATAACCGGCCCCTAGGGAGCGCCAGCGACCAAGAGTGTGGTGTGGGTTGGGAGTGGTGTTGGCAGTTTGCATGAAAAGGGCAGTGCACTCTGTCAGCTGTTGGGCTGCTCCCTGCTCTGCTCACCTGCAGGCTTAGGCTGCAGCCCTGACGGTCACCCCAATTAACTGGTGGCTGTGCAAGCCTACCCAGAAACTTGAGGTCTCCAGGAAATTAGAATTAGAAGGATGACATCTTTCAAAAGAATTACCATTCTATAAGTAAGTGGGCCATTTTTTTCTGAGAACTACAAGGAGACTGTGACCTGCCGAAAGAAAACTGCAACTGCAAGGCTAAGGCTGAAACCCAAACAGAAGCACTACAGCCTACCTATGCTAATGTCTCCTCCCCCCAAACAGACCTCCCAAGGACTGACATAGCTGTCTAGACCTGGGGCTGCATGGAGCTGCAGCACCTGGACATCCCCGTAACACCTGAAGGCAGTGATGGATGTCATAGATGCAAGTGTGCCCAGCTAGGAGAACTCCTCAAACAAGTAGCTATGTTACAAGAGGAGCTCATCAGGCAGCACAGTATCTGGGTATGTGAGCGGGAGATCGATACATGGTATTGTACGCTGTCCCAGGCAGAGCAACAGCCCAGCCTTAAGGCTGTGCAAGGGGAAGGTAAGACTGAATTCAACCTCGAGCTGACTGACACAAGAAACTCACGAGATGAAGGAGACTGGACCCTTGTCTCTGCTCAGGGCAGAAGGAAGAACCTTCCCCCAAAGTGCCCCTGCATAACAGAGACGATGCTCTGGGGTTGGAGAACGAAGAGCACATGAGTAACGGACAGGATCCAGGAAAAGCTGACCATGCAAAGCTGATCCAACCATCCACCCACATTAGAACCGGTGCCACCAGAAAAGCATGGAAAGTATTAGTAATTGGAGACTCCTTACTGAGAGGCACCAAAGCACCCATTTGCTGTCCAGACAATTTCTCTAGAGAAGTTTGCTGCCTACCAGGAGCTCGCATTCGTGACATCACTGAGAGGCTGCCGAGCCTGGTGAACCCTACAGATTATCATCCACTCCTACTATTCCACATAGGGTCCAATGATACTGCGACGAGGCAACTTAGAACCATCGAAGGAGACTATACGTCCCTCGGAGCAATGTTAAAAGGATCTGGAGCACAAGTGGTGTTCTCCTCTATCCTCCCAGTCAGAGGAAGGGGTCCAGGAAGGAGGAGACGAATTGAACAGGTGAATGCCTGGCTGCGTGGCTGGTGCCATACTCAAGGTTTTGGCTTCTATGATCATGGATCTGCCTTTGAGAAGCTGGGTCTGTTGGGAGCTGATGGGATTCACCTGACCAAATGGGGCAAGAGGGTCTTCATCAACAAGCTGGTGAGACTTATAAGGAGGGCTTTAAACTAGATTTAGTGGGGGAGGGGGATGGAGTTCTGAGCAACAGAGAAGAGCCAGGGGCTGCTGAGGTATTAGGAACCAACAGGGAAACACCTGTGAAATGCCTCAAAGGAATTAGGGCATGTTCCTCCAAAAGGTGACAGGGTTGATAGCCCAGCTGAAGTGCCTCTATACCAATGCACGCAGCATGGGTATCAAAGAGCAGGAGCTGGAAGCCACGGTGCAGCTAGAAAGCTATGATCTAATCGCTATTGCTGAAATGCGGTGGGACGAATCGCACGACTGGAGTGCTGCAATCGATGGCTATAAACTGTTCAGAAGGGACAGGCAAGGAAGGAGGGGTAGGGGGGTTGACCTCTATGTAAAAGAATGGACTGACTGCACAGAGCTGTCTTTGAAAAACAGCGATGAACAGGTTGAGAGCTTATGGGTAAAAATTAGGGGCCAAGCCAACAAACGAAACCACGTGGCGGGTGTTTACTACAGACCACCCAACCAAGGGGAGCCTGTGGACGAAGCGTTCTTACTTCAACTACAGGAAGCATCACAATCGCAGGCCCTGATCCTGCTGGGGGACTTCAATCACCCTGACATCTGCCAGAAAAGCAGCACAGCAAGCTGTAAGCAGTCCAGGAGACTCTTGGTGTGCGTTGAGGATAATTTCTTAATCCAGGTGACAGACAGCCTGACCAGAGGAGAAGGGTTACTGGACCTCTTGCTCACCAACACAGATGAACTAATTGGAGAGGTCAAGATTGGTGGCAGCCTGGGCTGCAGTGATCATGCCCTGGTGGGATTCACAATCTTCAAGTGAAGAGTAGAATCAGGACCCTTAATTTTAGGAGAGCAAACTTTCAGTTTCCAGGAACTAGCGGATGTGACCTCCTGGGAAACTGCCCTCAGGGACAAAGGAGCAGAAGGGAGCTGGCAGCTCTTTAAGCACATTTTTCTTAGAGCACAAGAACTATCGATTCCCATGTGTAAGAAATCAGGCAAGGAAGGCAGGACACCAGCATGGCTGAATAAGGACCTCCTGGTCAAACTAAAGTGCAAGAAGGAAATGCACAGGCAGTGGAACCAGGGACATGTATCCTGGGAAGAATATAGGGATGCTGCCCGGATGCGTAGGGATGGGACAAAGACAGGTAAGGCAAAGCTGGAGTTGAATTTGGCAAGGGATGCGAAGAATAATAAAAAGGGTTTCTACAGGTACGTTGGCTAGAAAAGGAAGGTTAAAGAAAATGTACCCACCCTGATAAATAAGACATGGGAACTAGCAACAACCGACATGGAGAAGGCTGAGGTACTCAACAATTTTTTTGCCTCAGTTTTCAATGGTAATCTCTCTTCCCACAGCTCTCAAACCCCTAAACCTCAAGGCAGGGACTGGGGGAAAGAAGTCCTCCCTTCGTAGGAGAAGATCAGGTTCGAGACCACCTGAGGAACCTGAACATACACAAGTCCATGGGACCTGATGAGATGCACCCCAGGGTCCTGAGGGAATTGGCTGATGTAGTTGCCAAGCCACTCTCCATCATATTTGAAAACTCATGGCAGTCAGGTGAAGTCCCCGGTGACTGGAAAAAGGGAAACATCACATCCATTTTTAAAAAGGGTAAAAAGGAGGACCCTGGGAACTACCGACCAGTCAGCCTCACCTCCATGCCCAATAAGATCATGGAACAGATCCTCCTGGAAGACATGTTGAAACATATGGAAGGCAGGGAGGTGATTAGAGACAGCCAACATGGCTTCACCAAGGGAAAATCATGCCTGACTAATCTAGTGGCCTTCTACGATGGAGGGACTGCATCAGTGGACAAGGGAAGAGCTACGGACATCATCTACCTTGACTTCTGTAAGGCCTTTGATACAGTCCCCCACAACATTCTTGCCTCAAAATTGGAGAGATATGGGTTTGATGGATGGACTGTCAGATGGATAAGGAACTGGCTGGATGACTGCGTCCAAAGAGTTACAGTCAATGGCTCAATGTCCAAGTGGAAGCCAGTAACGAGTGGTGTCCCTTGAGGATCCGTACTGGGACCAATACTATTTAATATCTTCATCAATGACATAGACAGTGGGATTGAGTGCATCCTCAGCAAGTTTGCAGACAACACCAAGCTGAGTAGAGCAGTTGATTCCCTAGAGGGACGGGTATACAGTATACAGTACAATTAGACTTCAATCAGAAAATTAAATGAGGAAAGGTCTTTAGTATACAGGTAAAAACTGTTAAAATGGATAATACAGAGCAGCATGCTTTTGGAACTGTTTCCAAGCCTATACACAAGCATATATTTGATTCAAAGAAAAACAGTTCCCTCATTTTAACCAGTACTACTGTTTTTTCACTAATAATAATACATTACACTATTAAGTGTTTTCCTGACCTGAAGTTCTAAACGAACTCCAGCTCAAACTTCAGAAATTAAAAAAGCTCAAGTTACCTGAATTATATATATTTTTTTATTATTAAAAAAGGTTAAACATATTTTCCTTAAACAGTGATTCCTTTAATCTTAGGCAGCCTTACAACAGCCCTTATGGCATACGGCAAGAGAACTGTAGCTGTAGTGCCATCTACCTCTCAGACATGATGGTATGTTTGAATAAACACCAATTAAAGCCAAAAAAGTCATTACATTTGCTTTGCTTATATATTGTATTTACATATTTAGGATGAAATTACTGTTGCTGGTAGAGGTTATTATTGAACTAATCCTAGTATTGCCCACTAAGCCCAGGTCTTGCATTACAGTCTGCTCTAGTGGTATATACTAGCAGATCCAGTTGCAAGGGTGAGGTCATAACCTGTTTGAACCAAGTAAACAAAAGAACCAAACCCATCTTCTAAAACCACTAACTTCTCACTTGTCATCAGTAGATCCCACAGTTTTGAATAAGGAGATACCAACCCCTCCTAAACTAAACTCGGCACAGGTCAGCTCAGTTTGTCACAGACAAACTAAAAAGGTACAAATGAAGAAACAAAGTGGGAAAACTGACTTTCCCTATAGCTGTTCTTTAAAAAGCTGCTCCCCACCCTTCCACCCATAATATGAGGCTATGTCTCCCCTCAGAATTAATACCATAAGTCTAAGGATGAAACCAAAGGCAACAAAACTTTCTGAAAACATAGATTTATAATAAGGGACATTCCACAAGACACCCCATAGGTTTGCTCTAAAAATGCATTCCTGAGAAATGGCATGGCCTATGTGAACTGAGCATGCCTGCTTGCAGCGCATATTTCAGGGTTGCAAATAAATAAATAAATAAACAAACAAATAGATACATTTTAGAACAACGAAAAAGTGACCCTCTAGCAAGACCAATTTTAATAGTTAATGGCAGCATTACAGAATTTGGGACAAAACAAAGCAAAAGCCTAGATTAGGGTTTTAAATGCTTTATTCCAAACAGAACACCAAGGACCATGACGTTTGGAGCACACGGAGAAGGGACTCAAGAATGAGCTAAAAAAAGGAATGGGAAGAAAAACAAGAAAAGCAAATACATTAAAGCTGATGAACAGCATCTAGAAATCAAATATAGTGGAAAAAATTATCTCTGGCAAATCTGAAACATCATATCATCTCTGTAAAGCATGCCACATTTCTTCTAATATTCAGCAGAAAAACTACATTCCTAAACATGTTACCATTTACTATATATGGTTTCAAGTTTGTTCTCCTTATTTGTCTCACAAAACAATAAATTTTTGCTGAAAAATTTTAAGTGCATAGCAAAGCTTGCATTATTCTGGCTGATGCACAGTAAAACTTTAAACTTCAATTAAAACTGTTAAAACATCTAGCACATCAAGTAAAAAAACAATTTTAGCTTACTCACAGCATTATATTCCTACTTACAAGTATGTAAGCATTCTGTTACAGTGGTGGCGTCAATCAGGTATCCGTTGCATAAATGACAGGTTATATGGGCATTAATGTCCCAAAGCTTAACCTTTCTAGTCATCATCTTTGGTATCTGTAAAAAAAAAAAAGAAATCACCCACACATGACATAGCAACTAACATGTACTGATGAGATAAAAGTAGTTTTGGAATAAATGAGTAACTCTAATTCACCTTAAAGATATGCTTATTGTCCTGGTTTCGGCAGGGATAGAGTTAATTTTCTTCCTAGTAGCTGGTACAATGCTGTGTTTTGGATTTAGGAGGAGAATAATGTTGATAACACACGGATGTTGTAGTTGTTGCTAGGTAATGCTTACACTAGCCAAGGACTTTTCAGCTTCCCATGCTCTACCGACTGAGAGGGCTGCAGGTGCACAAGAAGCTGGGAGGGGGCACAGCCAGGACAGCTGACCCAAACTGGCCAAAGGGACATTCCATACCATGGGACGTCATGCTCAGTACATAAACTGGGGAAAGCTGGCCGGGGGGGCCGCTGCTTGGGGACTGGCTGGGCATCGGTCGGCGGGTGGTGAGCAATTGCATTGTGCATCACTTGCTTTGTGTATTGTTGTTATTATTATTATTATTACTACATTATTATTAATATTATCATTTTATTTCAATGATTAAACTGTTTTTATCTCAACCCACGAGTTTTTCTCACGTCTACTCTTCCAATTCTCTCCCCCATCCCACCGGGGTCGGGGGAGAGCGAGCGAGCAGCTGTGTGGTGCTCAGTTGCCGACTGAAATTAAACCACGACAGTCCTTTCTGGCGCCCAACGTGGGGCATGAAGGGTTTGAGATAATAACAGGTTAACCAGAGCGCATTAAGGAATTTATATCTGTTAACAGCTGTGAGTCACAATGTTGGTTCCTCTGTTCTCGATATTGATTTGTCTAATCTGCATCATGCTCCTTTTTTTGCTGTACATGTTAGAGATTGGTGTTGGTTTTTACAGTTTGCTGTGGTCTGCAGTGATTAGTGATGTCTCGCTTGTGAGGTTTGTTTTTAGAACATTGACCTTGACGTTAGTGTGGTATGTAAACTTCGCAATGAAGCCGTTACTGTACAACGGATACCATTTCGTGGAGACAACTAGCAATTACAGTTCTTCCTCTGAGAGTTTTTTTACAGAGGAAATACAGAATGGCAGCATCGCTACCTTCTTCTATGATGTTTCCTCCTTCATTACAGTAACTTTTCAGTATTTTGAACAGCCTTGGGTAGTTAAGATACTTCTATTAATACTTCTTGGGAATATTGTTTCGGTTTTGTCTAAGGTTAATAAGCAATTTAAGAATATCATCCAGAGATCTGCCCCAAGGCTGGATAGTTATGAGTGGCAGGGTGTGTGGGACAAGATGGGCAAGTACCTAGGCCAATGGGCACCCCCAGTGTTTTGGAACTTCACCCCTGAGCAAGTGCAGAATCCTGAAAAGTTAGTAGAATATTTGGACAAAGTATGCTGTCACCCTGGCAACTCCAGAGAGACACAGATCACTGCACCGTGCTGGGGCCTGGCCCATGCCTACCGAGCCCTGTTCAACACCATTCAGTGCCCTCAAAGGGAAGAGAAGGTCTCTGGATCTAACGGTAAAACGACAGGCCCTGCAGCCACTCCGACCCTGGCGACAGGCCCTGCGGCCACTCCAACCCTGGCGACAGGCCCTGTGGCCACTCAGACCCCGGCGACACGCCCTGTGGTTGAACCAAAGAACCAGCCTGTGCCGGTATCAGTCGCCCCTGTACACAAGAAGAAATCTTGGAAGCGGAAGTCGGCTCGTTTAGTAAGGGAGGAAGAAGCTTCTTCTAAAAGGGGGCTGGAGGAAGAAGTGGATGAGGCAGACTACCCTGGAGAAGGGCCATCACGAGAACAGGAGGAGGAGGGCCTTCCGCTGCTCGGGGAGGAAGAAGAGGAAGAATTCATGAAAGAGGCAGTAACCACCTGATCTCTATCCCTGAACGAGCTGCGAGATATACGAAAAGATTTCAGCCGTCGTCCAGGCGAGCATATTGTCACCTGGCTGCTCCGATGCTGGGAGAATGGGGCCAGTAGCCTAGAATTAGAGGGTAGGGAAGCCAAGCAGCTGGGATCCCTTTCCAGGGAAGGGGGCATTGACAAAGCAATTGGAAAAGGGACACGAGTCCTCAGCCTTTGGAGGCGACTCTTGTCAAGCGTGAAGGAAAGGTATCCCTTCAAGGAAGATGTCATATGTCGTCCAGGCAAGTGGACCACCATGGAGAAGGGTATCCAGTTCCTGAGAGAATTAGCTGTGGTGGAGGTGATTTCTGGTGACCTGAGCAATGAACAGCTATCCAAAGATCCAGATGAAGTCAAGTGCACACAACCCATGTGGCGGAAGTTTATAAGGAGCGCACCATCATCATACGCCAATTCATTGGCAGTGATGACCTGGAAAGATGGAGAGGGACAAACGGTGGATGAATTGGCTGGTCAACTCCGGCAATACGAAGAAAGTCTCTCTTCCTCCCTCGTCTCGGCTGTGGAGAAACTGTCCCGGGAGTTCCAGCAACTCAGAGAGGATAGGTCCTACTCCTCACCTGTATGGACCAGTATCTCGGCTATTAGGAGTCAGCGTTCTTTTGCTCAAGAGAGAGAATATAAAGGGTACACACCACGGGGCACCCTATGGTTTTACCTGCATGACCACGGAGAGGACATGAGGAAGTGGGATGGAAAATCTACCTCAGCCCTAGGGGCACAGGTACGTGAGTTGCAAGGGAAAACAATCACAGAAAGAGGTTCTTCCAGGAAAATTGCTGCTCCAGTTTCCAGCGGGCAGTTCCCCAGAGAGAGTAGAAGGGCTGATCTTACTCCTGATCTTAATGAAGAAACTTCTGACTCGTATTTACAAGAAATGAGAAACGAATACTGTGATGAGGACTAGAGGGGCCCTGCTTCCAGCCAGGGGGAGGAAAGGGACAACTGGGTTTACTGGACTGTGTGGATTCGGTGGCCTGGCACATCACACCCACAGGAGTATAAGGCTCTAGTAGACACCGGTGCACAGTGTGCCCTAATGCCATCAAGCTATATAGGGGCAGAACCCATCTGTATTTCTGGGGTGACGGGGGGATCCCAACAGCTAACTGTATTGGAAGCCAAAGTGAGTCTAACTGGGAATGGGTGGCAGAAGCACCCCATTGTGACTGGCCCAGAGGCTCCGTGCATCCTTGGCATAGACTACCTCAGGAGAGGGTATTTCCAGGACCCAAAAGGGTACCGGTGGGCTTTTGGTATAGCTGCCTTGGAGACGGAGGAGATTAAACAGCTGTCCACCTTGCCTGGTCTCTCGGAGGACCCCTCTGTTGTGGGGTTGCTGAAGGTCGAAGACCGACAGGTGCCAATCGCCACCACCACAGTGCACCGGCGGCAATATCGCACCAACCGAGACTCCTTGATTCCCATTCATGAGCTGATTCATCGACTGGAGAGCCAAGGAGTGATCAGCAAGGCTCGCTCATCCTTTAACAGTGGCTGCAGTTAATATCTGCTCCAGCACCATGGAGCACCTCCTCCTTTCTCTGACCTTGGTGTTGCCTCTGTTGTTTCTCACTCTTTTTGTTCCCTCTTCCTCTCTCTGTCCAGTGTTTTCTGCCCTTTCTTAAATACGTTTTCACAGAGGTACCACAAACTTTGCTGATGGGCTCAGCTTTGGCCTGTGGTGGGTCCATTGCCAAGCCAGCTATGTCCAGCACAGGGCAGTCCCTGACCTCTTCCCACAGAGGCCACACCCCTGCAGCCCACCCCCCTTTCCACTTACATCCAGTACACCAAGGGATGCAGATTTAAGACCAAATCCTATTTTACTCATCTAAGTAATTTCAGTCGAGCTAGTAATTAAGAAATCTGAAAGTGAAGAGAGATGATCCTCCTGTAATTGGCAAAGTGCAAAATCAAAAGGAATAGGTCTGATTTGACAAATTAAGGGTTAACCACACTGTCAGCCTCACATCTCCTTATGGTTAGAGCATGATTTTGAAACTGTCTCTGAAAAAGGGAGCTGAAAAGTAAAATAAACCAGGTTTCTTAAATGTTAAAAATCAAATTAAATAAAGAAAACATGACAAACTAAACTTCTTGTCCCATCAGTAGAGCTACACCCTGTTGTACTAAGAAATGTGAAATACAGAGCTTCCCCCCCGCTTTCCAAATTAAAGGATGCTACAACCACCATTAAAAGGAAGGCTTTCAGAATTTAAAAATTAAATAGCGCTTTTTTTTTTTTTGCAATGTTGACCATTACTGGTAGAGTAAACAGAAACAGACTACAAAATGCATGCTTTAAATAACGAATATACTGCTACCTTTTAAATATATATTATCTTTCTGCCTATGGAATCTCAAAAAGAAGAGTAACAAAAATTAAAAAAAAAATTAAAAAGTCACTTAAAACTGTGCTAGGAAACTAAGTAACCTTTAACTCTCAAACATATAATTCCCATAAATATACAGCCAAGGATTAAGATTCAAGCTTCCTAAACTTTCCCTCCCCCCAATTGCAATTGAATACTTATATTTATGTCCTGTTTATCCTCAGAATATATGCAACATTTTTCATTCCTTTTGTTTAAAATACAAGAGAGGATAAGTTACCCAGGAAGCAGATACATTCTGATCCCCAAAAACACCCTTATGTGGGCATTTTTAAATATGATAAAGAATCCGCCTGCTTATACATATATATCGAAATAAAAATTGCACTGGTAGCATAAGATGACAGCATTAGATTTAAACAAAACAGGAGATTAAACTGGTTTACAATCTGTTACATTTGGTTCCCACACTGCAGATTACCAGATTACACTCTGTTACCAGATAACCTTGCTCTCCAGTAAACTGACTGAGTAGGCATGGCTCACAAATACTTGTTTTAACTGGGTTTGTTTTGGAATACATTTCAGAATTTGAATAGTGAAACATTTTTCACAGTATGCAAAGCTTCAGACAGGAATATGACAAGATGGTAGCCTGAACCCTAAGTTTGTTAAACATAGAAAAGGATTAAGGTAAATAGACTAAGTGGTAAACTAAGCATAAAGAACTATCAGAAGCTAAACTTTCAAACTAACGTGAAAGATATCAGCACTGAAAAAGGTAATTACATTCCACTATGAACTACTGAAGTGCGTTTTCTCTCAAGCACTGTAAAATCTACACTGTGTGATATATAAGAGTAACTGAAGACTTCTAGGTCTTAGGGCTAAGTAGTAAAAGATACAGAACCCAAATTTGTTTTATGGTGTTTGAGATTTCATTAACCTAGTAACTAGCTGTCAAAAAAGAATGAAAACATGATTTGTTTGCACAGTATATCAGATAGATCAGAACCTATATCAGGGAACTCGATTACTTAGCTAGGTTTCCATGCAACTGAAGAGCAGCCACATATTTAGCAGTTTCAATATAGCAAATGAGATCTCCAATTTAAAAAACTAATGAACTACACACATTTCTATAGCACAAGAGAACAGCTATTTATGGCCATTCTTCAGAAATATTTAGGAGATGGCTTAAACTGTTGTTTGAACCACTAGCCAAATAGGAAGTGAACCCTTCTGAAGGCAATGGAAAGCATAATTTTTAATAGGTAAAAATAGTTAGGAAGGCTAAAAGTATACCTAAAATGGCAAACACCCAGGCACAAAAATTAAATATAACTCTAGTTACTTGACTAGGCAGGAATTCAGCCAAAACTATGGGTGTGCATGGACTACCAAGGAGTGAATCCAAGCATTAACCAGGATGAGAAGCTAAAGGTATTATGGTAAAAACTGAAATAAAGAAATAATTTCTCCTCTGGAGAACATTGGATATTTCCTCCCCCACTATAGTGTAGTCAAGCAATGCCAAACGAGGCATCAACCAGTAAGAGCTCAGGTAGGTCAAAATATAATAAGATGCGAAATAACTATAGAATAAAGAAAAAAATATGCTACAAAATAAGTAGCCTAATTAAAGCCATTTTTGTCAGAGAAACAGAGGATAGCAAAGAAAATACACACATCTAGATAAACATCCATTTAATGACTAGGAAATAAAAATCAGATATTTTTTGGTAAAGGAAAAATATACATCTAGTAGAATTCCCTGATTACACCTAAGCAGCAAATAAACCTGGTGACAGTTTTATAGAACTTGCAAGAAGCACATCAGAAAACTCAGTAGTTGTTTAAAGAACAGACACTGGAATCTATTAGCAGGAAGCAGAGGTACAGAGGCAACTTTTTCCGGGGCATAAGTCACTTCAACTTCAAAATAAGATGCAAGCCACAATAAGGTTTCTCCAGAAGGCCTGGCCCATACTGCCAACATGCAGCTGTTAAAACAAGAGAACAGATTCACTACACATGCAGAGGTCCTGACATACAAGTTCCAGCACAAGATGAATCTCTGACAGGCAATGAAATTTTGAAGGTTCATAAGTTCTCAGCATCAGATTTCAGTTTAGCCTGCATCTTATGGGCTTGAGCCATACACAACTCAAGCTACACATTGTCCTTTGCTCACAGAAGAGTCAAAGAATTAGGATACATCAGCATTTTTAGACAGCTAAGCCATAACAGTGAAATGCCTTAAAATACTATATTAGAAGAAGCAATGCCGGATATACTTGTAACTATTTAGAAAGACAAGAAGAAGCTAGCAGCAAAATGGTACATTATGAAGATGTCAGTTTGATTAGACTAGAGATACTGACTGACCTAGACCTTGGAGACAAACTGATGTGCTTCCCAACATGCTTTTTTTAATCTGCAAAGTGAACATTGATTTATCATTCAAAATACTCTTAAGTTATCATTATCCTTTCTCTTTAAAGTAACATCTGAAATCGGAAGTTCTGAGCCAACCATGAGGCAATTCCCATTTGAGTTGAGATGTTTTGTTTAGAGAGGAAAAGAGGAAACAATTATAAAAAAACCCCACAAATTACTGTGGTGGGTTAACCTTGGCTAGCTGCCAGGTGCCCATGAAGCCACTCTCTCACTCCCCCTCCTCAACAGGACAGGGGGAGAAAATACTATGAAAAAGCTCATGGGTTGAGATAAAGACAGGGAGATCACTCAGCAATTACCATCACAGGCAAAACAGACTCGACTTGGGGAAATTAATTTAATTTATTGCCAATTAATAACAGAGTAGGATAGTGAGAAATAACAACAAAACTAAAACCACCTTTCTCCCATCCCCCCTTTTTCCCAGGTCTACCTCCTTGTTGTGGTTTAACCCCAGCTGGCAACTAAGCCCCACACAGCCGCTCTCTCACTCCTCCTCCAGTGGGATGGGGGAGAGAATCGGAAGAGTAAAAGTGAGAAAACTCGTGAGTTGAGATAAAGACAGTTTAATAGGGAAAGCAAAAGCCGAGCACACAAGCAAAGCAAAACAAGGAATTCATTCATTCCTTTCCATCGGCAGGCAGCTGTTCAGCCATCTCCAGGAAAGCAGGGCTCCATCACGCCTAACGGTTACTTGGGAAGACAAACACCATCACTCCGAACGTCCCTCACTTCCTTCTTCTTCCCCCAGCTTTTATTGCTGAGCATGACGTCACATGGTATGGAATATCCCTTTGGCCAGTTTGGGTCAGCTGTCCCAGCTGTGTCCCCTCCCAACTTCTTGTGCACCCCCAGCCTACTCGCTGGTGGGGTGGTGTGAGAAGCAGAAAAGGCCTTGACGCTGTGTAAGCACTGCTCAGCAGTAACTAAAACATCCCTGTGTTATCAACACTGTTTCCAGCACAAATCCAAAACACAGCCCCATACCAGCTACTATGAAGAAAATTAACTCCATCCCAGCCAAAACCAGCACACTCCTCTCTGCTGTCCTGAGCAGCGCAGGGGGATAGAGAATGGGGGTTGCGGTCAGTTCATAATGCGTCATCTCTGCCGCTCCTTCCTACTCACGCTCTTCCTCTGCTCCAGTGTGGGTCCCCCCACGGGCCACAGTTCCTGCCAGGAACCTGCTCCAGCGTGGGGTCCTCCATGGGCTGCAGGGAGACAATGTGCTTCACCATGGTCTTCTCCACGGGCTGCAGGGGAATCTCTGCTCCTGCACCTGGAGCACCTCCTCCCCCTCCTTCTTCACTGACCTTGGTGTCTGCAGGGTTATTTCTCTCACATTTTTCTCACTCCTCTCCCTCACAGTTGCTGTGCAGCATTTTTTACCTGTTCTTAAATATTTTATCACAGAGGCACCACCAGCTTCACTGACTGGCTCAGCTTTGGCCAGTGGTGGGTCTGTTTTGGAGCCGTCTGAAACTGTCTCTGTCTGACATGGGGGCAGTTCCTGATCTCTTCTCACAGAGGCCACCCCTGTAGCCCCCCTGCTACCAAAACCTTGCCACATAAACCCAGTACAACTCCTGAGATACATAAAGAAGAAATGAGAGGACTCAAATTACCACCTTAAATGAGAAATTAAAATTAAGAGCAGCAAAAAATTAATAAATCCTTAGGAAAAATGTATTTAGGAATTTCTCAGATCTGTTCTGTATCACATAAGAGGAAAGTGCATATTACAAACTGAATTAGATCATCTCCCATTAACTAATTTTTAATCCTAACTAATTGTACTGAGATGGAGTTAACTTTCTTCATAGCAGCCTGCATGGTGCTGTGTTTTGTATTTGTAACTAAAACAGTGTTGATAACACACCAATGTTTTGGCTATCGCTAAACTGTGCTTGCACAGAGTCAAGACTTTCTCTCTTCCCCCCCTCACACACACATACACAGGGAGTAGGCTGGGGGTGGGCAAGAGGTTGGGAGAGGACATAGCCAAGACAGCTGACCCCAACCAACCAAAGGGATATTCCATACCATATGACATCATACTCAGCAATAAATGCTCAGGGAAAGGAGGAGGAATTGGGGAGATTCATGGTTATGGCATGTCTTCCCAAGCAACCGTTATGTGTGCTGAGGCCCTGCTTCCCAGGAAGTGGCTGGGCATCTGCCTGCTGATGGGAAGTAGCAAATTAATTCCTCTTTTTGCTTTGCTTGTGCATACAGCTTTGGCTTTCCTTATTAAACTGTTATCTTGATCCCTCTATTTTCTCCCTGTCCTGTGGGAGAGGGGAGTGAGCAAGAGGCTGGGTGGGTATTGACCAGGGTCAACCCACCACACTAATGTATTTATGAAAGTTAAACACTGATGATTCAAGATACAAAGCTACAATACTTAGGAAGAAACTCCCCATGTGAGTAGATGTTTAACACAAGATTTCTTGCACATTCCTGTCTGGCATCTGTTAACATCTATCACCTCAGACGGGGTACTGGGTTAGTTGAACCACAGGTCTGTTCTGGTGAGAAAGTACCAGCACTCTATGACCTATCACCCAACAAATGTTCAAGTCATTTACATCATATAAAATAAACCAGATTTTATAAAATCACCACAAATGTATTTTTCCTGTAACCATACACACTCAGAAGTACGCTGTTGCAGGGGAAAAGCTTTTGAATTATGCCTAATTAAAAGATTAGAAGCAAACTGCAAATACAAGAATTACAAAGCTATTAATGTTGGAACTATTTTGACACATCATCATAAAGGCATACCAAAAATAACCCCCAAAACTCTAGTATTAAGCAATCTTAATTTCACTTACACAGTTATGAATACACTCCCAGACTTATGTTGATGTTTGCTGAAAGTTATTTCTATGTTACCAATAGTGAATTCAACATTTATTGAAGTCTAAGATTTTACATTTGTCTAAATAGTTTACAAATTCCATGTGAAATATTATTACTTTGTGATTATCAATCACCTAAACAAAATAGTTAATCCTTCTACTGATGGGTTCCTATAAAAGCATCAAAACAGATTTATGTTCAGACAGTTTTAGTAGTCTTTAAAAAGTTTCAGCATCTGTCTTTAATGCCTAGCTAACAGTCTCAAAGGCCTAAATTAATCCAGCATTCACATCTATCACAAAGAGTGGAATAAAAGCAGACATCAAGCACTTCAGAGATCTGCTTGGAAGAATCCCATAGGATATGGCCCTGGAGAGAAGAGGAGTCCAGGAGAGCTGGTTTATATTCAAGGATCACATTCTCCAAACTCAAGAAAGGTCCATTCCAACAAGTAGGAAAGCAAGGAAAGGTGGCAGGAGGCCTGCATGGATGAGCAAGGAGCTCCTGACTGAACTCAGACATAAAAAGGAAGTGTACAAGAGTTAGAAGCAGGGGCACGGTACTCAGGATAAGTATAGAGATTGTAGGGCGCAAGAAGACTTTGTTACAGTGTCGTGGTTAAACCTCAGTCGGCAACTGAGCACCACGCAGCCGCTCGCTCACTCCCCCCCACCCGGTAGGATGGGGGAGAGAATTGGAAGAGCACAAGAGAGAAAAACTTGTGGGTTGAGATTAAAAAAAGTTTAATAATTGAAATAAAATGATAATAATAATAATACACAAAGCAAGTGATGCACAGTACAATTGCTCACCACCCGCCGACCGATGCCCAGCCAGTCCCCGAGCAGCGGCCCCCCCGGCCAGCTTTCCCCAGTTTATGTACTGCGCATGACGTCACATGGTATGGAATGTCCCTTTGGCCAGTTTGGCTGTGCCCCCTCCCAGCTTCTTGTGCACCTCCAGCCTTCTCAGTCGGTAGAGCATGGGAAGCTGAAAAGTCCTTGGCTAGTGTAAGCATTACCTAGCAACAACTAAAACATCGGTGCATTATCAACTTTGTTCTCATCCTAAATCCAAAACACAGCACTGTACCAGCTACTAGGAAGGAAATTAACTCTATCCCTGCCGAAACCAGGACAATATCCACCCCTTATTCTATACCATCTGTGTCATGCTCAAGTCTCATATTTTCCAGTACATTTCCATTAATCACCACCCCCCTTTTTTTTAATATATATACACACACACACAGAGATATCATTCCCTTCATCTGTGGGCCATCCCTCTAAAACGTTCGGTGAGTTCATTTACTCCATGACTTCGGACTCCATCTGTCATAATAATCTTTCAGGGCAGGAAAAATGGAGATGGTGTGTGGTGTTGGGTTGTTTCATGTTGAAGTCAGTTCTGGTACCATCATCGCTGTGCTTTGCTTGGTTTCACTGAAGTTATTCTTCATTAGTCTGGGTGATTCTTATTGTAATAACATTAGTATGGCATATAATATTATTAGTATTATTAGTATATCTGTGTATTATTAGTATAACTATTATAACTATAATTAGTAATTAACATCACATAATTCAGATCATTGGCTATTCTCACCCAAAATCAAATCCCCTTGAGGTACACATTGGACTTCCCCATCCTTCCGCATTATCCACCAAGTGCACCCAGGTCCTTGAGCAAAAACAATCCCACGGATGGGTGTGGCTTTCCCAAGGCAGGAATAACCCAGACTGTCTTCCCCAGCATATTTTTTATGGGCACTACAGGGACTTTATTCCCATCTACAGTACGTAAAAGTTCTGACTGGGCAGGGCCTGCTCGATTGGCAGATCCCCGAGTGTTGACTAACCAGGTGGCCTTTGCTAAATGCGTATCCCAATGTTTGAACGTCCCGCCACCCATTGCTCTCAGCGTAGTCTTTAACAGTCCATTGTATCGTTCAATTTTCCCGGAGGCTGGTGCATGACAGGGGATGTGATACACCCACTCAATGCCGTGCTCTTTGGGCCAGGTGTCTATGAGGTTGTTTCGGAAATGAGTCCCATTGTCTGACTCAATTCTTTCTGGGGTGCCATGTCGCCATAGGACTTGCTTTTCAAGGCCCAGGATAGTGTTCTGGGCGGTGGCATGGGGCACGGGATATGTTTCCAGCCATCCGGTGGTTGCCTCCACCATTGTAAGCACGTGGCGCTTGCCTTGGCGGGTTTGTGGGAGTGTGATATAATCGATCTGCCAGGCCTCCCCATAGTTATATTTCAGCCATCGTCCTCCATACCAGAGGGGCTTTAACCGCTTGGCTTGCTTGATCGCAGCGCATGTTTCGCATTCATGGATAACCGGTGCAATAGTGTCCATGGTCAAGTCCACCCCTCGATCACGAGCCCATCTGTATGTTGCATCTCTTCCTTGGTGACCTGAGGTGTCATGGGCCCACCGAGGTATAAATAATTCACCCTTGTGTTGCCAGTCCAGCTCCACCTGAGCCACTTCAATCTTAGCAGCCTGATCCACCTGCTGGTTGTTTTGATGGTCTTCAGTGGCCCGACTCTTGGGTACATGAGCATCTACATGACGGACTTTTACAACCAGGTTCTCCACCCGGGCAGCAATATCTTGCCACAATGCGGCAGCCCAGATGGGTTTGCCTCTGCGCTGCCAGTTGCTCCGCTTCCATTGCTGCAACCACCCCCACAGGGCATTTGCCACCATCCCTGAGTCAGTGTAGAGATAGAGCACTGGCCACTTTTCTCGGTCAGCAATGCCTAAAGCCAGCTGGATGGCCTTGAATTCTGCAAATTGGCTCGATTCACCTTCTCCTTCAGCCGTTTCTACAACTTGTCGCATAGGACTCCATACAGCAGCTTTCCACCTCCGATGCTTTCCCACAAGACGACAGGACCCATCAGTGAACAGGGCATATTGCTTCTCATTTTCTGGTAGTTCATTATACATTGGGGCCTCCTCAGCACACGTCACCTCCTCCTCTGGCGATATTCCAAAATCTTTGCCCTCTGGCCAATCCATGATCACTTCCAGGATTCCTGGGCCACTGGGGTTTCCTATTCGAGCCCGTTGTGTGACCAGTGCGACCCACTTACTCCACGTAGCATCAGTTGCATGATGAGTACAGGGGACCCTCCCTTTGAACATCCAGCCCATCACTGGCAGTCGGGGTGCCAGGAGGAGCTGTGCTTCAGTGCCGATCACTTCCGAAGCAGCTCGAACCCCTTCATATGCTGCCAATATCTCTTTTTCAGTTGGAGTATAGCGGGCCTCGGATCCTCTGTATCCCCGACTCCAAAACCCCAGGGGTCGACCTCGAGTCTCCCCAGGTGCTTTCTGCCAGAGGCTCCAGGTAGGGCCATTCTCCCCGGCGGCGGTGTAGAGCACATTTTTTACATCTTGACCTGCCCGGACTGGCCCCAGGGCTACTGCATGACCTATCTCCCGTTTAATTTGTTCAAAAGCTTGTCGTTGCTCAGGGCCCCATTTGAAATCATTCTTCTTTCGGGTTACTTGGTAGAGAGGGTTTACGATCAGACTGTAATTTGGAATATGCATTCTCCAAAAACCCACGACGCCTAAGAAAGCTTGTGTTTCCTTTCTGCTAGCTAGTGGAGACATGGCTGTTATTTTCTTGATCACATCCATTGGGATCTGACGACGTCCATCTTGCCATTTTATTCCTAAAAACTGGATCTCCTGTGCAGGCCCCTTGACCTTACTTTGTTTTATGTCAAAACCGGCCTTCAGCAGGATTTGGACTATTTCCTTCCCTTTTTCAAAAACTTCTCCTGCTGTGTTGCCCCACACGATGATGTCATCAATGTATTGCAGGTGTTCCAGAGCCTCACCCTGTTCCAGTGCAGTCTGGATCAGTCCATGGCAAATGGTGGGGCTGTGTTTCCACCCCTGGGGCAGTCGGTTCCAGGTGTACTGAACGCCCCTCCAAGTGAAAGCAAACTGTGGCCTGCACTCTGCTGCCAAAGGGATTGAGAAAAACGCATTAGCAATATCAACTGTGGCATACCACTTGGCTGCCTTTGATTCCAATTTGTACTGAAGTTCTAGCATGTCTGGCACAGCAGCACTCAGCGGTGGCCTGACTTTGTTCAGGCCACGATAGTCTACTGTTAGTCTCCACTCTCCATTAGACTTCCACACTGGCCATATGGGACTGTTAAAGGGTGAGCGAGTCTTGCTGATCACTCCTTGGCTCTCCAGTCGACGAATCAGCTCATGAATGGGAATCAGGGAGTCTCGGTTGGTGCGATATTGCCGCCGGTGCACCGTCATGGTAGAGATTGGCACCTGTTGGTCTTCGACCTTCAGCAACCCCACAACAGAGGGGTCCTCCGAGAGACCAGGCAAGGTGGACAGCTGTTTCATTTCTTCCGTCTCCAAGGCAGCTATACCAAAAGCCCACCGGTACCCTTTTGGGTCCTGGAAATACCCTCTCCTGAGGTAGTCTATGCCAAGGATGCACGGAGCCTCTGGGCCAGTCACAATGGGGTGCTTCTGCCACCCATTCCCAGTTAGACTCACTTTGGCTTCCAATACAGTTAGCTTTTGGGATCCCCCCGTCACCCCAGAAATACAGATGGGTTCTGCCCCTATATAGCTTGATGGCATTAGGGCACACTGTGCACCGGTGTCTACTAGAGCCTTATACTCCTGTGGGTCTGATGTGCCAGGCCACCGAATCCACACAGTCCAGTAAACCCGGTTGTCCCTTTCCTCCCCCTGGCTGGAAGCAGGGCCCCTCTAGTCCTCATCACAGTATTCGTTTCTCATTTCTTGTAAATACGAGTCAGAAGTTTCTTCATTAAGATCAGGAGTAAGATCAGCCCTTCTACTCTCTCTGGGGAACTGCCCACTGGAAACTGGAGCAGCAATTTTCCTGGAAGAACCTCTTTCTGTGATTGTTTTCCCTTGCAATTCACGTACCCGTGCCCCTAGGGCTGAGGTAGATTTTCCATCCCACTTCCTCATGTCCTCTCCGTGGTCACGCAGATAAAACCATAGGGTGCCCCGTGGTGTGTACCCTTTATATTCTCTCTCTTGAGCAAAAGAACGCTGACTCCTAATAGCCGAGATATTGGTCCGTACAGGTGAGGAGTAGGACCTATCCTCTCTGAGTTGCTGGATCTCCCGGGACAGTTTCTCCACAGCCGAGACGAGGGAGGAAGAGAGACTTTCCTCGTATTGCCGGAGTTGACCAGCCAATTCATCCACCGTTTGTCCCTCTCCATCTTTCCAGGTCATCACTGCCAATGAATTGGCGTATGATGATGGTGCGCTCCTTATAAACTTCCGCCACATGGGTTGTGTGCACTTGACTTCATCTGGATCTTTGGATAGCTGTTCATTGCTCAGGTCACCAGAAATCACCTCCAGCACAGCTAATTCCCTCAGGAACTGGATACCCTTCTCCATGGTGGTCCACTTGCTTGGGCGACATATGACATCTTCCTTGAAGGGATAACTTTCCTTCACGCTTGACAAGAGTCGCCTCCAAAGGCTGAGGACTCGTGTCCCTTTTCCAATTGCTTTGTCAATGCCCCCTTCCCTGGAAAGGGATCCCAGCTGCTTGGCTTCCCTACCCTCTAATTCTAGGCTACTAGCCCCATTATCCCAGCATCGGAGCAGCCAGGTGACAATATGCTCACCTGGACGACGGCTGAAATCTTTTCGTATATCTCGCAGCTCACTCAGGGATAGAGATCGGGTGGTCACTGCCTCGTTTATGAGTTCTTCCTCTTCCTCCTCCCCGTTCAGCGGCCGGCTCTCCTCCTCCTGTTCTCGTGATGGCCCTTCTCCAGGGTCGTCTGCCTCATCCACTTCTTCCTCCGGCTCCCTTTTAGAAGAAGCTTCTTCCTCCCTTACTAAACGAGCCGACTTCCGCTTCCAAGATTTCTTCTTGTGTACAGGGGCGACTGATACCGGCACAGGCTGGTTCTTTGGTTCAGCCACAGGGCGTGTCGCTGGGGTCTGAGTGGCCACAGTGCATGTCGCCGGGGTCTGAGTGGCCGCAGGGCCTGTTGCTGGCGTCTGAGTAGCTGCAGTGCATGTTGCTGGGGTCGGAGTGGCCGCAGGGCATGTTGCCCGGGTCTGAGTGGCCACAGTGCGTGTCGTTTTACTGTCAGAGCCAGAGACCTTCTCTTCCCTTTGAGGGTACTGAATGGTGTTGAACAGGGCTCGGTAGGCATGGGCCAGGCCCCAGCACGGTGCAATGATCTGCATCTCTCTGGAGTTGCCAGGGTGACAGCATACTTTTTCCAAATATTCTACTAACTCTTCAGGATCCTGCACTTGCTCAGGGGTGAAGTTCCAAAACACTGGGGGTGCCCATTGGCCTAGGTACTTGCCCATCTTGTCCCACACACCCTGCCACTCATAACTATCCAGCCTTGGGGCAGATCTCTGGATGATATTCTTAAATTGCTTATTAATCTTAGACAAAACCGAAACAATATTCCCAAGAAGTATTAATAGAAGTATCTTAACTACCCAAGGCTGTTCAAAATACTGAAAAGTTACTGTAATGAAGGAGGAAACATCATAGAAGAAGGTAGCGATGCTGCCATTCTGTATTTCCTCTGTAAAAAAACTCTCAGAGGAAGAACTGTAATTGCTAGTTGTCTCCACGAAATGGTCTCCGTGGTACAGTAAGGGCTTCATTGCGAAATTCACATACCAAATTAAGCCCAAGGTCAGTGTGTTAAAAATAAACCTCCCAAGCGGAACATCACCAATCACTGCAGACCACAGCAAACTGCAAAAACCAACACCAATCTTTAACATGTACAGCAAAGAAAGGAGCACGATGCAGATTATACAAATCAATATCGAGAACAGAGAAACCAACATTGTGACCCACAACTATTAACAGATATAAGTTCCTTAATACACTCCGGTTAATCTGTTATTATCTCAAACCCTTCGAGCCCCATGTTGGGCGCGAAAAAGGTCTGTCATGGTTTAACCTTAGTCAGCAACTGAGCACCACACAGCCGCTCGCTCACTCCCCCCTCCCCCGGTGGGATGGGGGAGAGAATTGGAAGAGTACAAGTGAGAAAAACTCGTGGGTTGAGATAAAAACAGTTTAATAATTGAAATAAAATAATAATAATAATAATATGATAATAATACACAAAGCAAGTGATGCACAGTACAATTGCTCACCACCCGCCGACCGATGCCCAGCCAGTCCCTGAGCAGCAGCCCCCCCGGCCAGCTTTCCCCAGTTTATGTACTGCGCATGACGTCACATGGTATGGAATGTCCCTTTGGCCAGTTTGGCTGTGCCCCCTCCCAGCTTCTTGTGCACCTCCAGCCTTCTCAGTCGGTAGAGCATGGGAAACTAAAAAGTCCTTGGCTAGTGTAAGCACTACTTAGCAACAACTAAACCTTCCGTGTGTTATCAACATTATTCTCCTCCTAAATCCAAAACACAGCATTGTACCAGCTACTAGAAAGGAAATTAACTCTATCCCTGCTGAAACCAGGACATACGGTAACCCAGGATAGTTCGCCTCTCTCATCCAAGTATGTAGAGTCCCAAGCACATCTTATCTCGTTGTCACGGTAACCTGGGAGAGTTTGCTTCCCCCCCATCTGCACATACCCTTGCATGGGTGCCAACGTGAAGGCCAGCTGTGGATCTCGGAATTCAGACAACAGCACCTGCATTACATCAGCGAGTTCGCTAATGAGCAAAACAGGACATTGCATATGTACGATATGTTAATCAGTGCAAGTTTTATTATCCACCCCTGTGGTGCTTTCCCTTGAGCTTCACTCCCGAGCAGTGGTCCACTGCGTCAGGTCCCCATTTGATTAGTGTCAGTGTGCCAGGGCTCCCACTGTGGTAACACTACACTTTCATTAAAGATAAAGCTTTCACTTGCTGAGTGTTGTGCTTCATCCCTGAGGGATACGCACCTGCTTTTCGCTCGTAACACTTGGCGCAGTTGACAGGATCCATCAGGTACAATGCCGCTTTGTTCGAAAGCGGGGGAGGCAGGGAAGCTTGAGCTGTCCCTGCAGCACATACCAGGATGGCCCCTGACAGAGCGATGGGATTCAGTTGCGCGAATGGTGGCAGGCTGGTCAGCTCCAACAGACTGGCCGGAGTTGCAAAAAGCGGCTGAAGTAACACCGCAGCAAGTTGAGGCAATGTTAACTCGGCTGCGCCTGGGCCGCCGGCCAGGGGCGGAGAGGAAAGCGGTGGGTGAAGCATCATTCCTCACTGTGCTCCGCGCCTTGGATGAGATCTTACATCTGTGTAGGATGCTCTCAGGTAAGGAGCAAGAATGTCGGGATTCAGTGGACGTGCGGAGTATAGTCAGAACGGATGCAGCAGTTAACACATGCTTGTGAGGTCTTAGCAGCCAGAGTAGTGAACAGAAAGCGAGCGAAGGTCGGGAAAGGGCCAGTGTCTGTGTCACAGGTACGGGCTGTTATAGCAACAGCCACTTGGGATCCGGATGGAAATATTTGGAGTTCATCCTCATCGGAAGGGTGGTCTGAAGGTAATTCTATGCGAGGTACTATCAACCGCCAGATGCAGCCCGTCCGCAAAATGCGCGTGGAAGGCAGAAGGATGCAGCCCGAGGTGTGGCGGACATTTAAAACAGCAGAATTACAAGACCTTGTTAGCACTTTCAAACAGACTCCTGGGGAGGGACTATTGGAATGGCTCTTATGGGTGTGGGATAATGCAGGGAATACTGTGCTCCTCCTTCGTGACGAGCTACAGCAAATGGGAGTTCGCAGATACGGCAGGCATTGCAGGAGATTCAGGGAATACAGGACAACAGTGGTCAAGACATTGAGGCTCCTTCTTTGTATCGATGGTTGCTGGCTATGGCTGATACAGTATATCCGTCTACTGGAGAGCTAGCAGCCACTGTTCAACCATGGCGAACAATCCCTGAGGGTATAAATGCTCTATGGCAGTTGGGGATGGCTCACATGGTAATGTTGGGATGCGCCGAGGCTCCTGATGATGTCCGAGTCACAAAATCAATTAAGACAACATTCCTCCTGTTGGCCCCCACAGAATGTGCCTCTAACGGCAACTGTAATGGCCACCGATGAATGGGTGGGAGAACTGGTGGGGGTACTGATGCAGTTGGATTCTGTATTGGGTACAAAAGTGGTGTGAGCAGCAAAAGGGAAGAGAACGATAGGGGAACCTGGCCAGGCTGGACAAGAAAAGGGAAAAGGAAAAGTGACATGGAATACAATATGGGCTGAACTTATATGAGCTGGGGTGCCCCGGGAAGAAATTAATGGATTACCAACTCCAGAGTTAAACGTTGGCTACAATTGTCAGCAGGGCAGTGTAGCACTCTGTCCTGGTTTCGGCTGGGATAGAGTTAATTTCCTTCCTAGTAGCTGGTACAGTGCTGTGTTTTGGATTTAGGAGGAGAATAATGTTGATAACACACGGATGGTTTAGTTGTTGCTAAGTAGTGCTTACACTAGCCAAGGACTTTTCAGCTTCCCATGCTCTGCCAACTGAGAAGGCTGGAGGTGCACAAGAAGCTGGGAGGGGGGCACAGCCAGGACAGCTGACCCCAACTGGCCAAAGGGCTATTCCATACCATGTGACGTCATGCTCAGCATATAAACCGGGGGAAAGCTGGCCGGGGGGGCCGCTGCTCGGGGACAGGCTGGGCATCGGTCGGCAGGTGGTGAGCAATTGCATTGTGCATCACTTGCTTTGTATATTCTATTATTATTGTTATTATTATTTTATTTCAATTATTCAACTGTTTTTATCTCAACCCATGAGTTTTCTCACTTCTACTCTTCCAATTCTCTCCCCCATCCTACCGGGGCGGGGGGAGTGAGCGAACAGCTGTGTGGTGCTCAGTTGCCGGCTGAGGTTAAACCACGACACGCGCCACCAATCAGAAAGGGCAAAGGGGGCTGCGAGAAATGCCGCGATGTCACCCACTCCCACAGTGCCCAGTGCCCTGGTCAAATGGTCCCTGCCACCGGCACAGGATTGACTTGTAGGCGGGCCCTCCGCAGTGGGAGCGGTGACAATGAGCGAGGGGGACCGACACCCCTTTATTCCGCTTACAGTTCAGTGGCTGCGGGGAGGAATGCAGCATGTACTGGCCTTGTT